>NC_059078.1:52184171-52492880 GCF_020497125.1 Mauremys mutica | reverse complement strand
CCTGATGGCCAGTTTATATCCATTTGTTCTTGTGTCTACATTGGTACTGAACTTAAATTCCTCTCCCTCCCTAGTATTTATCCCCCTGATATATTTATAGAGAACAATCATATCTCCCCTCAGCCTTCTTTTGGTTAGGCTAAACAAGCCAAGCTCTTTGAGTATCCTTTCATAAGGCAGGTTTTCCATTCCCCGGATCATCCTAGTAGCCCTTCTCTGTACCTGTTCCAGTTTGAATTCATCCTTCTTAAACATGAGAGACCAGAACTGTACACGATATTCCAGATGAGGTCTCACCAGTGCCTTGTATAACGGTACTAACACCTCCTTATCTCTATTTGAAATACCTCGCCTTATGCATCTCAAGACCGCATTAGCTTTTTTCACATCCATATCACATTGGCGGCTCATAGTCATCCTGTGATCAACCAATACTCTCAGGTCCTCCTCCTCCTATTACTTCCAACTGATGTGTCCCCAGTTTATAACAAAAAAATTTGTTATTAATCCCTAAATGCATGACCTTGCACTTTTCGCTATTAAATTTCATCCTATTACTATTACTCCAGTTTACAAGGTCATCCAGATCTTCCTGTAGGATATCCCAGTCCCTCTCTGTATTGGCAATACCTCGCAGCTTTGTGTCATCTGCAAACTTTATTAGCACACTTTTTGTGCCAAGGTCAGTAATAAAAAGATTAAATAAGATTGGTCCCAAAACTGATCCGTGAGGAACTCCACTAGTAACCTCCTTCCAGCCTGACAGTTCACCTTTCAGTATAACCCATTGTAGTCTCCCCTTTAACCAGTTTCTTATCCACTTTTCAATTTTCATATTGATCCCCATCTTTTCCAGTTTAGCTAATAATTCCCCATGTGGAACCATATCAAATGACTTACTGAAATCAAAGTAAATTAGATCCACTGCATTTCCTTTGTCTAAAAAAATCTATTACCTTCTCAAAGAAGGAGATCAGGTTGGTTTGGCATGATCTACCTTCTGTAAAACCATGTTGTATTTTGTCCCAATTACCATTGACCTCAATGTCCTTAACTACTTTCTCCTTCAAAAAATTTTCCAAGACCTTGCATACTACAGATGTCAAACTAACAGGCCTGTAGTTACCTGGATCACCTTTTTGTCCTTTCTTAAAAATAGGAACTATGTTAGCAATTCTCCAGTCATACGGTACAACCTCTGAGTTTACAGATTCATTAAAAATTCTTGCTAATGGGCTTGCAATGTCATGTGCCAGTT
Source organism: Mauremys mutica (assembly GCF_020497125.1). Classification (NCBI taxonomy): domain Eukaryota; kingdom Metazoa; phylum Chordata; order Testudines; family Geoemydidae; genus Mauremys; species Mauremys mutica. Next base: position 52,491,622 of record NC_059078.1, on the reverse strand, counting down.
CCTTTAATATTCTTGGATGAAGATTATCTGGGCCTCTCAATTTAGTCCCATTAAGCTGTTCGAGTTTGGCTTCTACCTCGGATGTGGTAATATCTACCTCCATATCCTCATTCCCATTTGTCATCCTACCATTATCCCTAAGCTCCTCATTAAAGACTGAGGCAAACTATTTGTTTAGATATTGGGCCATGACTAAATTATCCTTAACCTCCACTCCATCCTCAGTGTTTAGCGGTCCCACTTCTTTCTTTGTTTTCTTCTTATTTATATGGAGGTTTTGGTTTTAATTCCCTTTGCAAGGTCCAACTCTACATAGCTTTTGGCCTTTCTCACTTTATCCCTACATGTTCTGTCCTCAATAAGGTAGCTTTCCTTGCTGATCCCTCCCATCTTCCACGCCTTTGTAGCCTTTCTGCTTTTTCTTAATCACCTCTCTGAGATGCTTGGTCATCCAGCTTGGTCTACAACCACTGCCTATGAGTTTTTTTCCCCTTTCTTGGGATGCAGGCTTCTGATAGTTTTTGCAACCTGGACTTGAAAAAATCCAGGCCTCCTCCGCCTTCAGATCCACAGTCCAATCCACTTCCCTAACTAATTTCCTTAATTCTTTAAAGTTAGCCCTTTTGAAATCAAAAACCCTAGTCCCAGATCTATTTTTGTTTATCCTTCCATTTGGTTTGAACTGAATTAACTCATGATTGCTCGAACCAAGGTTGTCCCCTACAACCATTTCTTCTATAAGGTCCTCACTACTCCCCAAAACCAAATCTAAAATGGCATCCCCTCTTATTGGTTCAACAACTACTTGGTGAAGGAATCCATCAGCTATCACATCCAGGAAAATCTGAGCCCTATTATTACTACTAGCACTTGTCCTCTAGTCTATCTGGGAAATTAAAGTCTCCCATAATCACACAATTCCCATATGCATACACAAATCTGTGACTGTACCGTTCCCCACCCCATCCCTTTTCCCTGTTTCCCAAGCAGTTGTGTCTCTTTTCAATAAATGAATTTTATTTTCAATAAATGGATGTTTTTGGCTTTGGAAACATTCTTTATTATTGCATAAAGTAAAAGATACCTTAGCCCAGGAAAGCTACAGGCACTGCAAGTCAGCGTAGCAAACACAGATTCCTACTAACATTGGAACCACTGCGCTTCACTCCCGTTCAGGGCACCAGACATTACTGGTGGCTTTCAGCCTCAAATTGCTCCCTCGAGGCATCCCTAATCCTTGCAGCCCCGTGCTGGGCCCCTCTAATAGCCCTCCTCTCTGGCTGTTCAAATTCAGCCTCCAGGTGTTGAACCTCCGAGTTCCATGCCTGAGTGAAGCTTTCGCCCTTCCCTTCACAAATGTTATGGAGGGTACAGCATGCGGATATAACCGCGGGGATGCTGTCATTGACCAGGTCCAGCTTCCCATAAAGAGAGCGCCAGCGGTCCTTTAAAAGGCCAAAAGCACACTCCACAGTCATTCTGCACCGGCTCAGCCTGTTGAACCATTCCTTGCTGTCAAGGTTCCCTGTGTAGGATTTCATGAGCCACGGCATTAAAGGGTAAGCAAGGTCTCCCAGGATCACAATGGGCATTTCAACTTCACCTACAGTAATCTTGTGGTCTGGGGAAAACGTCCTGGCTTGCAGCTTCCTGAACAGGCCAGTATTTCAAAAGATGTGTGAGTCATGCACCTTTCCAGGCCAGCTTGCATTAATGTCAATGAAATGCCCACGGTGATCCACAAGCACGTGGAGAACCACAGAGAAATACCCCTTCCAATTAACGTACTTGGAGGCTAGGTGGGCTGGTTCCAGAATTGGAATATGCGTCCCATCTATCTCCCCTCTGCAGTTAGGGAAACCCATTTGTGCAAAGACAGCCACAATGTCAAGCACGTTACCCAGAGTCACTGTTCTTCTTAGCAGGATGCGATTAATAGCCCTGCAAACGTGCATCAACACGATTCCAACGGTCGACTTTCCCACTCTAAACTGGTTAGAGACCAATAGGTAGCTGTCTGGAGTTGCCAGCTTCCAGATTGCAATAGCCACCTGCTTCTCCACCATCAGGGCAGCTGTCAATCTGGTGTCCTTGCGCTGCAGGGTAGGGGCGAGCTCCTCACACAGACCCATGAAAGTGGCTTTTCTCATCCAAAAGTTCTGCAGCCACTGCTCGTCATCCCAGACTTGCATGATGATGTGATCCCACCACTCAGTGCTTGTTTCCCAAGCCCAAAAGCGGTGTTCCACTGTGGTGAGCATGTCCATGAATGCCACAAGCAATCTCATGTCACATGCATTACTCGAGTCGATATCGTCGGAGCTCTCACTGTCACTTTGGATCATAAGGAATAACTCGACTGCCAAATGTGACATGCTGGCGAGACTCTTCAGCATACTCCTCAGCAGTTCGGGCTCCTTTCCCGCAGACTAAAAGGGAACACAGAGCGCGCAGTACAAAAAACGCTGAAAGACGGCACCAAATGTGGACAGAAGCAAAGGGAATGCTGGGATGCGAACCGATGAATCACAGGGCGTTGGGACAGGACCCAGAATGCCCCACACTCCCATGTTCTGTGGGATAGCTGCCCATAATGCACCACTCCCAATGCCACTGTAAGTGCCACAAATGTGGCCACACTAGTGTGCTTGCAGCTGTCAGTGTGGACAGACTGCAGCGCTTCCCCTACTGCGCTCTCCGAAGGTAGGTTTAACTCACAGCACTTTACATCTGCAAGTGTAGCCATGCTCTTAGGGTATGTCTACACTACCTGCCGATTCGGCGGGTTGTGATCTATCGGGGATCGATGCATCACGTCTAGACGAGACACAATACATCGATCGCCGTACACGCTCCCCGTCAACTCTGGAACTCCACCAGGGCGAGAGGCGGAAGCGGAGTCGACGGGGGAGTGGCAGCCGTCAATCCTGTGCCACGAGGACGCAAAGTCAATCTAAGTCGATCTAAAATACGTCGACTTCAGCTAAGCTATTCTCGTAGCTGAAGTTGCATATCTTAAATGTATTTGGGCATAAGCTTTCGTGGGCCCACGAAAGCTTATGCCCAAATACATTTGTTAGTCTCCAAGGTGCCACAAGTAATCCTCGTTCTTTTTGCTGAAATGTGTGAAGACTTAGGGAGACAGCACTACGTCAGATCACATTTGGACACTTCTTTAGAATCCAGAACTAGGAACTTTAAAAGTGAAAGTTTAAATTCTGCAGAAGTGGTAGCCAAGCTCCCCCCCTTTTTCTATGCACTACGGAAAATGTACTTACTTGTCACTAGCAAATGGATTTTTAAGTCCTACTGCAGTGTATCACTGCAATCCCTTCTCCGCAAGGAGGAGTGCGCCATGGAAATGCAAATATATGCACATATACAAAGCATAACTGACATCAAGGCCAGCTGCCTGGCAGAGGGGCCCTTAATGAGCCAGGGACATGAGAGTGCTACACACAATACAGAAGATTGCAAAAGTATCATTTAACTACTGATCCCTTCTGCAGTCTCCATCCAGGGACTCTTCACTACAACAGGACACAGTACTTCAGCTTCCATGAGTGTCAAAGATTTTCTTCTCCTTCCCAGTGTTTTTATAATATATATTTAGCATATTGTTGTAACAGTAGGAGAATATAAAAACTTCACACTGGCCTGAGTGACTCCAGAGGCTAAAATAACCATGGCAAGCCATATTTTTGGTACAGTAAAAATAGTTTGGTTTCCTCCCTTCCCAGGACCTTCACTTTTCAGACAAAAGCTTCATAGGTTAGCTATAAAAATACCTAAAGCACAGCAGAAACAGGTGGTGTGTTTTGTTTGGAGAATTGTTAGTTTTTCTAGGAAATCCCAAGCCTGCCTCAAGGGTATGTCTACACAGCATACACAGAAGCGAGCCTCCCAGCCCGAGTTGGCACACTTGAGCTAGCAGGGCTCATGCTAGTGCTCTAAAAATAGCTGTATAGACAGAACTTTGAAGTTGCAGTTGGGGCTGGAGCTTGGGCTCTGAAGTCCACCCCAGTCTGTTGACCCAGGCTGGGTAGCTTGCTTCTGCAAGCTGTATAGTCATAAACAAAGTCAGAATGCTGGATTTTTAGGGCATGGCTACACATGCAGATGTAGAGTGCTGTGAGTTAAACCCACTTTCGGAGAGCGCAGTAGGGAAAGCGCTCCAGTCTGTCCACACTGACAGCTTCAAGCACACTGGCGTGGCCACATTTGCGGCACTTACAGCGGCACTGGGAGCGGTGCATTAAGGGCAGCTATCCCGGCATACACGTGACTGCAACATGCTTTTCAAATGGCGGGGAGGGTGTGTGTGTGACAGGGAGTGTGTTGTGTGTATGTGGGGGGGAGAGTGTGGGTTATTGGGGTGCTAAGAGTGTGTCAGCATGCTGTCTTGTAAGTTTAGACCCTCCCCACCCGCCTTTCTCTCACTCACTCAAAACAATCAGTAAATGTTCGCTTTTTCTTGGAGCTGATAAGCAGACGTCTTCTCCGAAACAGAGCTTTGAAAGGGCATTTCTGCACTCCTGCAGCTGATTTCACAACAATGACAAGAGTGGCCACTTGACTTAAGGGGATTATGGTACGTTTTTGGAGGCTGATCACAGCACAGTAACGCAACACCTCATTCACACTGGTGCCGCGGCGCTCCAGCGGGGGCACAGCAAACATTATTCCACTCGCCGAGGTGGAGTACCAGCATCGCTGTAGCTGAGGAGTCAGAGTGCTTTATGTGCCTTGCCAGTGTGGAGAGGGAGTGAGCTACGGTGCCCAGGGCTGCTTTATTGTGCTGTAACTTGCAAGTGTAGCCAAGGCCTTAGGCTCAGTTTTCCCACTCTGGGCAAAGGGCCAGGCACTGTAACTGTCCCATTAAACAAGGGTGCTTTGATTTATATCAAAGCAATTCAGATCAATTTTAATCACGACTTAAATAAGCCAGCAGGAAACCTTTATTTATTATCCTTGGTTGATAATCATTAAAACATATTGATTTGCAACTAAATATAGCATTTACACTAAATTTGATGCTTCTTTTTGCTAACCAGGAGAATACACTACATCTATGCACATTTATATAACTTAACTTACATCTATGCAGATTTTTATTTTTTATATTGTTAGAAAATGGTGAATGATGCATTTCTTATTTGCTGAGATTAATATTTTTACTTGTGATTTGTGTCAAACTATTTGGATGGAAATTCAATTATAAATGCACAAACCAACTTTTTTTTAAGTAAATAAAACTACCTTAAGTGTGTTGGATACATTAAAAAAACTATCAAAATATGTTTTTCATTTAAAACTACCTGATTTATTAAATAGAGGAGGTATTATTGTAGTTAGTGAACTGAACTGATTCTTTCTGGTCACCATGTCCAGCCTTCTCATCTAAAAGCTTGATCTCATCCTTTCACACGAAGTTTTTATTCATGGATTGAAAGAGGAAAAACAAGCGCTTCTTGACTGTGAATGAGCTAGTCACTGAACTGAACTAGCTGAATAAACTGAAATGAAGAAAATAGTGTCTTTGCACCTGCAGGAGCGCTGTCAAAAGCTGGTTTAGCACTTAAACTCAGATTCCAGGGCTAGCTAGTGACTACCACCAGTTAAGTGGTTTGACTCTTTTAAACTTGGTAGCAAGCACGTTGTTTTTTAATTTAATTTAAATGTTTCCAATAGCTTATCGTAAGTTTAGGCCTTAACATAGGTTGCTTAATTTCAAATTTAAATTTTAAGCAAGTTTATTTTTAAAACACCCTGTATTTAATTTAAATAAAAAATCCAATTTAAATAAGAGATCAGATATTATTTATTTTTAATCGATTTTTATCCACCCCGCCTTATATTAGAAGCAAGGCAGTTTCTGTTTAAATCAAGTTAGAAATAAGTCTGAAGTTCTTACTTGGCTGGATAGTTTTCAGAAGTAACACACTCATCCCAAAAGGGTGTTTACTGATAAAACTAGTGCTAAATAATGTTGCAGTCACAACAAACTCATGGGAAAACAAAGCAAACTTGGCAGACTTCTTACTACACAGATGGTAATTAGCTCTGAAATTAGTTTTTTGATTGAGTCACACCAAACAAGAATCCCTTCCTATGAAGTCCTATCTAATTAACTTTTTTGGGGTCCAAAGGTAGCATCTGCCTCTGGATTCTACATTAGTCAAAACAAGCTTCTGGAGTAAAGAAAGCAAGACACCACTACACAAAAAACTTGCCATAAATTTAATCACAACATAGCTTTCAAACATAGATCAACCTGACCCATAAGAAAATGATAACCTATTTATGTACACACACTGAGAAAGGACAAGAGGAGAGTTTCCAATAAGCCTGAAAACTGCTGGCATTTACTTAAGGTGCACTAAAAACGTGCCTGGGCTAAAATGCCAGCAAACAGCCACCACAGCACAGTCCAGCATACAACATGCACATGAACGTGCTCAAGGAACCTTGCCACTCAGAACCACAAACGAAAACCCTCAGGACAAAGTTATCCCATTAGAGATTCCTAGCCCATTTGTTATGTGCCTAGAAGGAACTCCTGACAGTGACAAGAAACACTCTCTTCAATCTGACATTTTCCTAAACATTTATAGTATCAGAGCTGAGTGATCAACAATGCTTTAACAAGATTTTAACATACCCATGCAGAGGCATGTTTCTCATGGAGTGTGCTGACTCCATGGTAGTCACAGCAGTGCATCTGTCCAGCTACAAAGGTCATTTTCCTCTGACTCCCACATTCCTGCTCTAAAGTTCAGCTAAATCTGGGCTAAAATTAAAGCAAGAACAGTAACTTTGGGGAATTCTAATTTAGGTGAGAAATGCAGCAGCATATCAGAAAAGCTGTTAACTTCCCAAGCCCACACTAGATCCCAGCTCATAGCCCAGACATATCAGGCTCACTCACTATCTTTGTAGTTTTCAACATCCTTTGAAGATGTGAACACCAGAACAGTACACAGAATTCCAATATTGGTTGCACACAATGCCATATGCAGAGTAAAATCACCTCTCCTTGCTCCTACCACCTTCTCCCGTTATTACATCCTACAATTGCATTAGCCCTTTTTGCCACAGCATTGCACTGGGAGCTCACAGAATCATAGAAGAATCACAGAAGATTAGGTTTGGCAATCAGAGTGATCCAGCCCCTGTTGCCAATTCCCAGCTTCTGGCAAGCAGACTTAGGGCCACCCAGAGCATGGGGTTACATCATAGAAAATTTGGAAGAAACCTCAGGAGCTCATCTAATGCAACCCCATGCTCAAAGCAGGACCAACCCCAACTAAATCATCCCAGCCAGGACTTTGTCAAGCCGGGCCTTAAAAACCTCTAAGGATGGAAAATTCACCACTGTGACAGGTTCGGTCACAAAGACCCACCTTGGGACTGTCACCTGATTTGCTGAAACTATCTTAGCCTGTTTTCTTTCCCAGCTTGGGACTCCAGAACCCTGCCTTGTTGAGACAGACACGCTAGTCTGCTGCAACACAGACCCAGGGTCTGAACCATGCCCCCAAAGCTGCAGACTTAACTGAAAAAAGCTCAGCAAATACTCCTGTCTCCAGCACCCAGACACCCAGCTCCCAATGGGATCCAAACCCCAAATAAAACTTATACAGGGTAAACTCATACATTGTCCACCCTCTATAACACTGATAGAGAGATATGCATATCTGTTTGCTCCACCAGGTATTAATCACTTACTCTGGATTTGTTAATGAACAAAAGTATAAAAAGTAGGATTTAAGTAGTTTCAAGTGACAGACAGAAAAAGTCAGTCACCAAGCAAAAATGAAGCAAAAACACGCAAGTCTAAGCCTAATACATTAAGAGACTGAACACAGGTAAATCTCACCCTCAGAGATGTTCCAATAAGCTTCTTTCACAGACTAGACTCCTTCCTAGTCTGGGCCCAATCCTTTCCCCGGTACAGTCTTTGTTAGTTCCAGCTCACGTGGTAAATAGGGGATTTCTCATGATTGACAGTCCCCTTTGTTCTGTTCCAACCCCTTCTATAGTTTTGGCACAAGACGGGAATCTTGTCTTTTTGGATCCTCACCCCTCCTTCTAAATGGAAAAGCATCAGGTTTAAGAAGATGGATTCCAGTTCAGGTGACATGATCACATGTCACTGTAAGACTTACTTCTTCATTACCTAGTAGCTGGAAAACACCTACATAGGAAGGCTTCCAGGTAAACAAACCCATTCACAGTTCATTGATTCTGAAGCACCCATAATGGCTTCCACTTAACATGTTTACATCAGTAATACAAGTTACTATCTTATTCTCCTAACTCCAGACATACAAATAGTACATGCAAACAAATAGGATGAACACACTCAGTAGATCATAAGTTTTGTAATGATACCTTACAAGAGACATTTTGCATAAAGCATATTCCAGTTACATCATATTCACACTTATAAATATATTTCCATAAAACATACGGAGTGCACTGTCACAACTACCTCCCTAGGTAACCCATTCCAGTGCTTCACCACCCTCTTACTAAAATAGCTTTTCCTGATATCCAACCAAGACCTCCCTCACTGCAACTTGAGACCACTGCTCCTTGTTCTGTCATCTGCCACCACTGAGAACAGCCTAGCTCCAACCTCTTTAGAAACCCCCTTCAGGTAGTTGAAGGCTGCTATCAAATCCCCCCCTCACTCTTCTCTTCTGCAGACTAAATAAGCCCAGTTCCCTCAGCCTCTCCTCACAAGTCATGCCCCCCCCAAATCCTTTTCATCACCCTCCACTGAACTCTCTCCAATTAGTCAACATCCTGTCCGGGGGGGGGGGGGGGGGGTGAGGGGCAAAACAGGACGCAATACTCCAGATGTGGCCTCACCAGTGCCGAATAGAGGGGAATAATCACTTCCCTCAATCTGTTGGCAACGCTTCTACTAATGCAGCCCAATATGCCCTTAGCCTTCTTGGCAACAAGGGCACACAGTTGACTCATATCCAGCTTCTCATCCACTGTAATCACCAGGTCCTTTTCTGCAGAACTGCCACTTAGCCAGTCGGTCCCCAGCCTGTAGCAGTGCATAGGATTATTCCGTCCTAAGTACAGGACTCTGCACTTGTCCTTGTTGAACTTTATCAGATTTCTTTTGGCCCAATCCTCCAATTTCTCTAGTTCACTCTGAATCCTATCCCTACCTCTCCCCGCCAGATTTGTGTCATCTGCAAACCTACTGAGTGTGCAATCCATTCCATCATCCAGATCATTAATGAAGATGTTGAACAAAGCCAGCCCCAGGACAGACTCCTGGGGCACTCTGCTTGATACCAGCTGCCAACTAGACATCGAGCCATTGATCACTGGCCATTGAGCCTGATGATCTAGCCAGTTTTCTATCCACCTTATAGTCCATTCATCCAATCCATACTTCTTTAACTTGCTGGCAAGAATACTGTGGAAGACCATATCAAAAGCTTGCTAAAGTCAAGATATATATCATCCATATCCACAGAGCCAGTTATCTCATCACAGAAGGCAATCAGGTTGGTCAGGCATGACTTGCCCTTGGTGAATCCATGTTGACTGTTCCTGATCTCCATCTCCTCCAAGTGCTTCAAAATGGATTCCTTGAGGACCTGCTCCGTGATTTTTCCAGGGACTGAGGTGAGGCTGTAGTTCCCTGGATTCTCCTCCTTCCCTTTTTTAAAGATGGGCACTATATTTGCTTATCATTATCCGGGACCTCCCCCGATCACCTTGAGTTTTCAAAGATAATTGCCAATGGCTCTGCAATCACATTAGCCAACTCCCTCAGCACCCTCAGATGCATTACATGGTCTTGTGCACGTCCAGCTTTTCTAAATAGTCCTTAACCTGTTCTTTCACACTGAGGGTTGTTCACCTCCTCCCCATACTGTGCTGTCCAGTGCAGCAATCTGGGAGCTGACCCTATCTGTGAAGACAGAGGCAAAAAAAAAAGCATTGAGTACTTCAGCTTGTTCCACATCATCTGTCACTAGGTTGTCTCCCCCATTCAGTAACGGTCCCACACTTTCCCTGACGTTCTTCTTGTTGCTAACATGCCTGTAGAAACCCTTCTTGTTACCCTTTGCATCCCTTGCAAGCTGCAACTCCAATTGTGCTTAGGCCTTCCTGATTACACCCCTGCATGCTCAAGCAATATTTTTATACTCCTCCCTAGTCATCCAAGTTTCAACTTCTTATAAACTTCCTTTTCACGTTTAAACTCACCGAAGATTTCTCTGTTAAGCCAAGCTGGTCCCCTGCCATATTTGCTATTCTTTCTGCACACTGGGATGGTTTGACCCTGTGCTCTCAATAAGGCTTCTTTAAAATACAGCCAGCTCCCCTGGACTCCTCTCCCCCTCATATTAGCCTCAGAGGGGATCCTGCCCATCAGTTCCCTGAGGGAGTCAAAGTCTGCTTTTCTTAAGTCCAGAGTCCGTATTATGCTGCTCTCCTTTCTTCCTTTTGTCAGGATCCTAACTCGACCATCACCTGCTGCCCAGGTTGCTACTCACCTCTACTTCCCCCACCAATTCTTCCCTGTTCGTGAGCAGCAGTCAAGAGGAGCACAGCCCTTAGTTGGTTCCTCCAGCACCTGCAACAGAAAGTTGTCCCCAACACTCTCCAAAAAACTTCCTGAATTGTCTGTGCACAGCTGTATTGCTCTTCCAGCAGATCTCAGGGTAATTCAAGTCCCCCATGAGAACCAGGGCCTGTGATCTGGAAACTTGTGTTAATTGTCAGAATAAAGCCTTGTCTACCTCATCCTCCTGGTCTGGTGGTCTATAGCAGATGCCCACCATGACATCACCCTTGTTGCTCTCACCTCTTTTCTCCAGTTTCATACTGGAGCACTGAGCAATCTTACTGCTCTCTTACACACAGTGCAACTCCTCTACCTTTTCTCCCCACCCTGTCCTTCCTGAAGGAATTTATACCCATCCATGACAGTGCTCCAGTCATCTGAATTACTCCACCAAGACTGTTATTCCAATCACATCAGCTTCTTGACTGTGCCATGACTTCTAATTCTTCCTGCTTGTTTCCCAGACTTGTTGCATTTGTGTACAGGCACCTAAGATAACCAGCCAACTGCCCTACTTTGACAGTATGAATCAGGAGGCCTTCCCCTGTTGCACCCTCCTCCTTGTGTTTCCTCCTGGTATCCCACTTACCTCAGGGCTTAGGTCTCCATCCCCCGGAGAACCTAGTTTAAAGCCCTTTTCACTAGGTTAGCAAGCCTGCCTCATGTTCACTTGTTTGTGCAAAATCCTGTCAGAGTCAGTGCACTCCAGGATCCAGCCCCCTATTCTGTATGTATGACCAGCCTTCCTGGTTCCTAGATGTATAACGTTGCATTTTGTAGTGTTACAAAGCATCTGGTTCACATGGGTCCAACATATCAAGCAATCCAGATGGCTCTGTATGACTATCCTGTGCTCATTTTTTACCGTTCTCCAATCCCTTCAACATTTTAAATCAACAGTGATTTTATATTTATTTCCAGATCACTGATGGAAAAGTTGAATAGTTAGGCCTCATACCAATCCTCACTAGAAAACCTCCTATTTGAGGATGATTCCCCAATGACTACCACTTTGAGATGTCAGTCAGTTCTTAATCCATTTAATGGTTGTTATATTAATGATATAGTGCTAATTTTTTAATCAGAGTGTTGTGTGGTACTAAGTCTTACAAAAGCTTATGCATGTTACATCTATGCAGTTACTTTTATCAACCCAACTTGATACCTAACAGTCACCATCTTGCTCATGGAGGTTGCAAATATACCCACACCAGCCTATTTTTGTAGCTCTCATCTTTCCCTTTATGCCAATCTCATACTTTGTTTTCACAGTATGTTAAATCTTATTCTGATTTCTCAGGGCACAGCAGAGCATGACTCATTTTTACCAGCCCAAAAGGGACCTCGCACTCTTTTGGGCACTGTATAAATGTTAGTACTGTAATCTAAGGTAGAATCTTGAACATAACTTGCATGACGACTGTTTCAGCCTATTTTGTAGAGTCTTTCAAAACCTATGGCCAAAATTGCTTTAGTTAGAAAGTTTCATGAGAGGAATCAAGAAATTTAAGTAAGGCTTCTCCCCTCCCCTGAGGTGATGAGCTACATGAAGGTAAAGCTGCCATTTTCCCTGTCTACACTAGGATTTTACAACGTGTAGATGTTCCATAAGCACATCTATTCTTCCTAGCACCAACATGGCATTACAGGAACCTCTTGTCATAAGTCCTCCATACACCTCTGCCTCCACCATCTCTCAGTCCTTTCATGGCACTTGTGAAAGGCTAGGCATTTGGAAATCAGCCCAATCCCACCCCAACCCAGTGAGCTGGGAATAGTGATATCCTTTTTCTTAAGGAACAACTCTCCCTACCAAATACACAGCTTTGAATTGTCCCATACATGTAAGTCTGGGAATTAAGCAGGTACTTCCACAGTAGCCTTACTTTTTCCCCTTTAATAGATGAATTACAGTACAATTAGGTCCTTCATACCACAGCATAACATGCTTCCTCCCACGTTCTAATGTGGCCCATTGCCACAGCTTATGAGATCACATAACAGGCACTTGCACAGACTAGGAGACTCCAAGTGGGGAGGCTTCTCCCTCCCCTGTGTTGCAGCACCCTTCAGGGAGACTCTGCTGCCTCTTCCCCAGACCACTTGAGACCTCTGCAGATGGCCAAGGAAAGTCTGCACCCTCGCCTCACAACACACTTCCCTTTGGGGGAGATGTCCTGTTACAGTGTGCCCAGCAGCAAGAGTAAGTACTAGGCCTGCGGCTGCCATCTGCAGGAGCCCTAGAACACACAAGATTTGGACCTTCCTAGAAACTACTTACAGGAGGGGTTCAGGAAGGATGCTCCACACTGCTAGGGAAGCCCTGGCAGCAACATGCCGAGAATCTATTCCCGAAAGGGAAAGGAAATTAACCCAGTTGGTCCCAAGACTCAAAGGTGTTGGTTCAGCTTGCATTGCCACACCCAGTCCTCCCAGAGCTGCAAAAGGAAAAGAGTTAAGGCACTGCCCTCATTTCTATTAGGAAAATCAGAACAGACAAGGGATTCAGAGACAAAATGGACAGCAAAGAAAAAGTGAGCCATTTTCCCAGTGCAGAAAGCTATCACAACTAGATACAGACACCCGAACACTCCTGTTACTTTTCCACGTAGGCAATTGCTGATGGGCCACAGAGACGTTACACACAGGGTAGATAAAAATCATTTTTTTTAAATTTAAATCAGATTTTTTTGATAACATGCTTTTTGAGAAAAAACCAATCTAAAGATCGTTTTAATTAAGATGTATCTGAGCTATAATGTCTCATCATGGAATAGGGATTATAAATTCTAATTCTATAGTATGAGACAATATATTCATGTAAATGTTTAAGAAAAGTTTTGTAAACGAGTTCCAATAGTTCATGGATTAGGGAGCCAATTTACAGGGTTCCATGGGCTTCTATATAGATTTAGGTTAATCTTTATATCTACCCAATGGGACTCGTTGCTCAGTCTAGAAAATACCGTCAGAGATGCTTAGTTTTGCAGTTCTCAAACTGTGGATTTGTGTCTCCAAAGAGAACATGCTTGTTAACAGCAAAAATGTTTTTAAATAAATAAAATAAATAATATACAGAGGTGGAAATAAGAGACCTAAACCCTATTGTCCCTCAGCAAAATTTGTGTACAGAGTCAATCCCTTACCCCTCTCTAAAACGGCAAAGTTTCAAAAAATGCAATTAATTGAAGATTGTTGGGGGCAGAATAGATCTGGACAAGGAGAAGAAGTCTGGAGATAAATGTGACAAGGGAGGGACAGACAGTAGAAACAAAAGTGAAACTGTTTGAGTAGCATATTCCAGAAGTCTAGAGGTCTTTCTGAGTGTAGCCTTCATTGATTTGAGATCTACCATACCATTCTCTCACTAAAAGAGAAAACCTATAACGGCAGCAGGCTGTAAAAGAGACCCAGTTTGGGAATCACAGAATATCAGGGTTGGAAGGGACCTCAGTCCAACCCCCTGCTCAAAGCAGGACCAATTCCCAACTAAATCATCCCAGCCAGGGCTTTGTCAAGCCGGACCTTAAAAACCTCTAAGGAGGGAGATTCCACCACCTCCCTAGGTAATACATTCCAGTGCTTCACCACTCTCCTGGTGAAAAAGTTTTTCCTAATATCCAACCTAAACCTCCCCCACTGCAACTTGAGACCATTGCTTCTTGTTCTGTCATCTGGTACTACCGAAAACAGTCTAGATCCATGCTCTTTGGAACCCCCTTTCAGGTAGTTGAAAGCAGCTATCAAATCCCCCCTCATTCTTCTCTTCTGCAGACTAAACAATCCCAGTTCCCTCAGTCTCTCCTCATAAATCATGTGTTCCAGCCCCCTAATTATTTTTGTTACCCTCCGCAGGACTCTTTCCAATTTTTCCACATCCTTCTTGTAGTGTGGGGCCCAAAAACTTGACACAGTACTCCAGATGAGGCCTCACCAATGTCGAATAGAGGGGAATAATCACATCCTTCGATCTGCTGGAAATGCCCCTACTTATACAGCCCAAAATGCCATTAGCCTTCTTGGCAACAAGGGCACGCTGTCGACTCACATCCAGCTTCTCATCCACTGTAAACCCTAGGTCCTTTTCTGCAGAACTGCTGCCTACCCATTCGGTTCCTAGTCTGTAGCAGTGCATGAGATTCTTCTGTCCTAAGTGCAGGACTCTGCACTTGTCCTTGTTGAATCTCATCAGGTTTCTTTTGGTCCAATCCTCTACTTTGTCTAGGTCCCTCTGTATCCTATCCTTACCTGCCAGTGTATCTACCGCTCCTCCCAGTTTAGTGTCATCTGCAAACTTGCTGAGAGTCTAGTCCATGCCATCCTCCAGATCATATTTTAATGAAGTTCCTCTACCTGTGGGTAAGACAGGCATGCATGCAAAATGCAAACAGTGCAACAAAGAAGTGCAAGGCCTGCTTGCCCGAATGAAACAACATCATGAGAAGTGTTCCTTCTCAGGAAGAAGCAGTTCAGGACCAGACTTCAGAGAGAAACTGCTGAGCTTCAGTTCATCTGCAAATTTGATCCCATCAGCTCAGGATTAAACAAAGACTGCTTTTGTAGTTGGCTAGCCATTCACAGATAGCATAATTATAACCAGCAGATCAATGTGGACACAAGAACAAATGGATATAAACTGGACACTAGGAAGTTTAGACTTGAAATTAGACGAAGGTTTCTAACCATTAGAGGAGTGAAATTCTGGAACAGCCTTCCAAGGGGAGTAGTGGGGGCAAAAGACATATCTGGCTTTAAGACTAAGCTTGATAAGTTTATGGAGGGGATGGTATGATGGGATAGCCTAATTTTGGAAATTAATTTGGCCACTGATCTTTGATTATCAGCAGGTAAGTTTGCCCAGTGGTCTGTGATGGGATGTTAGATGTGGTGGGATCTGAGTTACTACAGAGAATTCTTTCCTGAGTGCTGTCTGGTGAGTCTTGCCCACATGCTCAGGGTTTAAGTGATTGCCATATTTGGGGTCAGGAAGGAATTTTCCTCCAGGGCAGATTGGCAGAGGCCCTGGAGGTTTTTCGCCTTCCTCTGCAGCGTGGGGCACAGGTCACTTGCGGGAGGATTCTCTGCACCTTGAGGTCTTTAAACACAATTTGAGGACTTCAATGACTCAGACATAGGTTAGGGGTTTGTTACAGGAGTGGGTGGATGAGATTCTGTGGCCTGCATTGTGCAGGAGGTCAGACTAGATGATCATAATGGTCCTTTCTGACCTAAAGTCTATGAGTTTCTCCTCCCTTGGTGTTCACACCTCAACTGCTAGAAGAGGGCCTCATCCTCCCTGACTGAACTAACCTCGTTATCTCCAGCCTGATTCTTGCTTGCATACATATATCTGCATCTGGAAATTTCCACTACATGCATCCGACGAA
Organism: Mauremys mutica; assembly: GCF_020497125.1. NCBI lineage: Eukaryota > Metazoa > Chordata > Testudines > Geoemydidae > Mauremys > Mauremys mutica. Next base: position 52,475,629 of record NC_059078.1, on the reverse strand, counting down.
GCGGGTATTCACTCACAAAAGCTCATGCTCCAATACATCTGTTAGTCTATAAGGTGCCACAGGACTCTTTGCTGCTTTTTCAAGAAAACTATGGCATTCCAAACAAACGATAATAGTAACAAGATTCCTTTGATCCTACCTGCCCCTGCAGGAGTCACTAATGAAGCACCACTGCTACAGACTTCTGGCAAGGCTGTCATCTTTCCCACAAAACGGCAAGCCAAGGCTCTCAATACTTGATCAAAAAACCATGACTTTCCACGAACGTGAACGGTAACAGCCCCAGTGATGCAGCTAAATTCTGGCTTGAGTAATGATGGTACATGTTGCATATATAAGGAGCCCTTGCAGTTTCAGTTGGGTGTAATAATCATCTTCCTTTCCTACTCTAAGCCAGCATCTAAGTGGCGTGCACTGGTAATGCAGCCATTTCTGAGAGGCAAGTGCATGTTGGCTGTGTATGAAATGATTCCTTTATAGCAGAAGTTCCCAGAGAGATCTGCTGACCACTAGCAGTCCACTCAATCACCCGCCAGCAGACTGTGGAGAAGTGGCTAGTCAATTGGTGTTGGCTTCTCTTTATTTCCAGCTTTAAAAGGCAGCTAAATATATTAAATGCTTTGTTGCTTTGTTACTTTTCCATGTAAACATATAGTTGCCACAATGATGTGTGAATGTGAACAGAGGGTAGAAAGCAGCTTTTAAGACCTTTTTTCTACAAAGATGTGGGCCACATTATGGAACTGTTTCAGAACCCCTGTATAGTACAGCCACATGGGATGAAATGAACAGAGGACAGTGTGCTAAACACTAATTGCTCAGGAAACACCACACTGTCCAAAGACCACTACATAGCAAGACGCAAATTTCCTTTCAGAATATAGGTGGCAGATAGCACCAACAAGCTGACCTGGAAATATGTTTTGCTCCCATTATGTTTCTGCTCTAAAACAGCAGCAATGGCAGGAATTTCAGCTAGCCACTCCCAAAGAATTCAAGTGTGTGAGTTCACTGCAAGTCCTCTGGAAAGTTCCAGTCTACCGAAGAGAATAACGTTCCTATCCACCAGTACAAGCTAATTTCTTTCCAGTAAGGGGGTGGGGGAGGGGAGTACTGTAAATGGGACAATTGTTCGCCTTTGAAAGCTTTTGGAAACCAGCTCCGTTTGCATATTGCTTCAAAGCCAAACCAGCAAAACATAAGCCTGGGTATAAATACTTTGATTTGATCCTGACCCTCACCCCCATCTCTTTAGAAAGCAAATTCTCTTCACCTCCATTTAGTCAAGGTTCGTCAGAGCAATGCCTTTGTAGTGGGTCCTCTCCTCTCACTCCCCAAGTTGAGATTCAGCCATCTTTTGTGCCTGTGTTCCATTAATTTAAAAGTTGCTAATGATATGCTCATAAGCCTCTGTGTGTGTTTGGGGTCAGCTCAGAGGCAGAAAGGAGGTGCTACTGATGGCCAAACAAGCTTGTTAGCATCAAGTTCAAGCCTTCAAGGTACACTGTGGATGGAACCTTTGCAGCCACTTTCTCAACCTGGGAGTGACTTGCCTGGAGACGGAGAAGAGAACACACCTCCCCTTTCCTCCTAAGCATCACTTAGGACTGCAGAGCAGAACCATCTTTTCAGCACCAAAAAGAAGATTCTGCTCTTCAACATGAAGCAGGCAAGCCAGCTGCCCTGTCCACAAGTTCATAGTTCTTGAAGCCACTCCACTTGGCAACTGCCTTGAAGACGCTGTATGTATGTGGAAATGGCTTAAGTGATTTAGTAGCACAAATCCCATTGACTTGAATGAGAATTGTGCTCCTAACTTAGGCACTGTTGAAAATCCCATGGTTATACACCTAAATCTGGTCTTACGAGTCCGCCTTTCCACTGTTTTTGAATATTTTGGCCAATGCTACTGCAAACTGAGAAGGCAGTTTAGGTACCAATGCAACCTTCCTTTGAAGTTCTACTTTTGGATCACATTCAATATGGAGGAGCTCCTTCCCATCTAGGACCTAGGTTATTCTTTATCAAACCCTCCCAAATGCTAAATTAACCAACAAAACCACAAGGAGCTCATTTCTATATACCAAAGTAAACAGTTGTACCAATCCCATCTACTACCACAATAGACAGCTTGGACCTACAGTTAAACATGGATAAAAGTTACATTATACTGGAGTGATGGATTCCTTCTCACATCCAATGGGTATAAGGGGCATTTTCCATGCAAGAAAGCACAATTTCACAAGAGTGCTGTTTAAGGCTTCTTAAGAACATAAGAATGCTCATAATGGATCAGACCAATGGTCCATCTAGCCCAGTATCCTATGTTCTGACAGAGACCAGTGCCAGATGCTTCAGAGGGAATGAACAGCACAGGACAATTAAGTGATCCATCCCCTGTTGTCCAGTCCCAGCTTCTGGCAGTCAGAGGTTTAAGAATACCCAGAGCATGGGGTTGCATCCCCTAGCAGCATGCACTCCTGGAAAGGGTTCATATTTATTCCTAGTAGCAATTATTTCTTTAGAAAGATTAGACTTTTTATCTTTAAAGTCAAGAGCAGGAGTAGTCAATAGGTGGGCCATGGCCAAATCCAGACCACCACACACTTTTGAATGGACCACAAAAATTGTATTTACTTATCATCGTTATTGATGTTGCAGCATGAAAAATGTTTCTTTGGGAGTCTGGACCTTAACTATACCTTGACCAAGAAATTTGGACCCTGATAAAAAAAAAAATAATTGACTACCCCTAGTCTAGGCCCGGCTATTCAAGACAAATTTTACCCAATGTTGCACTATCAAAGCATGAACCTTCTGAAAGAAGTCAATGACAATAGAAGGGTCTATACACCTGGAGCCCTAACACAAAACAAGAGACTGCATAAAAACTACATTAAGATAATGCTAAAGTTACACATTCAGCACCCGAGAAGTAGGAATTACCAGTTAGTATCACAGATGATTAGGGTTGGAAGGGACTTCAGGTGGGTCATCTAATACAACCCCCTGCTCAAAGCAGGACCAATCCCCAGACAGATTTTTACCCCAGTTCCCTAAATGGCCCCCTCAAGGATTGAACTAACAACCCTGGGTTTAGCGGGCCAATGCTCAAACCACTGAGCTATCCCTCCCCCTTGTCACTTGTGCAACCTTAATTCTGCCTCCATGTGTTATGTAGAAGTTCTCAATCTTTTTCTTTGAGCCCCACCGCCCCTCCAAACATGCTATAAAAACTCCATAACCCACCTGTGCCACAATAACTGATTTTCTGCATATAAAAGCCAGGGCCAGTGGTAGAAGGTAGCAAGCAGGGCTTGAAAAGGTATTTTTCCTCCCTTGGTATCCTGCTGTTAATTGATTTATCTTGTTAGACCTGGGGTCTCAAACTCAAATGACCACAAGGGACACATGAGAACTAGTACATTGGCTCAAAGGCCACATTTACTGACACCTCCCCCCTGCTGCCCTCGGCCCCACCCCCACTCCACCCCTTCCACGAGGCCCCGCCCCTGCCCCGCCTCTTCCCACCCCTTCCTTGCCCCCATTCCAATCCCTTCCCTGAAATCCCCACCCCAACTCTGCCCCCTCCCTGCCCCCAGGGGGTGCAGGAGGGGTGTGGGGTATGGTGGGGGCTCAGGGCAGGGAGTTGGGGTGTGGGGTGCAGGAGGGGGTCAGGGTGCGGCAGGGGGCTCAGGGCAGGGTTCAGGGCAGGGGGTCGGGGTGCAGGAGGGGTGCGGTAGGGGGCTCAGGGCAGGGGGTCGGGGTGCAGGAGGGGTGCGGCAGAGGGTTCAGGGCAGGGGGTCGGGGTGCAGGTGGGGTGCGGGGTGTGGCAGGGGGCTCAGGGCAGGGGGTTCAGGGTGTGTGCTCCGGCCTAACGCGCACCGGGGCAGGGCAAGCTCCCTACCTGCCTGCCCTGCCCCCGCCCGGGGAAGCAGCCAGAACCTGGGGAAGGAGAGGCGCAGGGGAGTGTGTGGCTGTTGCTTCAGGTACTGCCCCCAGCAGCTCCCATTGGCCGGGGATGGGGAATCGCAGCCAATGGGAGCAGCTGGGGGCGGTGCCTGAAGCAACAGCCACACACACCCCTGCACCCCTCCTTCCCCAGGTTCCATCCACTTCCTGGAGCAGCGTGGGGACAGAGCAGGCAGGCAGGGAGCCTGCCCTGTCCCTGATGCGGGTCGGGCCAGAGCTGCTCTAGGTAAACACTGGAGAAGGGCGGGGGGGAGGGGGGGCACAGAAAATAAACACACGGGCCATGTGTTTGAGACCCCTGTGCTAGACTGACCTAACACTTGGTAAAGCACCCCCATCCTTTCATGTATTTACACCTGCTCCTGTATTTTTTACTTCATACATCTGATGAAGTGGGTTCTAGCCCACGAAAATTTATGCCCAAATAAATTTGTTAGTCTCTAAGGTGCCACAAGGACTCATTGTTTTTTTCCAGAGGAGAGAGACCAACTTGTGTGATGATACCTATAAAGTTGGCCTAGGTCTCTTCTCAGACTACCAGGTCTAGCATAGAGAATTTTAGAAAAGTTTCCATTAGCACTACCAGGAGCTCAGCTGCACCTGTGTTAAGTAACACAGTGAAGTGCCTAGCATCTTATGGTATTTTTAACACATGATGTGTTAATTAGACCCACTCCTCAAAAGGTTTAACTGATATGATGGTAAAAACCATCTTCAGCTGTAGGAAACTCATCTACACTGCATCTCCTAACGCAGCAGCTGAACTGGTGTAGCATCACTTGGAATTTCTTTAAAATTTCCTACTGTGCACAAGGTATTAGGTTTGGATTCTTGACTCTGCCTCAGATTGACCACGAGTAAGACACACAGAGGAAACAGACTGGGTCTTCAAATTCCTTGAGAAGGAAAGAGTATTTATACTGCCTGTGTACTAGCAAATCAGGAGTCAGTTATGATTATGCAAGAAACCTACAGGTTTAATTACAGCGAAAAACATTAGGTACATGAGATCACAACACATTCCAACAAAGCAAGCTTTTCTTCCATCACTAATGGGAAGGCTTAGAGCAGTGGTCCCCAACCTTTTTGTGGCCAGTAGCACATTCATATTTTCAGAAGTGTGGCGGGCGCCAACAATTTTTCAAGGCTTATTTTGTATTTATACATTAAATAATATGAAAAACATATTTAATATTACATAATATATTAATCCAGAGAGAAGCTGGAGAGACAGAGGACAGAGAACACTGGAGCCCGCAGCACTCTGTCCCTGGCAGGCGCAGGGCCACAGCTTCTCTCCCCAGATGGGCACTAGGCGGGCGCACAAATGCCCCAGCGGGCACTGCGGCGCCCGCGGGCACCGCATTGGGGACCACTGGCTTAGAGTATGTCTACACTATGAAATTAGGTCGATTTTATAGAAGTTGATTTTTAGAAATCTATTTTATACAGTGGATTATGTATGTCCACACTAAGCGCATTAAGGCAGCAGCATGCATCCTCACTACCATGGCTAGCATCAACTTACGGAGCAGTGCACTGTGGGTAGCTATCCCACAGTTCCTGCAGTCTCCGTCGCCCATTGGAATTCTGGGTTAAGCTCCCAATGCCTGATGGGGCAAAACCATTGTTGCGGGTGGTTTTGGGTACATGTCGTCAGTCGCCCCTCCCTCCGCGAAAGCAATGGCAGACAATCATTTCGCACCAGACACCAGGGTGATTAGAAGAGCACAGCAAGGTGTGCTGCGCATCAGAGAGGCTTTGAAAAAACAATTTCATGACTGGCCAGGGTTTTGTGTGACAGTTGTGTGTGTTTCTCCTTGATGCAAACCCGCCCCCTTTGTTGATTTTAATTCCCTGTAAGCCAACCACCCTGCCCCCCCCCTTCAAAATAAAGTAACTATTGTTTTGAAACCATGCACTCTTAATTAAAAAAATGAGATAACGGACAAGATAAACCAGGTAGGGTGGGGGAGGAGGGAAGGACAAGGCCACATTGCTTATTGTAGCCATACTAAAAATCAAACTGTTTGAATGACAGCTTTCTGTTGCTTCAGCCATCCTCTGGAGTGGAGTGGCAGGTGCCCAGAGCCTGCCTCCCTCCCCCGCGTTCTTGGGCATCTGGGTGAGGAGGCTATGGAACATGGGGAAGTGGGTAGATGGTTATACAGTGGATACAGCGGTGGTCTACTCTTGTTGGCTTTTCTGCAGCTCCAACAGACGCTTGACCATGTCCATTTGCTCCCCCATTAGCCTCAGCATCGCGTCCTGCCTCTGCTCTTCACGCTCGCTTTCTTTCTTTCCTGGCCTCTGCCACTGAATGCCTCCATGCATTAAGCTGTGCCCTATCAGTGCGGGAGGACTGCATGAGCTCAGAAAACATGTCATCGCGAGGGCATTTTTTTCACTTTCTAATCTGTGATAACCTCAAGGACGGAGATGATGGGGGAGCATAGAAACATTTTACGCTCTGTGATTCTGGAGGGACTGCATGGTCACCTGTGCTGCTGAGTTCGCCACGCTGACCAAACAGGAAATGAAATTCAAAAGTTCCTGGGGCTTTTCCTGTGTACCTGGCTAGTGCATCAGAGTTCAAAGTGCTGTCCAGAGCAGTCACAATGGAGCACTCTGGGATAGCTCCTGGAGGCCAATACCATCGATTTGCAGCCGCACTACCCCAATTCAACTCAGCAAAGTCGATTTTAGCACTACTCCCCTCACCGGGAAGGAGTACAGAGGTCAATTTTAAGAGCCCTTTAGGTCGACGGAACAGAGTTGGTTGTGTGGACACATTCATTTTTAAAATCAACCTAATGCGGCTAAATTTGACCTAACCCCGTAGTGTAGACCAGTGTCAAACATTCAGGTTTTATTCTGGGATTCTTTATACTTTAAGTCAATATTACTGAATTTTCTATCAGCAGTTTAGAATTTTGATCCATAAAATCAGAACTAGAGTTCATCTGAGCCAAAGCACAAACCCACAAGGAAAAGATATGAGAGCTACAGAATAGAATTAGGATAGAGTTACTGTCATAAGACACCTAGACAGAGGAGCAGTTGAGTGTTGTTAGGAGCATTAACATACAAGTAGCTTGCTGGAAACTTATCCTTTTTCACAGAAACTAAAACTTCCTAGAATCCAAGCTTTTAGGAATTGTTATTTTTCCCAGTCTAAGGGATGATGAAGAAATTTATGAACTATGTGTAATACACAAAGCTCTCCACACTGAGCAACCAGCATAAGCAGAACTTACCTTTTCAGCATCCCAAGGCCTTGGATATGCTATGTCAATCTGATTACCCATAGATTTGTGTTCTTCCACACTGTCATTCAGAGTTCCCAGAACTCAACAAGGGACTACTATTTGGCATCAGAGTACAAGACCAAAGCAGCCTGTATTGCACAAACCAGATAGTGTGGAAAGCTTTAGGAAGCAGACGAAGTTTAAAGCTCTGGAATCTGAACAGATTCCACAACATACTCTGAAATTTCAGATTAAATCACTTGTCTACAATGAAGCACAGTTTAGGAACAGAATGTAAGTTGTAGGGCTTGGCTACACTTACAAATTTGCAGCGCTGCAGCAGGGTGTGAAAACACACCCTCTCCAGCGCTGCAAATTGCGGCGCTGCAAAGCGCCAGTGTAGTCAAAGCCCCAGCGCTGGGAACGCGGCTCCCAGCGCTGTCCGTTATTCCCCACAGGGAGGTGGAGTATGGACAGCGCTGGGAGAGCTTTCTCCCAGCGCTGGTGCTTTGACTACACTTAGCGCTTCAAAGCGCTGCCGCGGCAGCGCTTTGAAGTGTAAGTGTAGCCAAAGCATTAGTGTAGACCAGGGTGCAAGTATTTTTACCATCATGCTGCCTAACCCTGCTTCATGCTAGCTTTTGTTAGGGTCAAGAATGACTGAGCCCTGTTTACACTGACTGAGCCCACCATTAATACACAGATGGAACACCACCACAGGAGAATTACAGGCCTGCATTTTCCTGAGTAGATTCACTATTACAGGAGTTCATTCTGTTAATCCAGAAATTCCACACAAGGCTATTGCTCCTGTATCTAACGGAGCACAGGAAAGTCTACCCCATGCCATTTATCCCCGGGAGTACTAATGATTCTGCCAGGTGACTACAGGGCTCTGGAAGCCAGGGTGAAAGGGGGCACAGGTTGTGTTTTTGTCCATCCTTCCGGTTGAGGGTAAGGGCTCAGGCAGAGACACCTACATCCTGGAGACAAATACATGGCTGAGCAGACAGTGGCACAACGGAAGGGTTTTGGCTTTCTCAACCGTGGGATGCTGTTCTGGGAAGGGCGAATGCTAGGATGAGATAGGGTCTGTGATGGGTTCGGTCACAGAGACCCCCCTTGGGACTGTCACCTGATGTGCTGGAATTACCTCTGAGCCCGTTTTTCATTGCCAGCTTGGGACTCCAGAACCCTGCCTTGTTGAGCCAGGTCTGGTCCACGCCCCTGAAGCTACAGACTTTAACCAAAAACTACACAGCAAGTCACCTATCTCCAGCACCCAGACACCCAGATTGCAATGGGATCCAAACCGCAAATAAATCTGTTTTACTCTGTATAAGCCTTATACAGAGTAAAACTCAAATTGTTCACCCTCTATAACACTGATAGAGAAATATGCACAGTTGTTTGCTCACCCAGGTATTAATCACTTACTCTGGGTTTACTAATCAACAAAAGTAATTTAATTCAGTATAAAAAGTAGGATTTCAGTGGTTTTAAGTGATGACAGGACAAAATAAGTTACCAATCAAAATAAAACAACACACACAAATCTAAACCAAATATATTAAGAAACTGAAAACAGGTAAATCTCACCCTCCAATAAGCTTCTTTCACAAACTAGACTCCTTCTTAGTCTGGGCCCAATCCTTTCCCTGGTACAGTTCTTTTTAATTCCAGCATGCATCTTAGGTGAAAAGCAGGGGATTTCACACCACTGGGACCCCCTTTGTTCTGTTCCACCCCCTTTTATATATTTGGCATAATGTGGGAATCTTGTGTGTCTCTGGGTCCCCACCCCTCCTTCTAAATGGAAAAGTACCAGGTTTAAGATGGATTCCAGTACCAGGTGACATGATCATGTCACTGTAAGACCTCATTCTCCATTCTTTCAGGGTTGGCCTGCACATACCCAGCAAGGTTTGTGAGTAAACAGAACCATTCACAACTAATTGTCCTAGTTAATGGGAGCCATCAAGATTCCAAGCCCACACTTTGCATAATTACAACAAGACCTCAGAGTTAACGTTATATTTCTAGTTTTAGATACAAGAATGACACATACATAAAAATAGGATGAACACACTCAGATTATAAGCCTTGTAATGATACCTTACAAGAGATCTTTTGCATAAAGCATATTACAGTTACATTATATTCACATTCCAAGCATACTTTTCTGAAGCATATGGGGTGCAGTGTCACAGGGTCCACCTGACTAAGGGCTTGGCTACACTTACAAGTTGCAGCGCTGGGAATTACAGCGCTGGTCATGCAGCTGTGTAGGGCCAGCGCTGGAGTGTGGCCACACTTGCAGCACTTTCCAGCGCTGTATTGAGAGGTGCATTGTGGGCAGCTATCCCACAGAACACCTCGTCCCGTTTTGGCGCTGAGTATTGTGGGAAGGGGAAGGAAGTGTGTGGGTCATTCCGCTTCCTGTTCCAACGCCCCATGGTGCATCGCTTCACATCCCAGCATTCTGTCTTTCTGGCAACGTTTGGCGCCATTGTGAGTGTCTTTCTGCTCTGTGTGTGAATCGCGATTTCTGTGGGAAATGGAGCCCGAGCTGCTGAGGACTGTGCTGATGAGTGTCGCCAGCACAACACGTTTGGCAATCGAGCTATTCCTTCAGCTCCAAAGTGACAGTGAGGAGTCTGACGATGATATCGATATCGATTCTCCTGCCGCGTGCGACACTAAAGTGCTTGTGGCATTCACGGAAATGCTCAGCACCGTTGAACGCCGCTTTTGGGCTCGGGAAACAAGCACTGAGTGGTGGGATCATATCGTCATGGAAGTCTGGGATGACGAGCAGTGGCTGCAGAACTTTCGTATGAGAAAAGCCACTTCCATGGGACTGTGTGCTGAGCTCGCCCCCACTCTGCGGCGCAAGGACACAAGATTGAGAGCTGCCCTGACGGTGGAAAAGCGGGTGGCTATTGCAATCTGGAAGCTGGCAACTCCAGACAGCTACCGGTCGGTCGGGAACCAGTTTGGAGTGGGAAAGTCGACCGTTGGAATCGTTTTGATGCAAGTTTGCAAGGCAATTAATCGCATCCTGCTAAGAAAGACCGTGACTCTGGGGAGCGTGCAGGACATTGTGGATGGCTTTGCACAAATGGGTTTCCCTAACTGTGGAGGGGCGATAGATGGGACGCATATTCCTATTCTGCCCCCCCCCACCTGGCATCAGAGTACGTTAATCGTAAGGGGTATTTCTCTATGGTTCTCCAGGCGCTTGTGGATCACCGCGGGCGTTTCATTGACATTTACACAGGCTGGCCTGGAAAGGTGCATGATGCACGCATCTTTCGGAACAGTGGCCTGTTCAGGAAGATGCAGGCAGGGACTTTTTTCCCAGACAGGGAGATCACAGTAGGGGACGTCGAAATGCCCATTGTGATCCTTGGAGACCCCGCTTACCCGTTACTGCCTTGGCTCATGAAACCCTATACAGGGAAGCTTGACAGGAGCAAGGACCGGTTCAACTACAGGCTGAGCCGGTGCCGAATGACTGTGGAGTGTGCTTTTGGGCGTTTAAAAGCTCGCTGGAGATGTCTCTATGGGAAGCTAGACTTGGGGGAAAGCAGCATCCCCGCGGTTATATGCGCTTGCTGTACCCTCCATAATATTTGTGAAGGGAAGGGTGAAACATTCAGTCAGGCATGGACCACCGAGGTTCAAGTCCTGGAGGCTGAATATGCACAGCCAGAGAGCAGGGCTAATAGAGAGGCCCAGCACAGGGCTTCAAGGATTAGGGATGCCTTGAGGGAAGAATTTGAGGCTGAAAGCCAACAGTAATGTTTGCTGCCTTGCATGGGAGTGAATTGCACTGTTTACACTGTTATTCTATTATCCCTAAAATGATTTGCAGTGCCTCTTTCTTTACTGGGCTAAGGTATCTTTCACTATCTGCTATAATAAAGACTGTTTTCAAAGCCAAGAATTGTTTTATTGAAAAGAAAAAAACTTCCTTGACAGACACACAACATTTCATGAACACAAGAGGGCAGGGGTGTGGGTTGGTGAACTGTACAGTCACAAGTTTGCATATGCCCTGTCTGGAGTGCTGTTTAATGAATCCTGCACTTCAGGGTGCATATACTGCATGGTGATGGGGGTTGAGTGCAGAGGGTAAGGGTGGTAGGTATCAGGGCTGGTTGGTGAACGTACAGGTGTTGGAGGCAGCTGGTGGTGGTAAGAACCTGAATGCTGGGGAAAGGTGGTTTGAGCTGACATTGGGGCACAAGGCAAAAAGCTTTGAGACGGGGGGGGGGGAGAGAGAGTAGCACGGTAGTGCTCTGCTTGCATGGCAACGAGTGACTCGATAGAGTCCGCTTGGCGCAACAGGATGCTTAGAAGCTGCTCTGTGCTTTTCCTTTTGGCCACTGCATTTCTCTGCCGGTTCCTGCTTTCCCTCTGGCGGATCTTGCTTTCCTTTTCTCTCCACTCCTTCAATTCTTTACTCTCTCTAGCAGAGTGTTGAAGAATGTCCTCAGCATGTCCTCTTTGCTCTTTCGGGGATTTTTTCTCAAATTGTGCAGCCTCTGTGCTGTGGAACATCTGCTCAGTCCAGCAGTCAAGGTCACTGTAGAAACCCAGAAATGACAACATTTAACAGGGGCAGCATTGTATTCACTATCTCAGACATGAATTGTTACACTGAGGGAGTTCTCACTTTAGCATTCTTTTCCCACACACATAACACAACAGAAGCCACGAAATGGTGAGTGAGGGGTGCTTATAGAGGGAGAAGTGGGGCTTGATTGATAGAGGGGAGCTGGTTGCTTCGGGTAATCTGGAGTGATAGAGGGGTTGAGTGAAGATGCAGCTGCAGGGGTGATCTTCACTATCTCCCTATCTCTTCACTAAAGAGTCTCCCAACATTTTTCACAGGAGTTAATCCTGGAAGATGTCTCCCTGCTGTGAGTCACTAGGGAACAGCGGGAGGCTCTTTTACAGCAATGTGGATTCCGCCCGGGACCCTATGCGGCTTGCCTGTGTTCAGAAATGGTCCCCCCCCCCACTCGCAGCACAGTGGCGCGGACGCGTCAGCGTGACTGGGACAAGGAACACAGTGGCTCTGCCTATAAACCTGCGCAGGCATATTGCCCACGCTCTGGCTGAAACTTTTGCTGAGATAACTGAAGCAGATTACCGCGACGTGATAGACCACATCAACGGGCTATTCTAGTCTGGCATGCATGCAGCCATAACCCCCCTTCCTCTCCAGAAACATTTCCACCCAGAAAATAAAAGCCGCTTACCGGTAACCCGCTCCTCTGCTTGTCCTTCTGCAACTGCTGGCTGCTGCGATTGGGTACTTTCCTCCTGGCTTGAGAAGAGCTCCTGGCTGCATGCCCACTCTGGGGTGTCTTCCCCCATCCCAGGAGCTTCACTCGCGGTTTCCTCCCCCCCGCCGCCTCCGCCTCCTCCTGTCCCCCAGCCTGCTCAGAAGTGTCCATCGTTGTCCTGGGATTGGCAGTGGGGTCACCCCCAAGTATCGCGTCCATCTCCCTGTAAAAACGGCAGGTCGTGGGGGCAGCTCCGGATCGGCGATTGCCCTCGCGGGCTTTGTAATAGGCACTCCGCAGCTCTTTAACTTTCACCCTGCATTGCAGCGCATCCCGATCATGGCCCCTATCCAGCAAGGACCTTGATACCTGCTCAAAGATATCGTAATTCCTACGGCTGGAGCGCAGCTGTGCCTGCACAGATTCCTCCCCCCAAACACTGATGAGGTCCATCAGCTCGCCATTGCTCCATGCTGGGGCTCGTTTGCCGCGTGGAGGCATGGTCACCTGGAAAGATTAACTGATTGCACTCCACACACACCTGGCTGCAGCAAACAGGAAGGAGATTTTTAAAATTCCCGGGGCATTTAAAGGGTGGGTCACCTGAGGCAAGAGCAGTAGAGTGCAAACTGATGAGCAGAGTGGCTGAACAGGAATTCTGGGATAACTCCTTATTCCCTGGAGGACACTTAAAGCGCTGGTGAGTGTCCACACCTGCTGAGCAGCGCTGGATCACCAGCGCTGCACTCCTTATACCCCTGCCGGGATGGGTTTTCAGCCAGCGCTGCAGCCAGGGAGTTGCAGCACTGGTTGTGCCCTGCAAGTGTGGACGGGGTGTAATTGCAGCGCTGGAAAGCCTCCACCAGCGCTGCAACTTGTAAGTGTAGCCAAGCCCTAAGAAAGAAAAGAGCATCTTTGCACACCAACTCATCAACCTAGTTAGGAGGGCTTTAAACTAGGTTCAAATGGTGCATGTGACAGAAGCCCACAGCAGGTAAGCACAAAAACACAACTTTAACAGAGGGCTACATGTTGGGGGAAGGGGGAGACACATGGAAAATTACAATTGGGTCATCGTAGTAACAAGAGGAAAATCAGTGGGACAATCTGCTCAGCATCTTAGCTGTCTGTACATAAAAACAGGACATATGTACGTAAGCTAAATTACAACTTAACTGGCAACACAGACTTGGTGGGATAAATCTCATCACTGGAACATTGGTAGAGAGAGGTGTAACTTGTTCATTAAGGATAGGCAGGGTAAAAAGGGAGGCGGTATTACACTATATCTCAAGTATATATACACACTTGTTCTGAGGTCCAGAAGGAGATGAGAGGCAGACAGTTGACAGTCCCTGGGTAAAGATAAAGGGGGAAAAAAAACAGGGATGTCGTCATGGTAGGTCTACTATAAACAACCAAATCAAGAAGAGGTGGAGGATGAGGCATTTCCAGAACAGAAATAACCAAAACACAAGACCTGGTAGTAAAGAGGGACTCACTACCCAGACATCTGTTGAAAAAGTAATATGGCAAAACAAAGTTTCCAACAAGTTCTTAATGTACTGGGAACAACTTTTTGTATCAGAAAATGGGGAGAAATAACCAGGGGTATAGCCATTTTAGACATGATTCTGGAGGAATGGGTTGTGACTCTGAAAGTGTAAGACAATTTGGATGAAGTAATCATGAATGATAGATTTTTCGTGATTCTAAAGGAGTGAACGCTGTAGAATAAAGACAATGTACTTCCAAAAACAAAAAAAAAAAGAAGCAAATTTACAAACCCAGAGAACTGGTAGGTAAAGTCCCATAGGAAGAAAATCTAAGGGATAAAGTTGTTCAGGAGAGCTGGCAGTTTCTCAAAGAGACACTGTTAAAGGCACAACATCAAACTATCCTAATGCAAAGGAAAGATAGTAAGAGGCCAATAGGGTTTCATCAGGAGCTTTTTAATGACCTGAAAATCAAAAAGGAATCCTAGAAAAAATAGAAACATGGATAAAATCTACAGATGAGTACCAAAGAATAGCACAAGCATGTAGGGACAAAATCAGAAAAGCTAAGGCACAAAGTTACACCTAGCAAGGAACATAAAAGGCAATAAGAGGTTCTTTAAACACATCAGAAGCAAGAGAAAGATAATGGAAAGTGTAGGTTCCCTGCTTAGCAGGGAAGGAGAGCTAATAACTGATGACATCAAGAAGGCTGAGATGTTCAATGCCTATCTCGCTTCAGTCTTCAATAAAAAGGTTAATGGTGACCTGATACTTAACACAACTAATAGTAACAAGAGGGAATGAAGCCAACCCAAAACAACAGGTTAAAGAACATTTAGATAAGTTAGCTGTATTCAAGTCAGCAGGGTGATTGAATTCATTATAAGGTGCTTAAGGAACTAGCTGAAGCAATATTGGAATTGTTACAAATTATCTTCAAAAACTCATGGACAACAGGTGATGTCTCAGAGGACTGGAGAAGGGCAAACATAGTACCTGTCGTTAAAAAGGGGAACTATAAACCAGTCAGCCTAACTTCAGTATTTGGAAAGATATTGGAACAAATCATTAAACAATCAATTTATAAGCACCCAGAGGATAACAAGGTTATAAAGAATAACCAGCATGGATTTATCAACAACAAATAATGCCAAACCAACCTAATTTCCTTCTTTGAAGGAAAGAAGGGGAAACAGTAGATATGATGTATCTTGATTTTAGTAAAGCTTTCGATAGTGCCATATGACATTCTCATAAGAAAACTAAGGAAATGTGCTCTAGATGAACTTACTACAAGGTGGGCGCACAAAGTGGCTGAAGAACCATAGTCAAATAGTAGTTATTAATGGTTTGCTATCAGACTGAGAGGATGTCCCTAGCGGGGTCCTGCAGGGGTTAGTCCTGGATCCAGTAATGTTCAATATTTTCACTAATACCTTGGATAATGGTCATAAAATTCATGCATTATACTAAACTGAGAAGGGTTGCAAACACTTTGGAGAACAGCATTAGACATCAAAATGACCTTGACAAATTAGAGAATTGGTCTGAAATCAATAAGATGAAATTAAATAAAGACAAGTGCAAAATTCTACACATAGGAAGGAAAAAAAATCAAATGCTCAACTACAAAATGGGAAATAACTGGCTAGGTGGTAGTACTGCTGAAATGGATCTGATGGTACAGGGGGTCACAAATTAAATGAGTCAACAATATGATGTAGTTACAAAAAAAGCTGATATTCTTGGGTGTATTAACAGCAATATCATATAAGATGCTGGAGGTAATTGCCCCATTCTACTTGGCAGTGGTGAGGCCTCAGCTGGAGTACTGTGTCCAATTCTGGATGCCATATTTTAGAAAGATGTGAACAAACTGGAGAGAGTCCAGAGGAGAGCAAAAAAAAAAAAAGACAAAAGGTTTAAACACTTGACCTATGAGGAAAGGTTTAAAAAAACGGGCATGTTTAGACTTAAGAAAAGGTGACTGAAGGGGACCAGATAAGTCTTCAAATATGTTAAGGGTGTTACAAACAGGACAGAAATCAATTGTTCTCCAGTTCCACTGACAGTAGGACAAGAAGTAATGGGCTTAATCTGCAATGAAAGCAGGCCATTTCTTGGGCCAATTCAGGCTATGGCTACACTTGCACTTCAAAGCGCTGCCGCGGCAGCGCTTTGAAGCGCTAAGTGTAGTCAAAGCGCCAGCGCTGGGAGACAGCTCTCCCAGCGCTGTCCGTACTCCACCTCCCTGTGGGGAATAACGTACAGCGCTGGGAGCCACGCTCCCAGCGCTGGGGCTTTGACCACACTGGTGCTTTGCAGCGCCGCAATTTGCAGCGCTGGAGAGGGTGTGTTTTCACACCCTGCTGCAGCGCTGCAAATTTGCAAGTGTAGCCATGGCCTAAGTGACAACATTTAAAAAAATTCCATACAAAATCTATACTACAAAATTTAGAGCAGAAATGCTGATGTATCAGCCCACTGGCACATGTTTTTCCAGCTCAGTGAGTCCAATGCTGTTACCAAGAATTTATTACAAACATTTATATACTGATTATCGGAGAGATGTGCATTTTTCAAACTGACATGCTCCCGCACAAAGTTTTTCTCTAATGCAAGAGTAGTTCAGACACCCACAGGAATCTAATGGCAAATTCCAGCATCAAGGAAAAAGTAAGATCCAAAACCCAGTAAGCTAGGCTTTGCTGATTATTTCTCTAAGTAGTGGCATTCCAAACATTTCATCTTACTATCAGGCTTTTTTTTTTGGGGGGGGGGGGGGAGGAGCCTGGAACACTACCCTATATTTAGGATAGGAGAGTGCAATGACGAGTATCAGGAAGAACGAATAAGTGGTTTAAGGGCTTGGCTACACTTACACATTTGCAGCGCTGCAGCAGGGTGTGAAACCACACCCTCTGCAGCGCTGCAAATTGCAGCGCTACAAAGCGCCAGTGTAGTCAAAGCCCCAGCGCTGGGAGCCGCGCTCCCAGCGCTGTCCGTTATTCCCCACAGGGAAGTGGAGTACGGACAGCGCTGGGAGAGTTTTCTCCCAGCGCTGGTGCTTTGATTACACTTAGCGCTTCAAAGCGCTGCCGCGGCAGCACTTTGAAATGCAAGTGTAGCCAAAGCCTAAGATGCTTGCAATAGAAGGAGCAGGAGACATTTTACAAAGAAACCTACAGTTAGAGACTATTAAACTGAGGGCCCTGGAGGTGGGAAGGAATACATCAAACTAAAACTTTTTAAAAATAGCACTATAAACTAAAAATATAAACAAGAGCAGCAGCATGCCTGGGGCAAGAGGCACTGGAGGCCATATTACACAGGGGGCACCTGAGAAGAAGCAGGGCCTCCTGCCAGGAAGGATTGAGATGAACTAGGTAAGTGCTTGGTATTTACCATAGAAAAGGGGGTTTTGTCATGCTTTAAGGAGAGGAAATGTCTGTCAACACCAGTTCTCACCACTACAAGTCAAGGACACTGTTCAGCCAGTATCTAGGGAGCACACTACTGTCCAGAGGTCACACACTTCCCAGTAGCAAAACTGGCTTCCTCCACATTCTTCCTCCCTGGACCACCAGCAAGGGGTCATTGGCAGCAAAGCTCAGGGTAATCACTACTCATTTACACAGAATTCTGCTATCTGCCTTAGGCCAATTCCGAAAGAGCAGTGCTATTCTGAAAGGCAACTACACAAAAATAGCACCTCCCTGATCCACAATTGCCCCATGCACATACACCACCAGAGTCAGGTCTGCTGATTTGAAGGGTCTAGAGATTAGCTTTAGGGGCTACAGATTTAGACTTTGCTGACTAGGGATTAGTTTTATTGCTCTTTACTTCTGATGAGCCAGCACACCTAAAGAGAACATTGGAATCTATTCCTTCTTGTGCAACAGAATTGTTTACTAAGATCCAAATCAGTTACATCTGTGCCAACCTAATGAAGACAAAGGGTTTAATACAGTCTGCAGAGCCTTGATTACTAGTCATGCACAACATGGAAAGAACCTGGCTTAATTCTCAGAGCCTTGGGGGAGGCAAGTTTGCAGGGTTGGCAGGGGGGAGTCTTTTCTTGTCCACTAAACCCTTTTTATTTCACACACACAAAACAATGACTTCTGTAGAGTCACTTTTCAGAATGGAAGTGCATTTTAAAGTTTGAGGCAAAGAGTCCAGAAGCAAATACAGTCTGCAAGGAGTACTAGGATGTCTGGACCTGGCAAAAGTGGTAAGTTACTCAGGCAGGGTGATGCTAAGCATGATCAGGGCTTGGATCCTGCCCACGGGATTCCCTCCTTGGCACCACGGGCACTGCGCTGCTCTCAGAGGCGGCCGGCACCACTTTCTTGCAGCCCCCAGGGTGGGGGGGCAGAAGGCTCCATGCATTGCCCTTGCCTCCAGGCACTGCTCCGTCAGCTCCCATTGGCCAGGAACAGGGAACAGTGGCCAATGGGAGCTTCAGGGGAGGTATCTGGAGGCACAGCAAGGGCAGCACACACAGAGCCCTTCCCCCCCAGGGGCCACAACACTTCCTGGAGCAGCAAGGCTTGGGGCCAGGGCAGGCATGCAGGGAGCCTGCCCTGGCCCCGGTGCACACCACTGCCACCCTGGAGCTGCTTTAGGTAAGCGACACCGGGCCAGAGCCCAACCCACCTGCCCCCTGCCCCCCAATTCCCTGCCCTGAGCCCCCTCATACACCCGACTCCCCTCCTGCACCCCAACCCCCGCTGTACCCGTACCCCTGCCCTGAGCCCCCTCC
This sequence comes from Mauremys mutica, assembly GCF_020497125.1. Taxonomy (NCBI): domain Eukaryota; kingdom Metazoa; phylum Chordata; order Testudines; family Geoemydidae; genus Mauremys; species Mauremys mutica. The sequence continues at coordinate 52,456,845 of NC_059078.1, read as the reverse complement.
CAGTCTGCACCCCTTCTCTGAGCCCCGTCCTGCACCCCAAACTCCTTCCCTGAGCCCCCTCATACACCCCACACCCCTTCTCTGCCCCAATCCCTTGCCCTGAGCCCCTTCCTGCACACCGCATCCCCTCCCACACTCCACACTCCCTCCTGCACACAATTTCCCCACCCAGATGTGGCCCTCAGCCTAAAAAGTTTGCCCACCCCTGTGCTAGGCTAACAAAGCTGGCTATTTAGCTCGCAGCAGGGCCATAAACATATCTCTGGACTGATCTATGAGGAGACCCCTGTGGAGTGCTGAAGGTTTTCTTGGAGAACTCGATTTGTGATGCGATCACCTGCACTGAACATGCCAACTGAAACACTACAGATTCAGTGGCTAAATCCCCACCGCAGCCATGGTCCATTTCCCCACTTAAGAACAAAACATAATGAAACTTGCACTTTATTTGCTTTCTAAAAATCACTGTTATTAGGATTCACCCCAAAATGATCCAGATCATTCTTTCTTGGAGTAGCTGAGCAATAAGCCATGAAAGGATGTCTATTGGTGCTGGCCTCAGTTGTACTGTAAGACATAGTATTTGGCTTTCAGTCCTTTCAAGTCCCCAAGAACATCTGCTGCCACCACACACCCTACAGCAAATTATTATTAATACAATCTGTGGCTCAGCAACTGACAAGTAAAAACCTTCTTACAAAACCAATTTTGGACAGGTTCATACAACAAAATCTTCCATGAAGAATAACCAGGAAGAGGGCAAGACCTACTTTGGGGCTGGAGGGCCAGGACTCCCTTCCTCCCTCAGTTTATAAACATCAAGAGAAGCCTTGTAACAAGGGATAGGGTAGGGGTGGGAAGCTTCTCCTCTCAGTTAGTAGCTCTCAGCTAGGCACCAGTGGGCATTGGTGTACAAGCGTAACACCACTAACCAGAACATGGCATTGGACAATGTGTCCCCAGACAGAACTAAAGATGTCAACCCTTGAGAAAACTGCTAGGTTAGGAGCCAACCACCCTACTCACCTAGTTGCACTAGCACAGCTCTACCATAATCAGGAGCAGACAGATTCTAACAGTATTTGTTAATGTGAACAGGACAATATGATTCTACAATCATGATGAGAAGAATTATAGCTATTGTCCTTATAGAGAAACCTTGCCATATTCACAACCAAACCAGAGAACAGTAAGCATGACGGACTGTGTACAGACTGTAGGGCCCGACACACTACAATCAGCCTTGGCAGAATTCAATTCTTATTTTTTTATAATTTTGATAATTAATGTTTATTTTTAAGATTTTTTTTTCCAATTTTATTCATTTAAATGTTAACAGTTTCAGGAAATTATGGTGAGATAGACAATTATTTAATGACAGGAGATGCTGAGATTCAAAAAGTTTTATAACAGTTACAACACAAATTGTTATCACGTGACAGAACACAAAGCAAATATCCATAAAGAAAACTCTAATAAGTTCTCAAGCAGCATTTTTCTTAATTTGCCGATCTGTACATTTCACCTATTATTGAGGGAAATATTTTGGCATGTATGGTGAAATCGATGTTTGCAGACATACCAATAAAAAAAACTAATCCTTCCAATTCTAACTACAACACACCACTAGAAGGACAAGGGGGTAACTACTGCACGCAAGAGCATGATAACTTTTGTCACAAGAGCTGGAAGATGGGACTTCCAGCTCAATACCAAATAAGACCACCAACTATGTCTACCACGCCCATCTTCAGGGTATCCAAATGCAGAGGTGACCTCAGAGCCCAGTCACTCAAGCCAAATGCAGCCCAAGGCACTTCAAGCTAAGTAGAAAGGGATGAGTTTTATGCCTGGACTCTAAAAGAGGGCATGTGCAGGGTAACTCAATGTGGGCTGCCCCCTAAGCGACAGGGGCATAAGATGGGAGACGATGGGAATGTAGGAGACACTTAGGACCCTAATCCTGCCTTAGACGAGACAGGATGTGCAGGAGTATCTGCTAGTAGCCAGGGAAGAGGTATAGAATCCCCCACCACCAACCCTGAGCCCTCCCGTTCAGGTGACTGCCCTCGCAGCAGTGTTAATTCCCCCCGCTACAAGGCACAACGCTAACGATAACACCCCACTGCCGAGGGAGGCGGAGAGCACTATCCCCCGGCGTGTACGGCCCAACCCCCGCCCAGAGCCGAAACGGGGAAGAGTAACCCCCCCCCCCACCCCCGGGGCGAGCACAGCCCCAGCCAGCTCCCCAGTGACCCCAGCCACACCCCACGAGACAGGGCGAGCACAGCCCCAGCTATCCCCCCCGGAGCCCGACACCCGCCCCCCGGGTGAGCACAGCCCCAGCCACCCCACCGGGCCCAGCCCTGCACTGCAGGCCCCGCCACAAATACCCGAGCCACCTCCTCGCCTCAGGCCCGGCACGCGCGGAACCCTCACCAGAGCGGCAGGCGCTGAGGTAGCCCCGGCCGGACGCGGAGAAGGCCGCTCCCTGCCGGGGACCGGCCACCACCGGCACCAACCGAGCGCAAAGCACCGAGCGAGCGCGACCCCGCGCAAGCACGTACCTAGGGGAGGGGCGGCGCACGGAACCTAGCAACCGACAGTACGAGCGCGCCACATCCAATCACAGCGCAGCACCAGATCCAACCGCATCGCAGCCGAGCCGCGTCTGCCCGCCCGGCCCCCAACCGCCCAGACCCACGACGAGATACGCCCCCGGCCCCGCCCAATGTGCGGCCCCGCCTCACAGGCCCCGCCCAACCCGCGGGAACCCGCCCCCGGCCCCACCCATCGCTCTACCCGACCGGGGTGACACGCCCACCGCCGGCCCCTCCCCCATCACAGCCACACTCCACGCCCACCTTCGCCTCCCTAACCCCCCCGTACCGAGGCCCGCCTGCCCCCCAGGAACACACCAAACCCGCCCCCCCCGCACCACCCCCAGACGGAAAACCCAGGCAGCACACTGACCCCTCCCCCCTGCGATATGATGGGTGATGGGGTCAGTACGGGGGAGGCGCCAGACCCCCCTGCAACGTGTGGGGCGATGTGATCAATGCGGTGGAGGGACCAGACCCCTCCCACGACGTGTGGGATAATGGGCTCACTGCGGGGAAGAGGCCAGACCCACCTGCAATGTGTGGGGTGAAGGGCTCAGTGTGCAGGAGGGGCCAGACCCCCGTCCTGCGATGTGTGGGGAGATGGGGTCTATGTGATGGAGGAGCCAATGCTCTCCCCCCCCCCCGCAATGTGTGGAGTAATGGGGTCAGTGTGGCAGTGGGGCCAGACCCCCCCCGGACATGTGGGGTGAAGGGGTCAGTGTGGGTGAGGGGCCAGAACCCCCACTGTGTGTGGGGTGATGGGGTTAATATGGGGGAGGGCCAGACCCCCCCTGAGGTGTATGGGGAGATAGGGTCAGTGCAGGGTAGGGGCCAGACCCAGTGATGAGCTGCCAAAATCATAACAACCGGTTCCCTCCTCACCCCAGGAGGGATCATGCACCTCCCCCGGACTCCTGCCCCAACCAACCCCCCGCGTTCCTTGATGCCCCCCCACCCCAGGAACCCCTGCCCCATCCACCCCCCTTCCCTGTACCCTGAGTACCCTCCGCCGCCCCATCCAACCCCTCCTCTCATTCCTGATGGCCCCCCAGGACCCCTGCCCCATCCAACCACTCCTTCTCTCTGTCCCCTGACTGCCCCTGGAATCCTTGCCCCGACTGCCTCCCACCGCCCCATCCAACCCCTGATCCTTTCTGACTGCCCCACCGGGACCCTTGCCCCTATTCAATCCCCCTGTTCCCTGCCCTCTGACCCCCCACCCCCAAACTCCCCTACCCTCTCTCCAACACCCCCTCCCTGCCCCCTCACCGCGCTGCCTGGACGTGGCTGGCGGCTACAGTCCGGCCGCTGCTGGAGCCGGGAGCCCGGGGACGCGGGGCCGGGACAGGAGGATGCGGCGGGAACCCGGCGGCCGGAGCCAGGCGGCTGGCCAGGTGGAGCCAGGGAGGGCCGCGGCCAGAGCTGGAGCCGGGCAGCCGGGGCCGCCGCCACGCCCAGACCCGCGCTGCCGGAGCCCGGCCCCGTGGCAAAACAGCAGGGGCGGCTGGAGCCACGGGGCCAGGCCGGGCCGGAACTGGGGGGCCGTGCCCAGAGCCGGGCATCTGGGTAGGTGGGGGCACGGCGGGGCCGGGGGGGGATGCGGCCGGAGGCGGGCGGCCGGGGATGCGGGGCCGGGGGGGGATGCGGCCGGGTACCGGGGGGGGGAAACGCGGGGCCGGGGTGCCGCGGCCGGGAACGCGGGGCCGGGCAGGGTCGTGGCCAGGGACGGGGGGGGGGACACGGGGCTGGGGGGGAGGTGCCACGGCCGGGGCCGGTGGCCGGGGAGGGTCGGGGCTGGGCGGGGACCCGGGGATGGGGCGTGGCCGGGGAGGGTCGGGGACGCGAGGCCGGGCAGGGTCGCGGCCGGGAACGCGGGGCCAGGCAGGGTCGCGGCCGGGAACGCGGGTCTGGGCAGGGTCGGGGTCAGGGGGGGACACGGGGCCGGGGGGCGGGGGGGGACGCGGCCGGGTACGCGGGGGGGGGACGCAGGGCCGAGGAGGGGGTGACGTGGCCGGGGAGGGTTGGGGACGCGGGGCCAGGGAGGGTCGGGGCCGGGGACGCGGGACGCGGGGCCGGGGGGGGGGTGCCGCGGCCGGGGCCGGGTGGCCGGGGAGGGTCGGGGACGCGGGGCCGGGCAGGGTCGTGGCCGGGAACGCTGCTGGGGACGGGGGGTCGGGGGGTTGCGGCCAGGGATGGGCCGCGGCTGGAGACCGGCCAGGGCACACGGCCCCCCCTAGTTTCCTACCTCAGCGTCGTCTTCCTGGGCCAGGGAAGCCTGCTTGCTTCTCAGCCCTCCCAGGCTTCCCGCGCGAACAGCTGATTCGCGGGAAGCAGGGGGGGAGGAGAAGCAAGGAGGAGCATTCATGGCAGGAGGTGGAGGCAGAGCTGAGGTGAGCTGGGGCCAGGCAGCAGGGAGCTCTTGTTAAATTTAAATGCCCTTTTAGAACCAGTTTGTCCCACGGGGAACAACCGGTTCTAAAAGGGCTTCTAAATTTAACAACCGGTTCGCGTGAACCGGTGCGAACCGGCTGCAGCTCACCACTGGGCCAGACCATCCTGCTATGTAATGGTGATATGGGGTCAGTGCGGGGAAGGGTTCAGACCCCCCTGGGATGTGTGGAGTGATGGGGTCAGTGGGGTGGGAGGCGACAGACCCCCTTTGATGTGTGGGCTGATGGGGTCAGTGTGGCTTAGGAGACAGACCCCCCCCTGCAATGGGTGGTGTAATGGGGTCAGTGTGGGGGAGGGGCCAGAACCCTGAAATGTGTGGAGTGTTGGAGTCAATAAGGGGAAGTGGCCAGACCCCGCTGTGATGAGTGGGGAGATGGGGACAATACACGGGAGGGGCGAGATACCCCAGTGATGTGTGGGGTGATGAGGTCAGTGTGGGGGAGGGGTCAGATCCCTCTCTTATGTGTGGGGTGATGGGGTCAATGCAGTAGAGAGGCCAGACCCCCTACGATGTGTGGGGTTATAGGGTCATTGTGGGGGCAGTGCCAGACCCCCCTGCAATGTGTGGCATGATGGGGTCATTGCGGGGGAGGAACCAGCCCCCCCCCGCCATGTGTGGGGTGATGGGGTCAGTGCATGGGACTGTCCAGACACCCCTGCTATGTGGAGGGTAATGGGTTCTGTGTGTTGGAGGGGCCAGACCCCACCCCCCCCCCGCGATGTCTGGGGTGATGCGGTCAGTTCAGGGGAAGTGCCAGAACCCCCTGCGATGTGTGTAGTGATGGGGTCATTGCGGGGGAGAGGCCAGATCCCCTTACGATGTGTAGTGTGAAGGGGTCATTCTTGGGAAGGGACCAGACCCCCCCATTATGTGTAGATATGTGGGGTGATGCAGTCAGGGCTAGGGAGGGGCAAGACCCCTCTGAAAGATGTGGGGTATTGGGGTCAGTGCAGGAGAGGGGCCAGACCTCCCTGTGATGTGTGGGGGATTGGGGTCAGCGTAACAGAGGGGCCAGACCTCCCTGCAATTTGTGGGGTGATGGGGTGTGACAAAGTGGGGATTTCCCCTTGTTATGTTGTATAGGAGTCTTACTGTTTTGCACGAATGGTGTGTGTGCCTCAGTTTCCCTGTGTATTGCACCAATATCTAGGTGGTGGGAATAAGCATGGGTGACTTTTGCGGGGGTTACTCCAGCTGTCTACATGGATGCTATGGCCACCCCTTCATAACCTAAGAGTGACCAGGTGACTCTTGAGGCCGGAGGAGGAGCAATGGGCAGGGCAGGAGCCAGGCAGCTGGAAGCGAGTCAGTCTCCGCTGGCTTGGGGCTCAGGGGGAGGACCACAGCCCTGGCTCTGGATTCCCCTCCCCCCAAGATGGACTTGGCTGAAAGTCACTGACTTCTGTGCTAACAAGTTCTTTTCTACCCTGTGTTCCTGTCGACTAACAAACCTTCTGTTTTACCGGCTGGCTGAGAGTCACATGACTGTGGAGTTGGGGTGCAGGGCCCTCTGGCTTCCCCAGGAGCCCCGCCAGGCAGACTTGCTGCGGGAAGTGCACAGTGTGGAAGGGGATGCTGAATGCTCTGAGGTCAGACCCAGGAAGGTAGAAGCTGTGTAAGCTTCTTGTCCTGGAGACAGTATGCTCAGAAAGAGGAGGTATGCTCCCCTAGAGTCCTGACTGGCTTCGTAGGGAGTAGTTCCAGAGCATCTCCTCAGTGACTTCGTGACAACTGGTGGCAGTGGGGAGATAAACTGCACCCCGAGGACAGAGCATCCTGCAGTAAGTGATTGGGGAACAGTAAAACAAAGGGGGATTAGCGAGACGGGCATGCTGGAGGCTCCAAAAGGTTTAGTTCCAGGAGGTGGAGGAGCTGAGTGTGGGGAACCACAGCCAGAGCAGGACAGCTGCCAACCAGGACTGCCTTGTCCAGAGGTGCAAATGGCCTGGGACAAGGGTAAAGCAGCCTTGGGACACCTGCCTGTCATAGAGGAGCCTTTTCAGAAGGTGGCCCTGGACTTGGTGAGGAATGAATGGGAGGGGAAGGCTTCACCCGATGGAGAATCAGTGATGGAATATGTACTGACTTTCCGGGAAAAGTTCACTGAGCTCTTGGATCCGGACAGGGATAACCTAGCCAGGGCCCAAGGGAGGGAGGAAGCCTGGTACGACCGCTCAGCCTATGGCACCGGGGACCAGGTGAGGGGTCTCATCCCGATGAGGAAGAATAAACTGCAAGCTGCCTGGGATGGGCCCTTCAAGGTCATCAAGCAGCTGAATGAGGAGAACGATGTGATGGAACTTCCCAACTGGGCTCACAGCCACCGAGGGGACCAGGTCAACATGACGAAGCCGTACTGTGAGAGGGAGAGGCTGGTACTGACCATGTGTGGCCTGTGGGAGAAGGAGCAAAATCCCCTGGTGGGTCTCTTCCCTGAGACTGAAGCTGGCCCCTTGCTGGAATCAATTCCCATCTCTGTCCAGCTAACCCCTGCCCAGCAGGCAGAGATCAGAGAGACGCTGCATTCCTACCAAGAGCTGTTTTCCAACCAGCCTGGGCTCACTAACAAAGCTGTCCACTGTGTGGAGACAGGAGACAGCTCTCCCATCAGGTGTTCCCCATTCAGAGTAATGGGGAACACGGCCCAGGCCCTGGAGGGAGAAATCAGAGACATGTTGGCTTTAGGGGTGATCCAGCCATCCACCAGCCCTGCGGGCCTCTCCCTTGGTTCTGGTCCCCAGGAAACATGGGTCAATCCAATTCTGTGTGGCCTGTCAGAAGCTCCATGCCATCATTATGTCTGGTGCCTGCCCATACTTAGGCCTGATGAGATCCTAGACAAGTTAGGGGGGACTTGGTACCCCATAACCAGGGATTTCACCAAAGGTTAATAAGGGTACGTCTACACTACGGGATTATTCCGATTTTACAGAAACCAGTTTTGTAAAACAGATTGTATAAAGTCGAGTGCACGCGGCCACACAACGCACATTAATTCGGCGGTGTGCGTCCATGGTCCGAGGCTAGCGTCGATTTCCGGAGCGTTGCACTGTGGGTAGCTATCCCATAGCTATCCCATAGTTCCTGCAGTCTCCCCCACCCCTTGGAATTCTGGGTTGAGGTACCAGTGCCTGATGGGGCAAAAATCATTGTCGCGGGTGGTTCTGGGTACAGCCTCACCCCTCCCTCCGTGAAAGCAGCAGACAACCGTTTTGCGCCTTTTTTCCTGGGTGAACTGTGCAGACGCCATAGCACAGCAAGCATGGACTCTGCTCAGCTCAATACCGCAATCGTGGACGTTTTAAACACCTCGCGCATTCTCGTGCAGTCTATGCTGAACCAGGACCTGCAAAGCCAGGCGAGGAGGAGGCGGCTACGGCAGCGCGGCGATGAGAGTGATGAGGACATGGACACAGAATTCTCTCAAACCGCAGCCCCCTGCGCGTTGGAGATCCTGATGGTAATGGGGCAGGTTCTAGCCATTGAACGCTGATTTTGGGCCCGGGAAACAAGCACAGACTGGTGGGACCACATAGTTTTGCAGGTGTGGGACGATTCGCAGTGGCTGCGAAACTTTCGCATGCGTAAGGGCACTTTCATGGAACTTTGTGACTTGCTTTCCCCTGCCCTGAAACGCCATAATACCAATATGAGAGCAGCCCTCACAGTGGAGAAGCGAGTGGCAATAGCCCTCTGGAAGCTTGCAACGCCAGACAGCTACCGGTCAGTCGGGAATCAATTTGGAGTGGGCAAATCAACTGTGGGGGCTGCTGTGATGCAAGTAGCCAAAGCAATCATTAAGCTGCTGCTACGAAAGGTTCTGACTCTGGGAAACGTGCAGGCCATAGTGGATGGCTTTGCTGCAATGGTTTTTTTTGCAAACCCCCTAACTGTGGGGGGGCGGTAGATGGAACCCATATCCCTATCTTGGCACCGGAGCACCAGGGCACCCAGTACATAAACCGCAAGGGGTACTTTTCAATGGTGCTGCAAGCACTGGTGGATCACAACGGACGTTTCACCAACATCCACGTGGGATGGCCGGGAAGGGTTCATGACGCTCGCATCTTCAGAAACACTACTCTGTTTAAACGGCTGCAGCAAGGGAATTACTTCCCAGACCAGAAAATAACAGTTGGGGATGTTGAAATGCCTGTCGTTATCCTGGGGGACCCAACCTATCCCTTGATGCCATGGCTCATGAAGCCATACACCGGCAGCCTGGACAGTAGTCAGGAGCTGTTCAACTACAGGCTGAGCAAGTGCAGAATGGTGGTAGAATGTGCCTTTGGCTGTTTAAAGGCGCGCTGGCGCACATTACTGACTCGCACAGACCTCAGCCAAACCAATGCCCCCTTTGTTATTGCTGCTTGCTGTGTGCGCCACAATCTCTGTGAGAGTAAGGGGGAGACCTTTATGGCGGGGTGGGAGGCTGAGGCAAATCACCTGGCCGCTGATTACGCGCAGCCAGACACTAGGGAGATTAGAAGAGCACACCAGGAAGCGGTGCGCATCAGAGAAGCTTTGAAAACGAGCTTCATCACTGGCCAGGCTAGGGTGTGACTGCTGTGTTTGTTTCCCCTTGATGAACACCCCCCGCCCCTTGATTGACTCATTCCCTGTAAGCAACCCACCCTCCCCCTTCGATTACAGCTTGCTTAAGGAAATAAAGTCACTATCGTTTAAAAATCATGTATTCTTTATTAATTCATTATAAAAAGAGGGAGAGAACTGAGAAGGTAGCCCGGGTGTGGTTTGGGAGGAAGATAGGAGGGAAGGAAAAGGCCACTAAAAAAATTTCACAATAATGATAGCCTTTTGGTTGGGCTGTCCACGGGGGTGGAGTGGGCGGGTGCACGGAGCCTCCCCCCACGTGTTCTTACACGTCTGGGTGAGGAGGATGTGGAACATGGTGAGGGGTGAGGGTGGTTATACAGGGGCTGCAGCGGCACTCTGTGATCCTGCTGCCGTTCCTGAAGCTCCACCAGACGCCGGAGCAGTGGTGAGCTTGAGCCAGTTCGCACCAGTTCGCGCGATCTGGTTGTTAAATTTAGCAGCCCTTTTAGAACCGGTTGTTCCAGCAGTTCTATAAGGGCTGCTAAAATTAACAAAAGCTCCGGCCCAAGCTCACTTCCCCCTCCTCTCCTGCTCCGACCCTTTCTCCTCCCCTGCCCCTGCTTCCCGCGAATCAGATGTTCGCGGGAAGCCTGAACAGGCAGGCAGGCAGGCAGGCAAGCTGGGCCGGGGGGGGGAGGGGAGGTCCGGCTGGGCTCCTGCTCCGGGTCCGGCCGGGCGGCGCGGCGGGGCTCCTGCCGCCCCGGGGTCCAGGTGGCGCGGCGGGGCGTGGCGGGGGCTGGGCTCCTGCCGCCCCGGGCTCCGGGCGGCGCGGAGGGGGCTGGGCTCCTGCCGCCCCGGGGTCCGGGTGGCACGGCGGGGCACGGCGGGGGCTGGGCTCCTGCTGCCCCTGGGTCCGGGCGGGGCGCGGCGGGGGCTGGGCTCCTGCCGCCCCGGGGTCCGGGTGGCGCGGCAGGGCACGGCGGGGGCTGGGCTCCTGCCGCCCCGGGGTCCGGGTGGCGCGGTGGGGGCTGGGCTGCTGCCCCGGGGTCCGGGCGGCACGGCGGGGGCTGGGCTCCTGCTGCCCCAGGGTCCGGGCGGCACGGCGGGGGCTGGGCTCCTGCTGCCCCGGGGTCCGGGCGGCGCGGCGGGGTGCGGCGGGGGCTGGGCTCCTGCTGCCCCGGGGTCCGGGCGGCGTGGCGGGGGCTGGGCTCCTGCTGCCCCAGGGTCCGGGCGGCGCGGCGGGGCACGGCGGGGGCTGGGCTCCTGCTGCCCCGGGGTCCGGGCGGCGCGGCGGGGCACGGTGGGGGCTCGGCTCCTGCTGTCCCGGGGTCCGCGTCCAGGTCCGGCCCAGCGGCGCGGCTCAGCTCCAGCCCCAGCCCAGCTAGGCCCCCATCTCCAGGCAGCAAGGTAAGGGGAGCAGGGAGGGGGTGTTGGAAGAGGGCAGGGGAGTTGAGGGGGGTGGACTAGTGTTGGAGCAGTCAGAGGGCAGGGAACAGGGGGATTGAATGGGGGCAAGGGTCGGGGGGGCAGTCAGAAAGGAGCAGGGGTTGGATGGGGCAGTGGGGGGCAGTTAGGGGTAAGGATTCCAGGGACAGTCAGGGGACAGAGAGAAGGGGTGGTTGGATGGGGTAGGGGTCCCGGGGTGCCATCAGGAATGAGAGAAGGGGTTGGATGGGGTAGCAAGGGGCAGTCAGGGGACAGGGAAGGGGGGTGGGATAGGGCATGGGTAGCGGGGGGCTGTCAAGGAACATGGGGGGGTTGGATGGGACAGGAGTCGGGGGGGGGCATGACCCCTCATGGGGTGAGGAGGAGGGAACCGGTTGTTAATATTTTGGCAGCTCATCACTGCGCCGGAGCATGTCAGTTTGATCACGCAGCAGCCCCAGCGTTGCATCCCGCCACCGCTGATCTTCCTGCCACCACCTCTCATCTCGAGCGTCCCTCCTGTCCTCACTTTCACTGGCATCTTTCCTGTAATTTGATACCACGTCCTTCCACTCATTCAGATGCGCTCTTTCATTGCGGGTCACTTCCATGATTTCGGAAAACATTTCTTCTTGCGTCTTTTTTTTCCGCCACCTTATCTGAGATAGCCTTCGGGACGGAGTAGGGATGCTTGAAAAATTTGCTGCTGCATGAGGGAGGGAAAAAAGGGAGAGAAGTATTTAAAAAGATACATTTTACAGAACAATGGTTATACTCTTTCACAGTGAACAGCACTATTCACCTTACATAGCACATGTGATTTCACTACAAGGTCGCATTTTGCATCTTAATATTGAGTGCCTGCGGCTCTGGTGTTACAGATCTCACAGATGCAGGTCTGGGCATCAGAATTCAGCTTGCATGCGGCCATGGTAAGCCACTGTCTTTCGGCTTCTGCAGCCTTCATATATACAGTGCTTTACCCCTCCCCCCACCGCATGGCTGGTATCATGAAAGCTCACTGCTAATCACCCCCCCGCCCCATCGCGTGGCTAGTAGCTGGGAAGATCCCTGCTAGCCAAACGCGAAAAAGCTCATAGCTATTTCACTCCTCCCCTCCCCCCGCTTGGCTACGTGCAAGGAAGGATTTTTTTTAAGCAGAAGGCCACGAACCCAGTAGGAAAATGGCCATCTCTGTCCCCTTAATTAAATTCCTGATTTTCAACCAGGTTACCCTGAACGATATCACTCTGCTGAGGATAACACAGCGAGATAAAGAATGGATGTTTCTTGAATGCCAGCAATCACCGGGACCATACGCAGCTATGCTTTGCCATGCAATGATACCCGATTACTTGCTACATGCATGGCATGGTAAAGTGTCCTACCATGGTGGACGGAACAAGGCTGCCTTGCCCAGAAACCTTCTGCAAAGGCTTTTGGAGTACCTCCAGGAGCGCTTCATGGAGATGTCCCTGGAGGATTTTCGCTCAATCCCCAGACATGTTAACAAACTTTTCTAAGTAACTTTACTGGCCGCGAATGCATCCCAAGTCCTCAGGGCAAATCAATCATTAAAAAACGCTTGCTTAAAAAACAATGTTTGATATTTACAAAGGTACACTTGTTGCCGGCACAGAGGCCTGAGGACAGCAACAGTGGTTCGTTGCCCGGTGTGCTTCGTTCCAATAAACACACCAAGGTGGAGAAGCAGACAAAGTTTATTTGAGCCCAAATAAGGTGCAAGGGAGACATAGCAATCTCAAATCCTGCACACAGATACAAACCGTTTTCCCCTTCTTATACATGATTTCAGCTAAGCATTCCCATTACCCCCACACTACTCATCCCCCTCTACCCCCCTCCTCTCTCCTATTTCCCATATAGCGGATACATTATACGGCTAGCAATTACACTAAGCAGTTAAGTCATACTTGGCAAAAACCACTTTAGCTCATTAGTAACTCTTCTGTGAACAGTTATCTTGTTTTACTTTCCTTGATCTGTTATTCTGCCCCCCTTAGCCAGGTGCAAGCAGGCCTCATTATTGCCTCCTGGTATCAGTGTTGCACTGATAACTAGCTGCTACACATTCCATTCTCGGTTACTGGCCTGTAAGGTCGATTAGAGTTTAACATTGGGGCCCTCTAGGCAAGCATAGAATAACTTTGGTTCATTCAGGCCTAATACAGATGCCTGATGACACCAACACACTCACCAGAGGTCCCTTCCATGGCTTCATTGTCTGGGATAGTGGCTTGGGAGGGCTGGGAGGGTAATTCCGTCTGGGTCAGAAAAAGCTCCTGGCTGTTGGGGCTAACGGAGTGCTGTGTGCTCTCTGCAAGGTCGTCCTCCTCACCTTCTTCATCGTCATCTTCCCCGTCCGCATAATCCTCAGCCATGGCTGAGATTACAACCCCCACCTCGGAATCCTCAGACATGGGTGGGGTAGTTGTGGCGCAGCCCTCTAAAATTGCATGCAGCTCAGCGTAGAAGCGGCATGTTTTTGGCCCTGCACTGGACCTTCTGTTTGCTTCTTTGGTTTTCTGGTAGGCTTGTCTGAGCTCCTTAACTTTCACTCTGCACTGCACTGAGTCCCTTCTGTGGCCTTTTTCCATCATAGCCTTGGAAATTCTTTCAAATACTTTTTCATTTCATCTTTTGGAACGCAGTTCTGTTAGCACTGAATCCTCTCCCCATATAGCGATCAGATCCAGTACCTCCCGTGCAGTCCATGCTGGAGCTCTTTTTCGATTCTCAGGAGACTGCATTGTTAACTGTGCTGATGAGCTCTGCGTGATCACCTGTGCTGATGAGCTCTCCACGCTGGGCAAGCAGGAAATGAAATTCAAAAGTTCGCGGGGCTTTTCCTGTGTACCTGGCCAGTGCATCCGAGTTCAGATTGCTGTCCAGAGCGGTCAGTGGTGCACTGTGGGATACCGCCCAGAGGCCAATACCGTCGATTTGCGGCCACACTAACCCTAATCCGATATGGTAATACTGATATTAGCGCTACTCCTCTCGTCAGGGAGGAGTACAGAAACCGGTTTAAAGAGGCCTTTATATCGATATAAAGGGGCTCATAGTGTGGACGGGTGCGGCGTTAAATCGGTTTAACGCTGCTAAAATCGGTTTAAACGCGTAGTGTAGACCAGGCCTAAGTTCTGCCCTATGCTGTGTTCCTGTCGACTAATAAAAATTCTGTTTTACCAGCTGGCTGAGAGTCACGTCTGACTGTGGAGTTGGGGTGTAGGGCCCTCTGGCTTCCCCAGGAGCCCCTCCTGGGTGGACTAGCTGCTGGAAACACATGGTATGGAAAGGGATGCTGAATGCTCCAAGGTCAGAGCTAGGAGGGTTGAAGCTGTGTAAGCTTCTTGCTCTGGAGACAGTATGCTCAGAGGAGGGGCCAGACCCTCCTGTGATGTGTGGGGTGAGGGGGTCAGTGCAGGGGAGGCCCAGACCACCCTGCGGTTTGTGGGATGATGGGGTCATTGTGGGAGGGGTCAGACCTCCTGTCAAGGCTGATCCCCACTCTGGCTCTTGGTGTACAGAAGGTGGGGGCCTGCAAGGACTCTAAAAATTAATAGTTGCCACTCCAGACTTGTATTAAACACCCAACGTTACAGCTTTTATTTGACCTTGGATTAGTAGATGCTGCCACCACCCAAGTTTGAGAACCTAGGAAGGTGCATTTGGGAATTCCTTCCTGTGGGATACCTTCAAGCCCTTTCATGCCCCCTCCACGGAAGAGCTGAGAAAGACAAAAAAAAAATAATAGGAAATCGGATGTTGCCACCAGCTAATTAAACATGTGCACAAACCTCTTCAGACACAAAAATTCAATTCTGGTCTTAAAAAAAGCTAAATTTTATTAATAATAATTGGAAAAAAAAAGAAAATACATCTGGGAACTTAGACTTTTGCTAGATTTAAAACAAAAACAACTACAAGGAGTAAGCATCAAGAACAGCTCTCTTGAGATCCAGCTTAAAGGTTAAAAGCAAAACTAAAGCACCTGGGGTTAGCACAGAGGAGTCCACAAGCCATAAGGAAATAAAAGGGATAAACCTAATCGCGTCTTCCTAGACATTTCCTGATCTACTTACATATCTGGGGTTTTAGATGAGTAGTTTCTAGGTATGATACTGATGATTTTTCATCCCTGGCCCAAGCTTCTCACAGCATAACTGCTCCCTGTCTGACTATCCCCGAGAACAACAACAGACAGACAAAGGGGAGGGGGGTCTTGTTTCAATCTTAAAAAGTTCTAGCCTTCCCATTGGCTCTTTTGGCCAGGTGCCCACTCACTTCCTTTTACCTATGCATAGCAGTGAGACTTTTTAACCCTTTACAGGTAGAGCAATTAGAGACCGGCTACTAAGAGGGATTTTATAGCTACTGGCTGGCTGGGTGTCCATAAAAGGGAGCTCCCCCTGCCCCCTTCATTAATCACACACACCCCAAATCACAGACGGTGTTGGCCAGCCTGGTTCAGGTCAGGTCCATGCCAGCTGGGACTTCTTCCTGGAGGTTTAGGAAAACAGAGTTAATATGATACATGCACCTCTAATTTTACTACTAATTACATGAAGAACTAAACAATATTTTTTACATTTTAAAGACTACAAGGACTTAGAATATAATGGCATTTTTACCCAGCAGATTCTGAGAAACCTGCCCGGGAGAGTGCATCAGCCACTTTGTTAGAAGCTCCTGAATCATAGAATCATAGAATCATAGAATCTCAGGGTTGGAAGGGACCTCAGGAGGTCATCTAGTCCAACCCCCTGCTCAAAGCAGGACCAAACCCAACTAAATCATCCCAGCCAGGGCTTTGTCAAGCCTGACCTTAAAAACCTCTAAGGAAGGAGATTCCACTACCTCCCTAGGTAACCCATTCCAGTTCTTCACCACCCTACTAGTGAAAAAGGTTTTCCTAATATCCAACCTAAACCTCCCCCTCTGCAACTTGAGACCATTACTCCTTGTTCTGTCATCTTCTACCACTGAGAACAGTCTAGATCCATCCTCTTTGGAACCCCTTTCAGGTAGTTGAAAGCAGCTATTCAAATCCCCCCTCATTCTTCTCTTCTGCAGACTAAACAATCCCAGTTCCCTCAGCCTCTCCTCATAAGTCATGTGCTCCAGCCCCCTAATCATTTTTGTTGCCCTCCGCTGGACTCTCTCCAATTTATCCACATCCTTGTAGTGTGGGGCCCAAAACTGGACACAGTACTCCAAATGAGGCCTCACCAGTGCTGAGTAGAGGGGGATGATCACATCCCTTGATCTGCTGGAAATGCCCCTACTTATACAACCCAAAATGCCATTAGCCTTCTTGGCAACAAGGGCACACTGTTGACTCATATTCAGCTTTTCGTCCACCGTAACCCCTAGGTCCTTTTCTGCAGAACTGCTACCCAGCCATTCGGTCCCTAGTCTGTAGCAGTGCATGGGATTCTTCCGTCCTAAGTGCAGGACTCTGCACTTGTCCTTGTTGAACCTCATCATATTTCTTTTGGCCCAATCCTCTAATTTGTCTAGGTCCCTCTGTATCCTATCCCTACCCTCCAGCGTATCAACCACTCCTCCCAGTTTAGTGTCATCTGCAAACTTGCTAAGGGTGCAGTCCACACCATCCTCCAGATCGTTAATGAAGATATTGAACAAAACCGGCCCCAGCACCGACCCTTGGGGCACTCCACTTGATACCGGCTGCCATCTAGACATGGAACCATTGATCACTACCCGTTGAGCCCGACCATCTAGCCAGTTTTCTATCCACCTTACCGTCCATTCATCCAGCCCAGACTTCTTTAACTTGCTGGCAAGAATACTGTGGGAGACTGTATCAAAAGCTTTGCTAAAATCCAGAAATAGTACATCCACTGCTTTCCCCTCATCCACAGAGCCGGTTATCTCGTCATAGAAGGCAATTAGGTTAGTCAGGCATGACTTGCCCTTGGTGAATCCATGCTGACTGTTCCTGATCACTTTCCCCTCCTTTAAGTGGTTCAGGATTGATTCCTTGAGGACCTGTTCCATGATTTTTCCAGGGACTGAGGTGAGACTGACTGGCCTGTAGTTCCCTGGATCTTCCTTCTTCCCTTTTTTAAAGATGGGCACTACATTAGCTTTTTTCCAGTCATCCGGGACCTCCCCCGATCGCCATGATTTTTCAAAGATAATGGCCAATGGCTCTGCAATCTCATCGGCCAACTCCTTTAGCACCCTCGGATGCAGCGCATCCGGCCCCATGGACTTGTGCTCGTCTAGCTTTCCTAAATAGCCCCGAACTACTTCTTTCTCCACAGAGAGCTGGTCACCTCCTCCCCATACCATGCTGCAGAGTGCAGCTGTCTGGGAGCTGACCTTGTCTGTGAAGACAGAGGCAAAAAAAGCATTGAGTACACTAGCTTTCTCCACATCCTCTGTCATGTGTTGTATTTCAAAATCAAAGTCTTGAAGAGCTAAACTCCACTGAAAAAGTTTTTTGTTAGTCTCTTTGACTGTGTGAAGCCACTTCAGTGCAGCATGGTCAGTCTGCAGGTGGAAATGCCATCCCCAAATTTATGGGCATAGCTTTTCCAGAACATACACAATGGCGTAACATTCTTTTTCTGAGACTGGCCAGTGGCTTTCTCTCTCAGAAAGTTTTTTGCTGAGAAACACAACAGGATGGAATAGTTGATCTGGTCCTTCCTGCATTAAAACTGCTCCTATACCACGCTCAGATGCATCTGTGGTTACGACGAAAGGTTGCTCAAAGTCCAGGGCCCTCAATACAGGGTCAGCCTAACAGAGGAAGCTCCGCCCCTGAGGCTCTGCTGGGTATGCTCCAACTGTATAAAAGCCTGCAAAGCTGCTCAGTCAGTGCTGACTGCTGAGGAGGAAGGTTGCTTGGCAGAGGTTCCAGCCCAGGAGCCGCTACAGCCCTTAACTACGAGAGCTGAAGAGCCAGAAACTTGGACCAGAGGCCCGATGCTGTCAGAAGCCCACGGAGTGTTGAGTGCTGAGGAGCCTGGAGATCCCAGAGCTAAAGAGCCAGAAACTTGGACCAGAAGCTTGCAACTATCAGAACCTCAGGGAGTGTCTAGTGCTGGGGAACCTGGAGACCCTGATGCTCTATGGACTATTGCTGCCAGAGAACTGGTAGAAAGTGACCCAGGGAAGGTAATGGAGTGGTACCTCCCACCATTATGAGGTCAACGGGTTTCAGTAGCATTCCCTGCTGACCCTGTGGCAGACTGCTCCGCCACTAGCAGGGCCCTGGGTCGGGGCCTGGTGGAGTCGGGTGTGCCTGGGCCCCTCTACCACGGGTCACCACCCCTTGCAACGGCCCCAGTTACCTGATCCCTGCTTTGCCTCCAAAGGGGGCAACATGGACTCCAGCTGTTGAGGTCGAGCTATCCCACTGAGGGAGGGGGAATTAGGCAGACTCTGGACATTGGGCTGCACTGCCCTCAGGGCACATTGCATGGACTCCGGATGCTAGGCTGCATTACCCCACTCAGGGAGAGGCAGTATACGGACCCTGGCCACTGGGCCACACTATGCTGACTACTGGGGGGGTGTAAAAGTAGGTGTAGAGAAGTGGGGTTACCACTAGCCTCCCCCCCGACTGAAGGGGTTGACGAGGTACAAAACCCGCCACAGGGGGTAAAAGCAGACGTAGGCATAGAGAGGCGGGGTTACCACTCGCCCCCGTGCCTCAAGGGGTTGACAAGGCACAAAACCCGCCACAGGCTGCCTTAAGCTGATTAAAGGCTTTTTGACACATCTCAGGGTACGTCTACACTACAAGACTATTTCGAATCTACTTAATTTGAATTTGTGGAATCGACCTTATGAAGTCGAATTTGTGTATCCACACTAAATACACTAATTCGACTGTCTGAGTCCACAGTAACGGGGCCAGCGTCGACTTTGGAAGCGGTGCACTGTGGGAAGCTATCCCACAGTTCCCGCAGTCCCCGCTGCCCAGTGGAATGCTGGGTAGAGCCCCCAATGCCTGCTGGGGGAAAAATGTGTTGAGGGTGGTTTTGGGTAACTGTCATCATTGAACCGTCACTCCCGCCCTCTCTCCTTGAAAGCGCCGGCGGGAAATCTGTTCGCGCCCTTCTCTGGTCGGTTACAGCTCGGACGCCACAGCACTGCGAGCATGGAGCCCGCTGCGATCATCGCTGCACTTATGGCCGTTGTCAACTCCTCGCACCTTATCGTCCACCTCTTCCACAGTCAGCTGCTGAGAAATCGGGCGAGGAGGCTCCGGCAGCGCGGTGAGGACAGGAAGTCACAGAGTGGCGCAGACCTCTCACAAAGCAGGGTACGCCGCGCAGTGGAGATCATGGTGGCAATGGGTCAAGTTCATGGTGTGGAACGGCGATTCTGGGCCCGGGAAACAAGCACGGACTGGTGGGACCGCATAGTGCTGCAGGTCTGGGATGAATCACAGTGGCTGCGAAACTTCAGGATGCGTAAGGGCACTTTCCTTGAACTCTGTGACTTGCTGGCCCCTGCCCTGAAGCGCCAGGACACCCGGATGCGAGCAGCCCTGACTGTGCAGAAGCGAGTGGCCATAGCCCTCTGGAAACTTGCAACGCCAGACAGCTACCAGTCAGTAGCGAACCACTTTGGCATGGGCAAATCTACCGTAGGGCTTGCTGTGATTCAAGTAGCCCACGCAATCGTTGAGCAACTGTTCTCAAAGGTAGTGACCCTGGGAAACGTCCAGGTCGTCATAGATGGCTTCGGCGCGATGGGATTCCCAAACTGCGGTGGGGCTATAGATGGCACTCACATCCCTATCCTGGGACCGGCCCACCAGGCCAGCGAGTACATTAACCGAAAGGGCTACTTTTCTATGGTGCTGCAAGCACTGGTGGACCATAGGGGACGTTTTACCAACATCTACGTCGGGTGGCCGGGCAAGGTTCATGACGCGCGTTTGTTCAGGAACTCTGGTCTGTTTAAACGCCTCCAGGCAGGTAGTTTCTTCCCGGACCACAAAATAACGGTTGGGGATGTGCAGATGCCTACAGTGATCCTTGGGGACCCAGCCTACCCGCTAATGCCCTGGCTCATGAAGCCCTATACAGGCACCTTGGACAGTGAGAAGGAACTCTTCAACTACCGGCTGAGCAAGTGCAGAATGGTGGTGGAGTGTGCTTTCGGACGTCTCAAGGGGAGATGGAGGAGCTTACTGACTCGCTCGGACCTCAGCGAAAAAAATATCCCCGTTGTTATTGCTGCTTGCTGTGTGCTCCACAATCTCTGTGAGAGCAAGGGGGAGACCTTTATGGCGGGATGGGAGGTTGAGGCCAATCGCCTGGCTGCTGATTATGCTCAGCCAGACAGCCGTGCCGATAGAAGATCCCAGCGGGAAGCGCTGTGCATCCGGGAGGCTTTGAAAGATAGGTTCCTCGGAGAGCAGGGTAACCTATGACTCTCCAGTTGATTTACAGAGAAGCTGAACCTGAGCCTGTTTCACTGACTGTTGACTTCGATCTGCGGTTACATACCCCGTTCTCCAGGTTTCCCCCCTTCCAACACACGTTTTAAAATAACTTTAATGGAACACTGATTATTAATAAAGTTTTCTTTAATTATGAATTCCTGTTCAAGGGTTGAAACATGGACGCGGACTGTGGTGGGTACGGTGTGCACTGATGTACAGACCGCTTCTACACTAGAGGAATGACAGGCTCCTGCTCCTACAGCGGTCTCTGGGGGGAGGACAGTTGCAGGTGGGTGTGCAGGAAGGGGTGGGTTTGCAGGAAGGGGTGAGGGGTGCCGTCTTTGGGACGGAGTTTGGATGCAGGCTCTGGGCTGGGGGTTGGGGCGTAGGAAGGGGTGAGGGGTGTGTGGGAAGGGTGAGTATGTGTCCGTGGATGAGGGCTCTTGCTGGGGCTCAGGGCATTGGAGAGGCTCGTGGCTAGGGTGGAAGGGCATGGTAAGGGCAGCCTGCCTTGCCATTTGTGGATGTCAGGCGCTAGGACCCTGGGACAGCATACACCTCACAGACTGACCCGGGGCAGCATTCACCTCCCAGAATGACCCTAGTGCCTAGTGACTGCAGTCTGTGTGTGTCCTGCTGTTCATCCTGCCCCCAAGTCTGTACCCTGGTAATGGAGGCTGTCCTATGCAATTAAAAAACCCCTCCCCCCCTTCACACAAAGTCTTCTGACAAGGAAAACGTGACGGAAACAGTGAATAACAACAAACTACTCTTAATACTCAACTACACAGTGGGGGGATGAAACTTGGATTTGGGACTGGGTGATCCAGGAAGGGAAGCACTTCTCATACTTTAGGGAATGAGAGCTGTTTGGTACATGAGCGCTCTGCTGTGGTGGAGTGACAGTTTTCACGGCCCCTAGCGCCCCTCCTTCTTGTGATTTTTGGTGAGGGGGGGGACAGGACTTTGTGGCGGGGGAAGGCGGTTGCAGATACAGTTCAGGGGGGCTCTCTGCTCCTGCCTGCGGTCCTGCAGAACATCTACAAGGCGCCGGAGCGTGTCCGTTTGCTCCCTCATTAGCCCAAGCAGCGTTTGAGTCGCCTGCTGGTCTTCCTGCCGCCACCTGTCCTCCCATTCGCTGTGTGAGCGCTGGTGCTGACATAGGGTCTCCCTCCACTGTCTCTGCTCGGCCGCCTCGGCTCTGGAGCAAGCCATCAGTTCCGAGAACATGTCGTCCCTAGTCTTTTTCTTTCACCGCCTAATCTGCGCCAGCCTCTGTGAGGGGGATGCCGGGCCAGTTCGGGAAAGAGCCGCAGCTGTGTGATGGGAAAAAGGAAGTGATTTCCTTGAAAAGATACATGTTTGCGAACACTGAACACAGTCTACTCAGTTTCAGTGAACAAGACCATACAGGGCACCTAGTCTCACGAGCTCTCAGGACAAGTTCGAGATTTCAGAATACGCTTTCATTGGCTGCGGTCTTGCACAGGAGATCGGACAAGCGGGGCAGTACAGCTGAATCCGTGTAGCAGCCAGGCCTGGTAAGCACTACACTATAGGCTGCTTAACAGTTAATGGATAGCTGTGCCCTCCCGCTGAAGGCAATCTGTAAAGCATAAAGTCTGACCCTGTTCCAGCCCCTCGCGGCTGTGCCCGGGAAAGATCACTGTATGCTTTTCCTCTGCGGCCTCCAACACGTGGCTGTTAAACGAAGGTCATTGCTATGCAAAGTAAAAGTCAAGCATTCACAATAGTAACAGTACACTAATTGCCCTAATTAGATGCAGCAGTCGCCGAACGAGATTACCCTGAGGCGGGTCACTCGGAGAGAGAGAGAGAGGATGCTGCTAGAATCCCTGCACAGACCAGGACCGTATGCTGCCATGCTGGTGGAGGCAATGATTCCGCTGTACATTAGGATGGCCTGGCGCGGAAGAGTGTGCTTCCACGGAGCACCAAATAAGGCACCTCTCCCCAGGAACCTCCTGCGGAGACTTTTCGAGCTGCTCTCCGAGAGCTTTGTGGAAGTGTCCCAGGAGGATTTCTGTTCCATCCCTATATGTGTGGACCTTCTCTTTATATAGTTTTTTATGGAAAAGTTTTTATATAGTTTTTACATATTTTTTATTCCTGTTTTTTAAAAAATAAATGTTTCCATGTTTATAGCACTTACCGACTGATCCTTCCCCTGATTCTGAGTCCGGGTTAACGGCCGGGGAGGGTTGGTAGGGGATCTCTGTGAGGGTGATGAAGAGATCCTGGTTGTCGGGGAAAGCGGTATTGTAAGCGCTGTCGCCTGCGTCGTCCTCCACAAACCCTTCCTCATTTTCCCCATCGGCGAACATCGCCGAGGAACTGCCCCTCGACACTATCCCATACTCAGAGTCCACGGTCACTGGTGGGGCAGTGGTGGCAGACCCACCTAGAATGGCATGCAGTGCCTCGTAGAAGCGGCATGTCTGGGGCTGTGCTCCGGAGCGTCCGTTTGCCGCTCTGACTTTTTGGTAGCCTTGTCTCAGGTCCTTGATTTTCACGTGGCACTGCGTTGTATCCTGGCTGTATCCTCTGAGTGCCATGGCTTTGGAGACCTTCTCGTAGGTCTTTGCATTCCGTTTGTTGGAGCGCAGCTCCGAAAGCACAGACTCATCGCCCCACACAGCGATCAGATCCAGGACTTCACGGTCTGTCCATGCTGGGGACCTCTTTCTATTCTGGGATTGCATGGACTCCTCTGCTGGAGAGCTCTGCATCGTTGCAGGTGCTGCTGAGCTCGCCCCGATGTCCAACCAGGACATCAGATTCAAAGTGCCCAGACAGGAAAAGGAATTCAAATTTTCCCGGGTCATTTCCTGTGTGGCTGGTCAGAGAATCCAAGCTTGGACTGCTGTCCAGAGCGTCAACAGAGTGGTGCACTGTGGGATAGCTCCCGGAGCTAGTAAGTTCGATTTGCATCCACACCTAGCCTAATTCGAGATAGCCATGTCGAATTTAGCGCTACTCCCCTCGTCGGGGTGGAGTACCGAATTCAAACTAAATAGCCCTCTAGGTCGAATTAAACGGCTTCCTGGTGTGGACGGTTGAGCGGTTAATTCGAATTAACGCTGCTAAATTCGATTTAAAGTCCTAGTGTAGACCAGGCCTCAGTCCACTGAACTGCATTTGGCTGTTTTTTCCTGGTTAGGTCGCTCAGTGGGGTAGCAAATTGGCTGTAGTGTAGTACTAATAATCTGTAATACCTGGCCAAGCCCAAGAAGGATTGGACCTGCTTCTTTGACTTAGGAACAGTCCAATTTTGGATAGCATTTACCTGTAAGGAATTGATAGTTCCTTGACCCACCTGTTGTCCAAGGTTACCCTGTTTAGGCATATATGACATTTTTTTGACCTTAGTAGTTAATCCTGCCTCCCGTATGTGCCAGAAGACAGCTTGGAGGTGTTCCAGGTGTTCTGCCCATGAATCTGAGAATATGGCACATCGTCAAGGTAGGTGACTGCAAATTCCCCAAATCCAGCCAGAAGGTAGATACCAGTCTCTGGAAGGTGGCGGGTGCATTTTGCAGACCAAAAGGGAGCACATTACATTCATACAGCCCTACATGGGTGATGAAGGCTGACCTTTCCTTGGTGGGGTGATCTTGTGGCACTTGCCAGTACCCCTTAGTTAAGTCTAAGGTGGAGATTAATTAGGCTCGTCCCAGTTTTTCTGTTAGCTCATCTACGCGTGGCATTGGATAGTTCTCTGGGGAAGTTACAGCATTTAGCTTATGGCAGTCCACACAAAAGTGGATTTCCCTATCTGGTTTGGGAACCAGAACCACTGGAGAGGCCCAAGCACTCTGAGGGGCGGATTACACCCATCTGTAACATGTCCTTTCTATTGCGGTTTTGGCTTGAGGAGCCATCTGATAGGGTTGGGCTCTAATTGGGCGAGCATCATCTGTGTCAATGGAGTGGTACGCCCATTCTGTCCATCCTGGGGTGGCTGAAAACATGGACACGAAGCTGGTGCACAGCTCCTGGATTTGCTGTCGCTGCTTATGCCAAAGGGTCATGGAAAGGCTCACCTCTTCTACACCACCGTTGCTTTTTCCTTTATAGTAGTCTTCTTCAGGCCACTCAGCGTCATCTCTCTCCTGGGCTGTAAACTGGAGAACCTTGATTTCTCAGGAATAAAAGGGCTTTAGAGAATTAACATGGTATACTTTAGATTTTAGGGTAGGGTCTAGGAATGTTAATTAACAGCTCCCAGGCACTCTTGGACCATAAATGCCCCTCCCATGATACTTCCATCTTATTGGCCTGGAGCGCTTTCAGGACCATGACTTGGTCACCTACTCTGAAGGAACACTCTCTGGCATGTTTATCATAGCAGGCCTTTTGCTCTTGTTGAGCATCCTGTAGGTTTTCTCAAGCAAGGGCTAGACAGTCTTTAAGGGTGTTTTGCAGGTTGGTTACAAAGTCCAAATGTTGGATCCTGGAGAAGATGTAACCCCCTCCCATTGCAGCTTTACGAACTGTAATGGCCCTGTGATGTTGCACTCCATATGTTTATGGAAATATGCTTATGAGTGTAAATATGACATAACTGGAATATGCTTTATGCTAGATATGCCATGTGACCTCCCTTGCAAAGGTTATGATCTACTGAATATATTCATCCTATTTGTATACACATATCATTTTTATATCTAAAGTTATGAGTGTTGGGTCTATGCTTGTATTTGAAGTGTTTGCTGTAGGAAACACATAAGGGAGGTTTGGCCAACATTTTGTGAAGGGGCTATTAAAGTAATTGGGCGTACTTAACTAACAGTGGACTTTCGGAGACGCCAATCCACATCTGAGCTTTCCTGGGAATGTTCAAACTAACATGTAAACAATGGCGTTGGCCTGCAAAAAGCTCAATCATTCATGGACATATGGCTTGCTGAGGTGGCTACAAACTCCATCTTGTTGCTGTGATTTTGCACAGAAAAACAAAGGGGTTTCTGCCCACAAGAGAGAGAATATAAAAGACCCTGGAAGCCAATCCATTTTTTACTTCAGCTGGCTCAAGAGATGGTCTCCGCACCCCAAATTGATGCCTGAAAGAAACTGGAACAAAGGACTGTGTGGGGAGACAGGGTGGCTCCCCGCCGAGCCGGAGCAGAAACCGCCGCCTTCCCCGCCGGAGGGGGCGGGGCCAGGGTGAGTTCGCTCCATCCCCAGCTGCGGGAGGGGCGGAGCGGGGCGTACAAAGGGCAGGGCCCTTTGCTCCGTGAGGGCGGCGGAACAGAGGGACGCAGACGCCGACGCCGACGCCGCGCTGCTCCCTCCCGACCTGGCTGCCGACTCCGGTGAGGCGCGGGACCCAGGGAAGCCTGGACACGAGAACGGACGGGACTCCATGGGACTGCCCGGCGTGGACTGCTGCGAGCGGCCGGAGGATCCGGAACCCCTGGAGGAGCTGGAGCTGCCCGCCGCGGTCTACCCGA
The DNA here is from genome assembly GCF_020497125.1 of Mauremys mutica. Lineage (NCBI taxonomy): Eukaryota > Metazoa > Chordata > Testudines > Geoemydidae > Mauremys > Mauremys mutica. Next base: position 52,430,877 of record NC_059078.1, on the reverse strand, counting down.
CCGAACCCGAGGTGCGTGTACCCGGACTATAGCCAGCGTCCCCCTGTTAGAGGGGTACGCTAGAGACTGCTGCCGGCGCTCCCCTGCCTGAGGGGCGCGCTGCGAACTATTGCCAGCGTCCCCCTGTTAGAGGGGTACGCTAGAGACTCCTGCCGGCGCTCCCCTGCCTGAGGGGCGCGCTGCGGACTATAGCCAGCGTCCCCCTGTTAGAGGGGTACGCTAGAGACTCCTGCCGGCGCTCCCCTGCCTGAGGGGCGCGCTGCGAACTACTGCCAGCGTTCCCTTGTTAGAGGGGTACGCTAGAGACTCCTGCCGGCGCCCCCTGTCCGAGGGGCGTGCCACGGACCTCTTCCCCGCCGCCGCCGGCGGGAACCAAGGCCGCCCGGCTTACAGTGGCACCTGAGCAGGGACGTGAACCTATCCCTGTCGGAAGGGATCAGAGCCAGGACGTAGTTGACGCCCTGGGTGGGAGATGGAGGTAGAAGCCCTTATTAAGTTCCTGGCCGAGAGCCAGCAGCAGCAGCAGCTTGTACAGCAGCTGGGGGCCCACCAGCAGCAGCTACTTAAGACCTTGGGCGTCCAGCATCGGGAGCAACAGACCCAATGTCTCCAGCAGCTCGCCACCCTGTGGTCGAGCCCCGGTGGCGGCGCACCAGTGGGGGCCGCTTCACTTGCACCCCCTGCGCCACCGGTACGTCTGGCCAAGATGGGGCCTGAGGATGACCCCGAGGCGTATCTCGTCACCTTTGAGCGGGTGGCGGCAGTGGCCGGGTGGGCACCGGACCAGTGGGCGACTCTCCTCGCCCCCTATTTGACAGGGCCTGCGCAGAAGGCTTACCGGGGGCTCCCCGACGATGAGGCTCGAGTTTATGTGCGAGTGAAAGCCGCCATCTTGGACGCTTTCGACATTACCCCCGAGACCTTTCGACGGCGGTTTCGGGGGAAGCGTTATCCTCCAGGCACCCGGCCCCGGGCCATCGCCCAGGAACTAAAGGACACAGCTAGCAGGTGGCTACAGCCTGAGCGTAGAACTGCGGCGGAAGTGACAGAACAGATCGTTCTTGAGCAGTTCATTCACATTCTCCCGACACCCGGACGGGCGTGGGTGCTGCAGCACCGACCTCAAACACTGCGCGCAGCAATCACCCTTATGGAAGACTTTCTAGAAGCCGAGGCCCCTCTAGGGCCGGCCGCCCGCGGCCACCAGGCGGGACCGGGCACTCAGAGACCGGAGAGGGGCCCCAGCTCCAAGCCTGGGACCCCGCCCCGGGTCCGGCAGCCAGAAGGCGGCGGGACCTCTTTTCCCCGACCCCCAGAGATGCCACTGCGTACCGGCTCCGGACGCTGGGTCCGACCCCCAGGACCTGGCCAACCCCGCGGAGCCCCCGGCGCCCCTACCCGTTCCGGGCGCCCAGAGCTAGGCCCCTGCTTCCGGTGTGGCGAGAGCGGCCACCTGCAGCGAGACTGTATGGCAATGGAATGTGACTTTGGCAGCGTGTATGCGGTGGAACGGCGAGCCCGCCCGCCCTCAGCGGCCAAAATAACGGCTCCCATGGAGGTTGCTGGGACCCACGTGGTGGGTCTGATCAATTCAGGTTGTGGACAGACTCTTGTTCGGCAGGCACTCCTTCCGGAGGGCCAGCAGACCACGGGGGAGGTCCAGATCCAATGTATCCATGGGGACGTGAGACCGTACCCCATGGCTCAGCTCCCGCTCACGCTGAATGGAGCAACCCAGTTGCTGAGTGTGGCAGTGGCCCCGTCCCTCGCCTACCCGGTTATTCTAGGCCGGGACTGGCTGGGTTTTGTCGACGTGCTCCGATCCGTGGGCCCGGCCGAGGCGTTCGAGGGGGCGTCCTCAGAAACCGATACCGGCCCCAGTACCCGGGCCGATCTGGACGCTGCCCCCTTTCTCATCCCCGGCCTGGACGGACGAGGGACCGGCGACCCCGCTGAGGACCCCGTGGACTTTAGCCGGGATCAACGGGAGGACCCTACCCTACGGTTTGCCTACGACCAACTGGCCCGAGTCGAGGGGGATGTCGTGGACGCCCGCCGAACCACCCACTGGCCTAGGTTCGAACTCAGCCACGACCGCCTCTACCGCGTGGAGCGAGACCCACGAACCGAGGAGGTCCGGACCCAACTCGTGGTTCCCCGCATTCACCGGCGGGCCGTCCTGAAGCTGGCCCACGACATCCCAGCCGCAGGCCATCTAGGACCGGAGAAGACCGCAGCTAGGGTCCTGGCCAAGTTCTTCTGGCCCGGTATTCACCGCGAGGTGAAGGACTATTGTATGTCCTGCCCGGACTGCCAACACGCTGCCTCCGCGGGTGTCCGGAAGGTCCCTTTGGTCCCCTTACCAGTTGTGGGTGTGCCCTTTGAGCGGGTAGCGATGGACCTGGTCGGGCCCTTCCCCAAAAGTCAGGCGGGGCATCAATACATTCTGGTCGTAATGGACTATGCCACCCGTTTTCCCGAGGCCGTTCCCTTACGCAGTATCACTGTGCGCACTATTGCCGCAGAGCTTCTGAAAATCTTTGCCAGGGTAGGCCTCCCTCGGGAGATTCTCACCGACCAGGGAACCAGCTTCACATCTAAGCTGTTTCGTCAAGTGTGTGCCCTGCTCGGGATCAAGGAATTGCAAACCTCGGTCTACCATCCCCAAACAGATGGACTCGTCGAGCGGTTCAACCGCACCCTGAAGGGGATGCTACGACGCTTCCCCACCCAGGACCTCTGCCAGTGGGATCAACTACTTCCCCCTTTGTTACTGGCGATCCGGGAAGTCCCGCAGGCTTCCACAAAATTCTCGCCATTTGAGCTCCTCTATGGACGACGACCACGCGGCGTGTTGGACCTCCTGAGGGAGACGTGGGAACACACCCCATCCGCGACGCAGGGCCTCCTGCAGTATGTCCTACGACTACAGGGGCGCCTCGCACAGGTGGGTGAGCTGGCCAGAGAAAACCTAAGCACCGCCCAGAGAGCCCAGGAGGCGCAATATAATCGGGGCGCTCAGGCCCGAACGTTTGCACCGGGGGATTGCGTCCTCCTCCTACTCCCCTCGGAGGAGTCAAAGCTCTTCGCCCGCTGGCAGGGCCCCTACGAGGTGCTTCGACGCCTGGGCCCGGTCACTTATGAAATCCGACAGCCGGGCCGCCGGAAGGAAAAACAGGTTTACCATATAAACTTGTTGAAACCCTGGAAGGAACGGGAAGGGCTACTAATTGCCCCGTACCCCCCCGAGCCGGACTTGGGGCCGGGGCTCCCTGAGATCTCTGAAACCGGCGGGCCCCAGCTCGCCAAGACGCTCACCTCTGAGCAGCGAGTCCAAGCTACCTGCTACAAGCTACAAGCACCGAGCGAGGCCAAGACAGCAGCAGCCATGAGCCAAGCTGTGGAGGATACACCGAGGATGAGAGCATGCAGCAGCTGCGGTATGTACCTGGTTCTAGCGGGGGACCCAGAACAGTACTATGTTTGCATGAAGTGTCGCCTAATAGAGCTGCTGGAGGAAAAGATCCAGGGCCTAGAGCTGCAGGTAGAAACCCTGATAGAGAATAGAAGGGGGTTCGAGCAGCTGATGGAGCAATGGCAAGCAGTAACTGAAGGGGAACGCCCAGGGGCACAGGGGGGAGCAGGGGCTAAGGCCAACGAGGGGGGACCATCAGACGAGGAAGATGGGCGGTGGAAGCATGTGACCGTGAGAAGCAGGCCGAGGAAAAGGAGAGCCAGTGAGGGGGAAATAGAGCTAAGGAACAGGTTTGAAGGTTTGGAGAATGAGGAAGGGGTACAGCAGGTGGTAGCTGACGGTGGGAGGTCAAGGAAAAAGAGACGAGCGGCCAGTCCCATAGAAAGAGGGGAGGAGTCTATGGAGGCAGCACCAAGTTTGGGCCCAGGGAGGTTACAGGATGGCTTAAGGGGAACCACAAGGGATGATAGGAATGGAAGGAGCGTGCAACGAGGGGGGACGGGGGATAGGTTAGAGGACCGCACTATCCCCAGGCAAAGGCAGGTCTACGTGATTGGGGATTCCATACTGAGAAGGTTGGACAGGCCTGTGACCAGGGCCGATCCGGAGAACAGAAGGGTGTGCTGTCTACCGGGCGCTAAAATACGGGATGTGGACCTGAGGTTGAAAAGGATCCTAAGAGGAGCAGGTAAGAACCCTTTGGTCATCCTTCATGTGGGAACGAATGACACTGCTAGATTCTCGCTAGACAGGATCAAGGGAGACTATGCCAGGTTGGGTAAGACGCTCAAGGAAATTGAGGCTCAGGTGATCTTCAGTGGGATCCTACCTGTCCCTAGGGAAGGGCGCCAAAGGGGTGAGAGAATCGTGACAATTAACAGTTGGCTGAGGGAGTGGTGTTACAAGGAGGGCTTTGGGATGTATGGGCACTGGGAGGCTTTTGGGGACAGACAACTGTTCTCACGGGATGGGCTCCACCTAAGTAGGGAAGGAAGTAGACTTCTAGGAGGGAGGCTGGCTCATCTGATTAAAAGAGCTTTAAACTAGACACTGGGGGGAGACGGTTGGGAGAGGTCCTGGTGCTCTCCACGCCAAATTTATACATTGGGAGTGAGAACAACAGGATAACAACAGATATAGCCAGAGGGGGACAGGCAGGTGTAAGGAGGAGGGGGGCGACGGATACTAGATCTACAGGTCATGCTGGTAGTACTGTGTCCCTACCGAGTTGGGTGAAAAGAGTGAGAGGAGCCCAACAGCAAAAATTAGGATGTTTGTTCACCAATGCGAGAAGCTTAGGTAATAAAATGGAGGAACTGGAGCTCTTGGTCCGAGAATTGAAACCGGATATCGTAGGAATAACCGAAACATGGTGGAACGGTAGCCATGACTGGAGTACAGGTATGGAAGGGTATGTGCTGTTTAGGAAAGACCGATGCAAAGGTAAAGGTGGGGGAGTAGCATTGTATATCAATAATGAGGTGAAATGTAATGAAATAACTAGCAATGCAATGGATAATACGGAGTCTGTCTGGGCGATGGTCACATTGGGGAAGAAAACTACTAGAGCCTCACCCAGGATAGTGATTGGGGTGTGCTATAGACCGCCGGGATCTAGCCTGGAGACGGATAGAGAGCTCTTTAATGTTTTTAAGGAGGTAAACACTAATAGGAACTGCTTGATCATGGGGGATTTTAACTTCCCGGATATAGATTGGGAAACAAATGCTAGTAATAATAATAGGGCTCAGCTTTTCCTAGACGTGATAGCTGATGAATTCCTTCATCAAGTGGTTGCTGAACCGACGAGGGGGGATGCCATTTTAGATCTGGTTTTGGTGAGTAACGAGGACCTTGTTGAGGAAATAGTTGTAGGGGACAACCTTGGCTCGAGTGATCATGAGCTAATTCGTTTCAAAATAAATGAGAGGATAATCAATATTGCATCTGAGACTAGGGTTTACGATTTCAAAAGGGCAAACTTTACTAAACTAAGGCGACTAGTTAGGGAAGTGGACTGGACTAACATATTTAGGGATCTAAAGGCAGATGACGCCTGGGGTTACTTCAGGTTGAAGTTGCAGGAGATGTCAGAGGCATGTATCCCGAGAAAGGGAAAACGGCTTGTAGGTAGCAGTTTTAGACCGAGCTGGATGAGCAAGCGTCTTAGAGGGGTCATTAAGAAAAAACAGAAAGCGTACCAGGAGTGGAAAATGGGAGGGATCAGCAAAGAAACCTACCTTATTGAGGTCAGAGGGTGTAGGGAAGCAGTGAGAAAGGCAAAGCGACGGGTGGAGATGGACCTAGCGAAGGGGATTAAAACCAATAGCAAAAGGTTTTTTAGCCATATAAATAGGAAGAAAACCAAGAAAGAAGAAGTGGGACCGCTTAAAACTTTGAACGGAGTGGAGATTAGGGATAATCTTGGAATGGCACAATATCTGAACGAATATTTTGCCTCGGTCTTCAATGAGGCTAATGAAGGGCTAAGGAATAGTGATAGAGGGACCGATGGGAATGAGGATATGGGGGTAGACATTACGGTATCGGAGGTGGAAGCCAAACTTGAATAGCTTAATGGAAGTAAATCGGGGGGCCCGGATAATCTTCATCCTAGAATATTAAGGGAATTAGCGAGTGATATTGCTAGCCCGTTAGCGATGATTTTTAATAAATCTCTAAATTCGGGGATTGTACCGTTTGACTGGAGATTAGCTAATGTAGTTCCTATATTCAAGAAGGGAAAAAAAAGTGACCCGGGTAACTACAGGCCTGTTAGTTTAACATCTGTAGTATGCAAAGTCATGGAAAAATTTTTAAAAGAGAGAGTGGTTACGGAGCAGGAGGCCGATGGCAACTGGGATAGTTTACAGCATGGATTTACGAAAGGTAGATCGTGCCAAACCAACCTGATCTCCTTCTTTGAGAAAGTAACAGATTTTTTAGACAAGGGAAATGCGGTGGATCTAATATATCTGGATTTCAGTAAGGCGTTTGATACGGTACCGCATGAGGAATTACTGGTTAAATTGGAAAAGATGGGGATTGAAATGAAAATCCAGAGGTGGATAAGGAGCTGGTTAAAGGGGAGACTGCAGAGGGTAGTATTGAAGGGGGAACTGTCGGGTTGGAGGGGGGTTACCAGTGGAGTTCCTCAAGGTTCGGTTTTGGGTCTGATTTTATTCAATCTATTTATTGCTGACCTGGGAACCAAGAGTAGGAGTGGGCTGATAAAGTTTGCGGACGGCACCAAGTTGGGAGGTATTGCCAATTCGGAAAAGGATCGGGATATCCTCCAGGGAGATTTGGATGACCTTGTAAACTGGAGTATTAGTAACAGGATGAAATTCAATAGTGAGAAGTGTAAGGTTATGCATTTAGGGATGACTAACAAGAATTTTAGTTATAAGCTAGGGACGCACCAGTTGCAAGTAACGGAGGAGGAGAAGGACCTAGGAGTCCTGGTTGATCATAGGATGACTATGATCAGGCAATGTGATGTGGCCGTTAAAAAAGCTAATGCGGTCTTGGGATGCATTAGGCGAGGTATTTCTAGTAGGGATAAGGAGGTGCTAGTCCCGTTATATAAGGCGTTGGTGAGACCTCATCTGGAGTATTGTGTGCAGTTTTGGTCTCCCATGTTTAAGAAGGATGAATTCAAACTGGAACAGGTACAAAGAAGGGCCACTAGAATGATCCGAGGAATGGAAGGCCTGTCGTATGAAAGGAGACTTGAGGAGCTCGGTTTGTTTTCCCTAACCAAAAGAAGGATAAGAGGAGATATGATTGCACTCTTTAAATATATCAGAGGGATAAATACCAGGGAAGGAGAGGAATTATTTCAGCTCAGTGCTAATGTGGACACGAGGACAAACGGATATAAATTGTCAGTCAGGAAATTTAGGCTTGAAATTAGACGAAGGTTTCTAAATATCAGGGGAGTGCAATACTGGAACAGCCTACCGAGGGAAACAGTGGGGGCGAAGGACCTCCATGACTTTAAGATTAAGCTAGATAAGTTTATGGAGGAGATGGTATGATAGGATACCGGGCTTAGTCAATAGGTTAATTAAGTGCCACACTGGTAAATAGTACAATGGGTCAATGATATGATATTCTTAACCTTTTTCCAGAGGGTATGGCTGGAGAGTCTTGCCCGCATGCTCGGGGTTCAGCTGACCGCCATATTTGGGGTCGGGAAGGAATTTTCCTCCAGGGTAGATTGGCTGTGGCCCTGGAGGTTTTTCGCCTTCCTCCGAAGCATGGGGTAGGGGTCGCTTGCTAAAGGAGTGGGGGGATCAGCTTATGTGGCCTGCATCTTGCAGGAGGTCAGACTAGATGATCATAATGGTCCCTTCTGATCTTGAATTCTATGATTCTATGATTCTATGATTAATAAACGCGTTCCCCACGACCTTTACCACAAAGCCCGGAAGGACTACCCTGGCCCACCATGTGATCCAGACCGACCCCGGGGTGGTGGTCCGGGGGACGACGCGGCCATTGCCTAGGCGGATGCGGGAGGCCGTGGAGGACGAAGTCCAAGCAATGTTGGAGCTGGGGGTTATTGAGCGCTCCCAGAGTGAGTGGCGGAGCCCTGTCGTCCTTGTCCCCAAGCCCGATGGGAGCCGGCGATTCTGCATCGACTTTCGGAAGGTCAACGCCGTTTCGAAGTTTGATGCTTACCCCATATGCCCCGCGTAGACGAGCTCCTGGAGCGACTTGGGGACGCCCGGTATATCACCACCCTAGACCTTACGAAAGGGTATTGGCAGATCCCCTTGGAGCCGCAATCTAAGGAGAAGACTGCCTTTGCCACCCTTTCTGGACTCTATCATTTCACTCGAATGCCGTTCGGCCTCCATGGAGCCCCGGCCACCTTCCAGCGGTTGATGGATCGGGTTCTGCAGCCACATACTACATACGCCGCAGCCTACCTGAATGATGTGGTCATCTATGGCAGCAACTGGGAGGACCACCTCAACCAGGTAGCGGCTGTCCTCCGCGACCTTCGCGCCGCCGGGCTTACAGCCAACCCCAAGAAATGCCAAATTGGACGAGAGGAGACCACGTACCTGGGCTACACCTTGGGTCGGGGACTGGTGCGGCCCCTCATCGGGAAGGTTCAAGCACTCCAAGAATGTCAGCCCCCGACTACAAAGAGACAGGTACGGCAGTTCTTGGGCTTAGCTGGTTATTACCAACGGTTCGTACCCCACTTCGCAACCCTTACGGCCCCTTTGACCGACCTCTTGACCAAGAATAGCCCCCGCCGAGTGTGCTGGTCGGCCGACTGTGAGGAGGCCTTTCAAGCGGTCAAAGCCCGGTTGTGTAGCGAGCCAGTACTTTTCAGCCCGGACTTCCATCGCGACTTTGTCGTGCAGACCGACGCCTCCGACGTGGGGCTTGGGGCAGTCCTCTCGCAGGAGGTGGACGGGGAGGAGCACCCGGTTGTTTACCTAAGCCGGAAGCTGTTCCCCAGAGAGCAGAACTACTCCGTCCTGGAGAAAGAGGCCCTGGCGGTTAAGTGGGCAGTGGACGCCCTCCGCTATTACCTCCTCGGAGCCCCCTTTACACTTATTACGGATCACGCCCCCCTGAAATGGCTCAATGAGATGAAGGACACGAATCCCCGGCTTCAACGGTGGTACCTCACCCTACAACCCTACGCATTTTACGATCCGCCACCGGGCGGGACGCGAGCACGCCAACGCGGATTTCCTGTCCCGCCTCGGCGAGGCTGGGGATGCCAGCTCCGAGGAACGGGAGCTGGATTTGAGGGGTGGGGTATGTGGGGAGACAGGGTGGCTCCCCGCCGAGCCGGAGCAGAAACCGCCGCCTTCCCCGCCGGAGGGGGCGGGGCCAGGGTGAGTTCGCTCCGTCCCCAGCTGCGGGAGGGGCGGAGCGGGGCGTACAAAGGGCAGGGCCCTTTGCTCCGTGAGGGCGGCGCAACAGAGGGACGCAGACGCCGACGCCGACGCCGCGCTGCTCCCTCCCGACCTGGCTGCCGACTCCAGTGAGGCGTGGGACCCAGGGAAGCCCGGACACGAGAACGGACGGGACTCCGTGGGACTGCCCGGCGCGGACTGCTGCGAGCAGCCGGAGGATCCGGAACCCCTGGAGGAGCTGGAGCTGCCCGCCGCGGTCTACCCGACCGAACCCGAGGTGCGTGTACCCGGACTATAGCCAGCGTCCCCCTGTTAGAGGGGTACGCTAGAGACTGCTGCCGGCGCTCCCCTGCCTGAGGGGCGCGCTGCGGACTATAGCCAGCGTCCCCCTGTTAGAGGGGTACGCTAGAGACTCCTGCCGGCGCTCCCCTGCCTGAGGGGCGCGCTGTGAACTACTGCCAGCGTTCCCTTGTTAGAGGGGTACGCTAGAGACTCCTGCCGGCGCCCCCTGTCCGAGGGGTGTGCCACAGACCTCTTCCCCGCCGCCGCCGGCGGGAACCAAGGCCGCCCGGCTTACAGACTGTAACTACAGGGATGTGAGTGATAGCTGGACCCAGGCCATAAACTACAACTTTGGTTTACCTGTGTCATAACTATAAAGGGAAGGGAACAGCCACCCTGTGTACAATACTATAAAATCCCTTATGGCCCAAGACACCAAAATCCTTTTACCTGTAAAGGGTTAAGAAGCTCAGGAAACCTGGCTGACACCTGACCCAAAGGACCAATAAAGGGACAAGATTTCAAATCTTGATGGGGGGAAGGCTTTTGTTTGTGCTCTTTGTTTTGGGGGTTGTTCGCTCTTGGAACTAAGAGGGACCAGACATCAATCCAGGCTCTCCAAATCTTTCTGAACCAGTCTCTCATTTCAAACTTGTAAGTAACAGCCAGGCAAGGCGTGTTAGTTTATTTTTGTTTTCTCAACTTGTAAATTTTCTTTTTTGCTGAGAGGATTGTACCTCTGTTTGCTGTAACTCCTAAGGCTAGAGGGGGTTCCTCTGGGCTCTATGAATCTGATTACCCTGTAAAGTTATTTTCCATCCTGATTTTACAGAGATGATTTTTACCTTTCTTTCTTTAATTAAAAGCCTTCTTTTTAGGAACCTGATTGATTTTTCCTTGTTTTAAGATCCAAGGGGATTGGATCTGGACTCACCAGAAATTGGTGGGGGAAAGGAGGGGGGATGGTTAAATTCTCCTTGTGTTAAGATCCAAGGGGTTGGATCAGTGTTCACCAGGGACTTGGTGAAGACGTCTCTCAAGACTATCCAGAAAAGGGAGCTAGTATTTGAGAGTGGTGGCAGCAAGACCAGATCTAAGCTGGTAGTGAAGCTTAGAGGTGTTCATGCAGGTCTCCACATCTGTACCCTAAAGTTCAGAGTGGGGAAGAAACCTTGACAACCTGAAATAACATCTAGGGTGAGAAGTTAGTATTTGTAACTAGATCCTTAGTGTATTAAATTAGCCTTGTGTGTTTTGTTTAATTTTGCTTGGTAACTTACTTTGTTCTGTCTGTTATTACTTGAAACCACTTAAATCCTACTTTTTATACTTAAAAATGATTTTATTGTTTATTAATTAACCCAGAGTAAGTAATTAATACCTGGGGGAGCAAACAGCTCTGCATATATAGAGGGCAGACAATTTATGAGTTCACCTGTATAAGCTTTATACAGAGTAAAATGGATTTATTTGGGGTTTGGATCCCATTGGGAGCTGGGTGTCTGGGTGCTGGAAACAGGAGCACTTCCTAAGCTGTCTTCAGTTAAGTCTGCAGCTTTGGTGGCGTGCTTCAGACTCTGGGTCTGTGTTGCAGCACGCTTGCATGTCTGGTTTGAGAAAGCAGTGTTCTGAAGGCCCAAACTGGCAGATAAAATGGGCTCAGAGATAGTCTCAGGTGACAGTCCCAAGGGGGTCTCTGTGACCGAACTCATAACAGGCCCCTTAACTTCGTGGCCACAAATGAGTTCAAAGGGTGAAAACCCCAAACTGGGATGTGGTACAGCCCTGTAGGCAAAGAGCAACTGCTGCAACACTAGGTCCCAATCATTGGAGTGCTCATTGATGAATTTACATATCATGACCCCCAAAGTCCCATTAAACTTCTCCACTAGCCCATTTGTTTGATGGTGGTAAGAGGTGGCAACCAAGTGGTTCACCACAGGAGCTTCCCAAAGACGTTTCATGGTCCCTGCCAGGAAGTTAGTTCCTGAATCCGTAAGGATGTCGGAGGGCCAACCTCCCCTGGCAAAAATGTCTGCCAATGCCTGGCTCACGCTTTTAGCCCTGGTGTTGCTTAGAGCTACTCTTTCCGGCCACTGGGTGGCAAAATCCCTGAAGGTCAGTATGTTCAGCTTTCCTCTGGGTGTCTTCTCAGGGAAAGGACTCAATATCCACAGCTACATGCTGAAATGGAACCTCACTTATGGGGAGTGGCTGGAGAGGGGCCTGGACCTGGTGGTGGGGCTTTCCCACCCTCTGGCGCACCTCACAAGGTAGAAACATCCTTGCCCATTCCCTTCCAGTGGAATGATTTCCCCAAATGGTCTTTGGTCCTGTTCACTAGGGTGATCGTGGGCTAAGCTCAAGAGCTTTTCCCTATACTTAGTTGGAACAGTCTCTGAGAATACCAGTCCTCCTTGTGCCCACCAGAAAGTGTTTCCTTGTATAAGAGTCCTCCTACAACAAACCTGGATCTATTAGAAGAGCTGAAAGGTGGTGGGTTGCTCCATGCCACCGTGCAAGCTCCCTTGAGGCTTTCATCCACTTACTGCTCTGCCTGGAACTGCTCCTTTTGATGCTGGCGACATTAGTTCCTCGGTGGGTTGTGGACTTGGTCTTGGTCCCACTGGAAGCGATGTAGGTGATGGGGAGGGTGTCTCCATCAATTTTGAACCGCTCTCCACTGGTGCACTAGGTTATATTTCTGGCTCTGGTTGAGCTTTTTGTGCCAGTTTAGCTGCTGCTGCAGGTGCAGGCTCTGTGGCACCCTTTAGTGCTGGCTTCCCCGGTGGGGTTGCAAGCACAGGCTCTAGTGCTGGCTGTTTTGCTAGTTCCAATCCCTGGTCCTCCATCCCCTCCCTTGCCTTTCTGTCATGGAGCTGGATGTCTGGGCTTCATCCAGGTCTGTCTTCTCCATGGCATGTCACTTTGGGAAGACTGGTTGCTCTAGGATTTGGTACCCGATTGCAAACTCATGCACAGGGCTTCCCTACTCTAGCCTAGCTATTTTGTTGCCACAAAGCTAAGGAAAAAAACTGCTTGTTGGACTCCCTGGCTTGGCAGGCCGCTGAACCTTTTGCATGCCTATTCCCCCTCAGGCAGCAAAGAAAAGAAAGGAAGGAAAGAAATAAAGAAGGGGGTGGGGAGAAAACAAACTCCTGGGCTTTGCAGGCTGCCAAAAGGAAAAATGTGTCCTTTTAAAATCCTGAGGTCTGTGCCTCTGGTTCAAAATGATCCCACCACTCTGCCACCATGTCAAGGCTGAATCCCCACTCTGGCACTTCGAGTACAGAAGGTGGGGGCCTGCTAGGACTCTAATACAAGCCTGGAGTGGCAAGTATTAATTTTTAAACACCCAAGGCTGCAGCTTTCTCTAACCTTGGATTGGTAGATGCTGCCACTACCAAAGTGCAGAATCCCTTTGAGAACCTAGGAAGGCACAGTTGGGAATTCCTTCCACAGTTGAGGTGGGATAGCTCAGTGGTTTGAGCATTGGCCTGCTAAACCCAGGGTTGTGAGTTCAATCCTTGAGGGGGCCATTTAGGGATCAGGGCAAAAACTGGTCCTGCTAGTGAAGGCAGGGGCTAGACTCAATGACCTTGCAAGGTCCCCTCCAGTTCTAGGAGATCTTTTTTTTGTAGGGTGGTGAAGAACTGGAATGGGTTACCTAGGGAGGTAGTGGAATCTCCTTCCTTAGAGGTTTTTAAGGTCAGGCTTGACAAAGCCCTGGCTGGGATGATTTAGTTGGGTTTGGTCCTGCTTCAAGCAGGGGGTTGGACTAGATGACCTCCTGAGGTCCCTTCCAACCCTGAGATTCTATGATTCTATTCCTGTGAGGAACCCTCAAGCCCTTTCACCAAGAGCTGAGAAAGAAAGAGAAAGAAATCAGCTGTTGCCACCAGCTAATTAAACAACATGTGCACTGACCTCTTAAGACACAAAAATCCAATTCTGTTCTTTAAAAAGGTAAATTTTATTAAGAATAATATAAAAGAAAATACATCTGGGAACTTAGGTTTTTGCTAGACTTAAAAAAAAACTACAAGGATTAAGCATCAAGAATAGCTCTCTTGAGGTCCAGTTTAAAGGTTGCAAGCAAAACAAAAGTACCTGGGCTTAGCACAAAGGAATCCACAAGCTTCTTACAGCATAACTGCTCCCTGTCTGCCTCTTTCCCAAGAACAACAGACAGACAAAAGGAGAGTTTTGTTTCAATTTTTAAAAGTTCTAGCTTTCCTATTGGCTCTTTTGGCCAGGTGCCCACTCACTTCCTTTTACCTATGCATAGCAGCAGTGCCATAACAAGGGCAAGGTGAGTGAGGCACTTGCCTCGGGGGCGCAAAAAGTGGTGGAGGAAAAAAAAATGCTGCTGGCAGGCACAGAGGTATTCATAACCGGGGTGATCCTCCCCCCCGGCCCCATCTGCCACCCCCCCCCCCATACCTCCCCCAAGTGTCTCCCTGGCCCTGACTTGCTCCCTCCTCCCTTCCCAGACCCGGAGCAGAGCCACTCCATGCTGCCTCCCTGCAGCAACTGCTACCGCAGGGTCCTAGTGCCCCTCATCTCACTGCCAGGGCAGACTGACTCTGAGCCTGCCCTTCCCCCTTAGGCCCTTTCATTTTTCAATGGGACCCTCCAGCAGCACAGGGGGCGGGCCCTGCACACAGTCACCACTCCTGCCCCATGCTGGGCAAGGAAGCAGCCCCATCCCTCACCCCCAGTGAGGCTACAGGGCAAAAGCAGGGGAGGAGATGCACGCAGCACCCCCTGGCACCCACCACGGGGGAGGCGAGGGAGATTCATGGACCTGAGAGGGGCCCTAGGAGCATATGCAGTGACAGTGGTGGGGGTGAGTGTGCTGCTGCAGGGACAGGAAAGGTGGGGTCCTCCCCCAGAGCTTGCTGCTGCCGGCAGGGAATGGGCTGGGGGGAGTCCTCCTCTCTGGTCCCTGTCCTGGAGCAGCCTGCCTGCACCCCAAACTCATCCCCAGCCCTGCCCCACCCCAGAGCCCACACCCCCAGCCAGAGCTTTCACCCCCCCTCCACACCCTCAACCCTCTACCCTAGCCCTGAGCCCCTCCAGCACCCCAAACACCTTATCCCCAGTCTCAACCAGAGCCCTCATCCCCCCACACCCTGACCCTCTGCCCAAGCCCTGAGCCCCTTTCACACCCCAACCCTCCCATTCCCAGCCCCAGACAGAGCCCTCACCCCGACTCTCACCCTGAGCCTCCCCACACACTCCAAACCCCTCATCTGCAGCCACAACCCACAGCCCTCACCCCTGCACCCCATCCCTCTGCACCCCTCCCATCCCCAAACTCCCTTCCAGAGCCTGCACCCCAATCACCTGCCCCAGCCTAGGGCCTGCACCCCAGACCTCCTCCCTCACCCAAACTCCCTCCCAGAGCCTTGGGCGGGTGGGGTGGGCAGAGTTTGGGTGGAGGCGGGTTCTGGGCACCACCAAAATTTCTACAAACCGGCCACCCCTGATCCTGCCCTGCAGACCTGAACTCCCAGCAGTCTCAGGACACATGCTGATCCCTAGTGGCCACTGCTAATATCCAGCACCTCCCTCCTCTCTTAGCCTGTGAGTCCCTCTCTGGATTGGAACTGGACTGGAATCAAAGACCATCTTGGAAGCAACATTACCAGTCCAAGCAGTCAAAAATCATGAGCTGACCTCCCAAAATCACAGGCTCTGCCACTGCCCCTTCTTTCTTCGGCGGCAGGCCCTTCCCTCCGAGAGGGACTGAGGGACCCACCACTGAATTGACACCGAAAAGCCGGCCCTGGGAGAGGGCACAATTTTATATTCTTGCCTCAGGCGCAAAAATACCTAGTTATGGCTCTGCATAGCAGTGAAACTTTTTAACCCTTTACAGGTTGAGCAATTAGAGAACAGCTACTAAGAGGAATTTCATAGCTACTGGCTGGCTGGGTGTCCATAAAAGGAAGCTACCCTGCCCTTCATTTATCACACCCCCTCCTGTGATGTGTGGGGTCATGGGATCCATGGGGGAAAGGGGCAAGACCCCCTGCGATGTGTGGGGTGATGGAGTCATTGCGAGGGCAGGGCCAGATCCCTGCAATGTGCAGGGCAATGGGATCAGTGCAGAGGAGGGGCAGAATGCCCTGCAATGTGTGGGGAGGGGTCAGACCCTCCCTGGATGTGTGGAGATATGGGGTCAGTGCGGGGGAGGGGCCAGACCTTCCTACAATGTGTGGGGTGATGGGGTCAGTGCAGGGGTGCGGCCAGACCCCTCTGTGATGTGTGTAGTGTTGGGGTCAGTGCGAGGTAGGGACCAGACCACTATGCGATCTGTGGGGTTATTGGGTCAGTACGGGGTAGGGACCAAATTCTCCTGCAATGTGTGGGGTGATGGGGTCAGTGTGGGGGAGGGGACAGTCTCCTCTGCAATTTGTGGGTTATTGTGGTCAGTGAGGAGGAGGGGCCAGACCCCCCTGCAATTTGTGGGGTTATGGGATCAGTGCGGGGTCGGGGCCATACCACTCTGCGATGTGTGGAGTGATGCATTCAGTGTGGGGAGGGGCCATAGCCCCCTGTAATCTGTATGGTGATGGGGTCAGTATGGGGGACCAACCAACCCCCCCCTGCAATATGTAGGGTGAAGGGGTCAGTGCTGGGGAGGGGGCCAGACAACCCTGTGATGTTTGGGTTAATGGGGTCAGTGCTGGGGAGGGGCCAGCCCCCACACCACATGATGCGTGGAGAGATGGAGTCTGTGCAGTTGAGGGGTAAAACCCCTCTGTGATGTGTGGGGTGACAGGGTCAGTGTGGGGAAGGGGCCAGATCCGCCCTGCAATGTGTGGGATGAGCAGGGCCACCCAGAGTGGGGGACAAATGGGGCAATTTGCTCCAGGGGCCCCCACGAGAATATAATATTCTATAGTTTTGCAACTTTTTTTTATGGAAGGGGCCCCCGAAATTGCTTTGCCCCAGGCCCCCTGAATCCTCTGGGCAGCCCTGGGGATGAGTGTGGGGGAGTGGCCAGACCCTCCTGAGATTTGCGCGGTGATGGGGGTCAGTGCAGAGGAAGGGCCAGGCCTTTCTGAGATGTTTGGGGTGATGGTGTCCATGCTGGGGAGGGGTCAGACACTTCCGGGATGTGTAGGGTGATGGGGTCAGTGCAAATGTGGGGCCAGACCCCCCTGTGATGTGTGGGGTGATGCATTCAGTGAGGAGAGGCGCCATAGCCCCCTGCAATCTGTATGGTGATGGAGTCAGTGCGAAGGAGGGGGTCAGACACCCACCGATGGGTGGAGTGACAGGGTCAGTACAGGGGACCAACCAGACCCCCCTGCAATATGTAGGGTGATGGGGTCAGTGCAGAGGAGGGGTCAGATGCCCTGCGATCTGTGGAGTGATGGGGTCAGTGCAGGGATGGTACCAGCCCCCCCCTGCAATATGTGGGGTGATGGGGTCTGTGCTGGGGAGGGCCAGACCCCCTGCGATATGTGGGGTCAGAAGATCAGTGTGGGGCAGGGGCCAGGCCCCCTTGTGATGTGTGGGGTGATGGGGTCAGTTCGGGGAAGAGGCCAGACCTCCGTGTGATATGTGGGGGAGCGGCCAGACACTCATTTCATGTGTGAGGTGATGGGGTCAGTGTGGGGGAGGGGCCAGACATACCGCGATGTGTGCGGTGAGTGTAGAGGAGCAGTCAGATCCTGTTGCTATGTGTGGGGTGATGGGGGTCCGTGTAGGGGCAGGGCAAGACCCCCTGCCACGTATTGGGATGATGGGATCAGCTCAGGGGAGGGGCCAGAGCCCCCTGCAATATGTGGGGTTGTGATAAATGAAGGCAGGGGGAGCTCCGTTGTATGGACACCCATCCAGCCAGTTAGCAATAAAGTCCCTCTTGGTGGCTGTTCTCTCCTTGCTTTACCTGTAAAGAGTTAACAAAGTCCCCCAGGTAAAGGAAAGGGAGTGGGCACATAACCAGAAGAGCCAATGGGAAGGCCAGGACTTTTTAAAAAAATGACAAAAAAGCTTTCCCTTGGTCTCTGGGTTGTTCTCTCTTGTCTGAAGAATGTTGTGTAAAGTTTGAACCAGGTATGAAAAATTATCTTCCATACCTAGAAGAATTAATTGGTATAGGGAATGTTTAGATAGACACAATCAGGTTTATTTCTTTATTTTGGCTTGTGGATTTCCTCCATGCTAAACTCCCGGTATTTTTGTTTTCTTTTGTAACAGTCAAGCTGGACCCCAGGGAGCCATTCCTGATGTTTAACCCCATTTTCATCTAGCAATAGCTTGATTTTCCAGATATTTCTTTTCTTCTTTTTCTAATAAAATTTACCTTTAAAAAAAAAAACCTGATTGGTTTTGTGTCTTAAAATGTCTGTGCATATGGTTTTTAATTAGCTGGTCGCAACACCTGGGTTTCCCCCTTTTTTTGTTTTCTTTGTCAGCTTTCCTGAAGGCGGGGTGGAAAAGCCGAGGAGCCTCAGGGACAACTTCCCAAGTGAGTTTTTCCAGGATTTGCAAGAGGCAGTTTTTCACTTGGGTGGTGGCAACATTTACCAAGCCAATGTCAGAGAAAAGCTGTTACCTTGGGAGTTTAATACAAGCCTGGAGTGGCCAGTATTAATTTTTAGAATGCTTGCGGGCCCCTGCCTTCTGCTCTCGAAGTGCCAGAGTGGTGAATCAGTCTTGACGGGGTGATGGAGTCAATGTGGTGAAGGTTCCCTGAGAACAGCTGCTGCTGCCTCCCTCCCACCCCCCACACCTCCAATCCTGCCTGAGGACTTGTCTCACCCCAAAGTGCGCAGTGTCGCTGACTCTGGAAATCTGCCCCAAGTAGGAGCCAGCCATCCCGCCATTTCCTGGCTTTGGCTTGTTGCTGAATTCAGCTCAGTTGTCCATTGGGCTGAGGTGGCCCCAGCAGCCGTTATTGCATGTAAGGACCTCACCCCTCCACCTTCTTCAGCTAAGGGCTCTGGAACCACTAATGGTCTGGCCTGGAAAGCGGGACCCAGTCCCTCCTCTGTCCCTGGAGCCCTGAAGCAGGGATGGGGTGCTAATGGCTGCAGGGGTACTAACTCTCTCTAGTAGAGGCCAGCTGGCACACTGATGGCATGCTCACCCCACCAGCCTGCCCCATGCAGCCAGCCAGCGAGAGGGACCCACTCTCTAGTACTTGTGTAAACAGCCTCTGTCTGTAGGGAGTGTCCACCATGAGAGAACCCGCTGCCTATCTCTGAGTGCTGGATTGGATGATGGGGGCAGGTTACGCTTCCTGGCTTGGAGGAATTTGGGGAGCATCTTTCCCCTCCAAAGAGTCTGGAGGGAGTATGGGGGGGTTGTGCCTTGGAATGGAGCTGAGGGAGCTGCTGGCATGAGAATAGACCCTGCCAGTGTTATATCCTTGGGGGCAGCTGGTTTAGGAAGAAATCACTTGAGGCCAGAAAGCAGACAGCTAACAAAACTACCATTTTATTTATTTACAGACACAGAACTCACCCAACCGGCCAAAGCTGGCTGGGCTATCCCCTAATAATGTTTGACCGGCAAAGGCAACCTTGAGAGGCCATCTGCATTGCCGTGCAGAGTGGATTTCCGATATTTGATTTCATATGTGTGTGCTGAAAGTAACAATGCCCAACGTTGCAGACGACTAGCAGCTAATGGGGGAATGCCTGTGTAGGGTCCAAAAATTGACATCAGAGGTCGATGGTCTGTGAGAAGAGTAAACTTTCGCCCAAACAGGTACTGATGAAACTTCCGAATTCCAAAAACAATTCCGAATGCCTCACGTTCGATTTGGGTGTAGTTAGTTTCTGCTTTGTTTAGAGTGTGTGAAGCAAAAGCAATAGGTCTCTCTTCTCCCGAAGGCATAATGTGTGACACGACTGCTCCCACTCCATAAGGGGAGGCATCGCAGGCCAATTGTAGGGGTAAGGATGGATCAAAGTGCATTAGAACTTCAGAATTTAGCAATGCATCCTTAGCTTTGTTAAATGCAACATCACAGGCTTCAGTCCACTTCCAGGCCTTGTTCTACCCAAGGAGCTCATGAAGTGGTTTTAGCAGTGTGGCTAACTGTGAGATGAACTTTCCATAATAGTTCAGTAGTCCTAGAAACGAGCGCAGCTGGCTTACATTTCGAGGTGGGGGAGCCTCCACAATAGCTTTAACTTTTGCAGGGGCCTTATGAAGACCTGCAGAATCAATGATGTGTCCCAAATATTCAACAGAGGGCTTGAAGAATTCACACTTGTCTTTGCGAACTCGTAGGCCATACTCTTCCAGTCTTTGTAGGGTAGCCTCTAAATTCTTTAAGTGATCCTCTTCATTTCTTCCAGTGACCAGGATATCATCCAGCTAACACTGAACTCCTGACAAGCCACACAAGATCTGGTCCATAGCCCTCTGGAACAGGGCGGCAGCAGACGTTATTCCGAAGGGTAGGCGACAGTATCGATAAAGCCCCTTATGAGTCACAATAGTCAACAGCTCTTGGGACTTTTCATCGACGTGCATCTGTAAATATGCTTGACTCAGATCAATCTTACTGAACTTTTGTCCCCCAGCCAGGCCTGCGAAGAGGTCATCGATGCGGGGAAGCGGGTATTGCTCTGCACACAACACTGGGTTGACAGTGACTTTAAAATCACCGCAAATCCGGAGAGAGCCATCTTTCTTCACTATTGGAACGATAGGAGTGGCCCATGAGTTATGGGTAACTGGTATTAGGACTCCATTGGTGACCAGGCGCTCCAGGTCTGCTTCAACTTTTGGCTGATGGCATATGGCACAGTTCGGGCTTTCAGATATTTTGGTGGCCTGTCAGGTTTAATGTTCAATGTCACAGTGATTCCCTTCATACTTCCCAAATCATCTCCAAAAACAGCAGCATGTTTCCTTAGTATAGGGGTTAGACTGGTTTCTTCTTTAGTCATCCGGTGCACTTCTGCTCAGTTCAGTTGAATCTTCCCAAGCGAAGACCTACCCATTAAGGCTGGGTAGTTACCTCTCACCACAAACAGTGGCAATTTAGCAGCCTGTCCATTGAGCTCCACCTTAACATCAATAGTGCCCAACATGGGCACAGCTTCTCCCGTATACGTCTTCAGAACAGTTTTTGTTGCCTTAAGTGAAAGATGCTGTAGCTTTTCTTTATACACAGTCTCGGAGACCAGCGAGACGGCTGCACCGATGTCCAGTTCCATGCGTATAGGTTTGCCATCCAACAACGGGGTTACCCAGTATTCATGTGAGCCCAATGCCAAAGACAAAACATGCAGTGGCACTTCCTCTTGCGATGAGGTGTCACCTTGATCATCCTGGGTCTGCTCTAGGGTATGCAGGGTTCCTCTTTTTGTCGGCCAGACCACAGGCCTCTTTTTCTTTTGTTTACAGGCACACTCAATCTGTCCCTTTTCGCCACAGTGTCGACACACCAGGTCCTTACACCAGCATTCTGATGCCTGGTGACCCGGCTTACCACAGCGGTAACATTCTTGACTCTGCATAGTTTTGTGGGTCGGTTCTTGTGACACTTTTTGCACCGTAGGGGATGCACCGATGTATTGCGCCCCCCTTGTAGCCAGTTCCATGGAGACAGCAATATCAACAGCCTTCTGTAATGTAAGCTGAGCCTCTGTCAGTAGGCGCTTCCGTATAGCTTCACTGTAGAGGCCACACACTAACCTGTCACGCAGGGCATCATTTAACATCTCTTTAAATTCTGCTAGCTTTTTTAAAATTGCTACAAATTGTACAACTGTTTCATCTTCCTTTTGGTCTCTTTTGTGGAACCTATATCTTTCAGCAATTACCAGTGGTTTGGGGGAAAAATGGGACCCCAGGATTTCCACAATGTCACTGTAAGATTTAGTCTCAGGCTTAACAGGGTGTAGTAAGCTGCGTAGCAGGGAGTAGGTTTTAGCCCCTACAACACTTAAGAATATTGGCACCTTCTTCGCTTCTGTAATGTCATTTGCAATAAAAAAAAAGCTCAAAACGCTCAGTATACACATGCCACTGCTCTATATTCTCATCAAAAGGTTCCAGTGGCCTGGTCAGAGTAGCCATGTGTGACGTTATTGATATAAATTGGGACCATATAGAACATGGGTTGCAACCAAGGTCCTGTAGTGGCACCAAATCTTAAGTAAAGGGGGTCATATAAGGTGTCTAAGACCAGGTTCTGGGTTGCTGGTTATGATTATGCTGTCTGTATGTCTGTGTATCATTTTGTAGTTGAAGTTATAAGTATTGGCTCTGTACTGTCTGTATTTTGTATTAGGCTCTGCTTCTGGGAAATATCCCAGACAAGCTGGTGTTAGCCCTGCCTAGCTGGCTTGATGGCCCATTAAGGACCATCAGCTACACAATTGACCCATGGAGAGAAGGCAGACACGCCTTGTGACTCAGCAAAGTATGCAGAGACTTGTCCATGTGACTGCAGACTCCATTTTGCTGTAATTTTCCACAGTGAGGACAAAGAGATTCTTACACCTGGAAAAGTCTATATAAGGCTGAGGCATCATCTCCATCTTGTCTTCAATCCTGCTTCTGACCTCTGGAGGGACTTTGCTACAAACTGAAGCTCTACACAAGGGACTGAATGACCCATCCCAGCGGGGATGTATTCCAGAGACTTAATTTGAACCTGCAATTTACTCCAGCACTGCTGCAAGCCTGAACTAAGAACTTTGCCATTACTGTATGTAATTGATTCCATTTAACCAATTCTACCTCTCATCTCTACCTTTTTCCCTTTGTAAATAAACCTTTAGATTTTAGATTCTAAAGGATTGGCAACAGCGTGATTTGTGGGTGAGATCTGATGGGTAGATTGACCTGGGTCTGGGGCTTGGTCCTTTGGGATCGAGAGAACCTTTTTCTTTTATTGGGGTGTTGGTTTTCGTAACCATTCATCCCCAGGACGAGTGCACTGGTGGTGATACTGGGAGACTGGAGTGTCTAAGGAAATTGCTTGTGTGACTTGTGGTTGGCCAGTGGGGTGAGACCAAAGTCCTTTTTGTCTGGCTGGTTTGGTTTGCCTTAGAGGTGGAAAAACCCCAGCCTAGGGCTGTGACTGCCCAGTTTAAGCAATTGGTCCTGATTTGGCACTCTCAGTTGGGTCCCGCCAGAATCGCTCCGTCACACCATGATTTTTAGTTTCACTTTCACAGTCAGCGCAAACAAGCAGTTTTTGTCTGTTTGTTCTTTACCTTGACTTCTACTTCCTTCTGTTACTGGAGCAGCACCGGAATCCCATCCATCGTCGCCACTTGTTATATCCTTAGGGGCAGCTGGTTTAGGAAGAAATCACTTGAGGCCAGAGAGCAGACAGCTAACAAAACTACCTTTTTATTTACAGACACAGAGCTCGCCCAACCGGCCGAAGCTGGCTGGGCTATCCCCTAATAATCTAACTCAGTTGCCATAGGAACAAAAACCATGACAACCAAATACACAACACCCAGGACATCAGGGTTGGACCGGGACAGAGCACTCCACCTCAGGGCTGCTGGGACAGCGCTAGCTAACATCCATGAGCATAGGGCCTGCCCCATCAAGGTGGGGCTAAGGGTGGGGATGGGGCCCTGATCCATGGGGCAAGAGGGCATGGCTGGGGAGTGGGGCCTGTCCCTTGGGATTAGGGCTGGGGAGCCTGTCCCATGGGGTTCAGGCTGGGGCATGGGCATCCTCCATGGGGCTGGTTGGGACTGGAACATGCTCTGACCCCTTTCTGGCATGCAGAGTGATTGGCAACTTTGAAAAGGCTCTTTTCCCCTAGAGTCAAAGCAGCATCTTTTTGACCTGGTCCAGTGACCCCAGCCCCACTCTGTGACCCTGGCCCTGCCCTCAGCCCTGCCCTGTGCCCTTGTCTCTTCCCTGTGACCCTGGCCCCACCCTGTCCTCAGCCACACCCTGTGTCCTTGGCTCTGCACTGTGAGCAGTGCCAAGGGCTTTCTTTCATTATTTACCCAGCCCTGCTGGGCCCGAGGCCCCATTGCAGCAGACACTCGGGGCTTGTGCTTGGCTCTCCTGGATTGTCTTCATACACACGGCTACCTTTGGTCCCATCAAATGCCTGGGTCCTGGTGTGTGGCCCAGCTGGAACCCCGCTCCCTGAGTTCCCTTCATGGTACCACCACGGCTTTAATTCAGACAAAAGGCACCTGCCCTGTATTGTCCAGGAACCTCCTTTTCCTCCAGACACAGGTGCCAATACCCACCCTCCATCCATATACTGCTTGGGCACAGGCACCCAGGTCTATACCAGCACATGCTCTGAGTAAGCAACCCAGTCCCAGGGAGGTGCATGCCCCCACAGGTGCCCAATCCACTCACTAACAACATGCCTGCCTCCCCAGCCTGTTCCCTCCAGCCCTGCCCACCCACACACTCCTCATCCAGGTCTTGTGCTCTCTTAGCCAGCTTCTCCAGACAGAGTGTTGGGGGTAGCAGGGAGTTAGTCAGATGGGCCAGGGCTCCCAGGTGCCTGAGCAGTGCTATCTGGCAGCCCCAGGCTAGGTGCAGGGCCTTCTGAGCACATTGCACCAGGTTCCAGCCATTCTTCTGGAAGTGCTCAGCTCCAGTGCAGCTGGGGACATGGGCATCCTAATATGGTTTTGAAATCCTCTGTGGGCCCAGACATGCTGAGCCCCCTTGGCAGTGGCCATTTGCCACCACACAACTTTTAGACAATTGCAGCAGGAATTCCTAGCCTTCCCAGCTGGGAAGAGCCCCCCATCTCTTCCCCCTCCAGCAAGCCTGGCTTGGTGCAGGGCTGTCTGTCTGGGTCTGCAGAGAAACAGCCTGAAAGAACAGCAGAGAGAGATCTGAACCACTCCCATGTAGCTCAATGGAGAGTGCCTCCAGCCGAATAAGAATGGGTTACGTGACCACCGGTTACCTACTATGTTGTTCTAGCAGACATGTTCAGCTGAGGCTCTGTCCTCTGTGAGCTGGAACTGCCCTCAGAGAAGTCTGTGAATCAGACTGAGGTGGAAACACTATCAGCTGGGAGAGTCACAGAGTTAAGGCCAGAGGACCATGTAGTCTGTGCCCCCCAGCTAGCACAGGCCCCCAGCCCCCACTAGGGTGACCAGATGTCCCAATTTTATAGGGACAGTCCCAATTTTGGGGTCTTTCTTATATAGGCTCCTATTACCTCCTACCCTGTCCCAATTTTTCACACTCGCTGTCTGGTCACCCTAGCCCCCACACTAAACCCAACAACCAAAATGAGACCAAAGTCTCATAGCCAGGGGCGGCTCTATGTATTTTGCCGCCCAAAGCATGGCTTTCGGCGGCGCACCTGTGGGAGGTCCTCTGGTAACATGGATTCGGCGGCATGTTCATGGCGACCAGCAGGCCGCCCCCCACGGCTTGCCGCCTCAGGCACGCGCTTGGTGCGCTGGTGCCTGGAGCCGCCCCTGCTCATAGCCCACAGGAGACCAGACTGGTATGTGCCAAAGGGGCACCTAATGCACAGTGCCAGAGGCCCCTGTGAGCAGGGAAATGATGAAGCAAGACAAACCCAGTCATAGGCGCCAGGTTATATGGGCTCCACGTGCCCCAGCACCAGGAATATTCAGGGCTGGGGGCTGTGCTCCACCAATATCTGGAGCTGGATTTCTCCCCTGGCCCTGCCTGGAGCGGGCACCGGCCCCTGCCACCCCCCCCCCACCCCAGAGCATCCCCCCCACCCAGTAGCGTAGTCGGGGGAAGGGGAGGGGGAAGAGGTCGCTCCCCTCTGAGCACATTTCCAAAATCAACGTCTTTCCAGGCAGCCAGCACTGGGCTCCGGACTCGGAGTCCAGAGCCGGGTTTTGCATGTGGTCGCCAGCTGGCTCTCCGCTCCACACCGCTGCCCAGTTCCCTGAGCCGGGGTGGGCTCTGCTGGGAGGGGAAGGGGTGACAGCGCAGCCCCCCAAGTGCGGCGGGGGACTGAGGAGCAGCAGCCCCGTTGGTCCCAGGCAGCCCGTGTAGAGCAAGGCGGCCGTGTGGCAGGGAAGGGGGCTCTGAAGCCCAGCTGGTGCCGATGGAGAAGGAAGGAAAAGGGGAGGGGGGATGCTTTTTTCTCATGGTCTCTCTTCAGCGGAGGGGGCTGAGGGAGCAGCAGGGCCAGGAGGCAAAGGAGCAACTTTGGGTTATTGCCCCCCCCCTGTACTTACCCCCCTTCAGTGTTGCGCCCGGGGCTGTGAAACGGTGCTTAGTGCAGCTTGTGAAGGAAGGGGGGGTAAAGGTGCTTTAAGGTGCCAGTTGTGTCTCCTCATCTCACTGCTGACTAGCTGCAGACCCAGTGCTCAGAACTCAGCAATGTTCTCAGGGGCTGCACAGTGCTCTATAGGAGTTTTCAATTGCTTGCCAAATCCTTCAGCAATGCCACCTTTTCACTCAGCTACATCCTGAATAGTGGTGACAGGGTGGTGGGGGGAGTGTAGCAGATGCCAATTTGAGGTGAATAGTCTCTTGGCCAGATTCTACTGCATTTATGGTGCTTTGTGGCTGGTGGATAACCAGGAATCTGGTTAATAATTGTTCTCTAAATTCAGCTTTCTTCTTTCTCTCTCTCTGAATTATCACTAATTCAAAATAGTAGTGTGCAAGCTGACTGGATAATGGTAATAGCATAATCTCTTGTTATAGCACTGTAAACCCTACTACCTGATTAGTAATTGGATATGTCGGGTGGCACCTTTTTTTACATGTTCGCTCCCCGTGTTAGAACCTGGCTACACCACTGAGAAGGGGAGCTTCCTAGACCTGAGCAGCTGGGGCTTGGGTGAATTTTGTGACACCTGCCCCACCCCCCCAGACACCACCCTGCAGTCCCCACTCCTGCACCACGCTGGACAAGGGGCAGTCCCATCCCCAGTGAGGCTATGGTGAGGGGCAGCAGCAGGGGAGGCCACACGTGATGGCAATCCCTGCTCCCCCCCCCGGTGGCCACTATAGGGGAGGCGAGTGGGCTTTCTGGACCTGAGAGGGGCCCTAGGAACATGTGCGGGGGGGGGGAGAGGAGGGGTCCCTCCCCTGGAGCTTGCTGCTGCCAGTGAGGGGGTGGGGGAGTCCTCTCTGGCCCTAGCCCTGGGGCAGCCTGTCTGCACCCCAAGTTCCTTATCCCCAGCCCTGCTCCACCCCAGAGCCTGTGCCCCCAGCACCTCAATCCTGAGCCCCAGCCCTGAGCACCCTCCTGCACTGTGAACCCCTCATCCCTAGCCCCACCTCAGAGTCCTCACCTGAGGGGAAAAACATGCAACTTAAATTTGGTGGCCAGTTTAGAGTATCTCAGAATATCAGGGTTGGAAGGGGCCGACGTGTTGTAGATTCATTTTATCCCAGCAACAAATTCTTCATTTGTAAGGCCACTAATAATCAACAATGGATTTTTCTGATAGTGACATTGTGCAATAAAGAGAAACTTAAATGCTTACAGCTTCCAGTCCATGTTTACACTATTTAATAAAATATATATATTAGCTTACAGGGCGGGAGTGGGGGGGAGGCACCACCAAAAATTATACAAACCTGCCACCTATGAACCCAGTTGTTTCAACCCTCCAGAGACACAGTCCTTTCTCCCTGGGATCCCAGCAGAGAACTGAATTCCTCTGCCCTGCAGCTCCCTTTTTATATGGGCCTGCTTGGCTCTGATTGGCTGCTCCCTTTAGCCGTTCTCTGATTAGCTGCCTCTGGGACAGCCTCCTTAGGGCTGCTTTTAACCCCTTTCCTGCAAGTGAGGGGCAGCCACCCCATCACAGTGGCCAACCCCCTCAGATGCCAGGGAGGGGTACCCTTTACCATCACCACCATCCCTCCTTCAAAGACACTGGTTGCACCCATGTGAGGGACAGGGTCGAGCGTGTACCTGGCCCAACTCCACAAATGTGGAACTTGGTCCTAAAGGACATGAGTTGATTAGGGTGACCAGATAGAAAGTGTGAAATATCAGGAATAGGGGGTTGGGGTAATAGGCACCTATGTAAGAAAAAGCTCTGAATATCAGGACTGTCCCTATAAAATCAGGACATCTGGTCACCCTAGAGATGACACGGAAGCATTCAGGGATGGCTAGCGATCAGAGTCCCTTGTAATTGGAAATTTGCTTGTGATTAGCAGACATTCCAGCCTGCTCTGAAGATTCCACCTGCAGATCCATATCTGCCATGGCACAAGTAACCGGGTATCTGGCCTGAAGTTACGGCCATGGCAGAAACACCAGGGAGGTGCCTCAATGGCCCACCAGTAGAATTTAGCAGACTTCCTAAGCTGACAACTTCTGAAGAGTTCTGACATGCCCTGGTACGTCGCAGGGGGAAATCCCATGGCTGACTTTTTTGCCACCAAAGAAAAGCCAAAGCTTTTTGGGTCAGCCCAGGAGCATTGTAAGGCACCATCCTCACACTGGGATCAAGGTCTTGGGAACATGCTTCCCTCAATAACCAGTGTGATGTGACACCTCAGCCGGGGTGCAGACACTCTGCTCCTGATAGTTCTGTAGTGGCCGAGACAGCTCTGGGTAACAGCTATCGTCTGCTTGGTGACAAGGTGGCGTGCCCTACTGTGTAGAACATTGGACTGGCACTCTGGGTTCTAGTCCTGGCTCTGCCACTGGCCTGATGGGTGACCTCTGGCAAATTATGCCCATCCTCTGTGCCTCAGTTTCCGCATATGCAAAATACTGCCCTACATTGTAAGGTGCTTTGAAAACTACAGGTGAAAAGCGCTACCTGAGCGCCTGGGTTTGTTAATAATATTACTGAGCCTCTGACAGCACTTCCCGACTAACCAGACATAATAGATCAGAACCCAATGTCAAATACTTCGCTCAGATCCAAAAATCGCAGGTCCTGACAGCGTAGATGTTGGATGCTTAACAGCTACTGATAGAGGCTGTTCACTGCAAGTACAAGAATTCTACACCTCCTTCCACAAGCAAACACGTGCACACTCACCATACAACCTCCTTCCACAAGCAAACACACGTGCACTCTCACTGTACAACCTCCTTCCACAAGCAAACAAATGCACATGCCACCTGTACACCTCCTTCCCTAAGCAAACACACACATGCCGCCTGTACACCTCCTTCCAAAAGCAAACACGCGCACTCCCAGAGATGAAAGTAAGTCGGTCCAGTCCGGTATGGCGTACGGGCAAGAGCTGATATGCCGTGCCGGACTGGACCGGCTTCCCCGGCGGTGATTTAAAGGGCCCAGGGCTCCAGCCGCTGCGGGGAGCCCCAGGCCCTTTAAATCACTGCCGGGCTCAGGCAGGAATGTAAAGGGCCTGGCGCTCCTGCTGCTGCGGGGAGCCCCAGGCCCTTTAAATCACCATCGGATCTCCAGCAGTGGGGCTCGAGCAGTGCTTTAAAGGGCCCGGAGCTCTGCAGCGGCCGGAGCCCCGGGCCCTTTATTTTGCCCTGGGGCTCCCAGCCGCCTCTGCAGCTGGTAGCTCCGGGGTGATTTAAAGGCCCTGGGTCTCCCAGCCACAGCCGGAGCCCCAAGGCCTTTAAATCTCAAAAGGCCCTGCCTCTTCCGGTTGAGGCTATGCCTCTTCCGGTGGAGGTCACGCCCCTACTCAGGACTCCGGTGTACCAGTAAGTCCTTTCAGTTACTTTCACCCCTGCACACTCCTCATATACCTCCTTCCACATCTGCATGCAGTATTCAAGATGTGGGAATACTATGGATTTATATAGAGGCAATATGATATTTTCTGTCTTCTTATCTATCCCTTTCTTAATGATTCCCAACTGTTCGCTTTTCTGCCATGATTCTGTTCACTTTTCTGACTGCTGCTGCACATTGAGTGGATGTTTTCAGAGAACTATCCACAATGACTCCAAGATCTCTTTCTTGAGTGGGAACAGCTAATTTAGACTCTATAATTTTATATGTATACTTGGGATTATGTTTTCCAATATACATTATTTTGCCTTGATCAACATTGAATTTCATCTGCCATTTTGTTGCCCAGTCACCCAGTTTGTGAGATCCCTTAGTAGACCTTCGCAGTCTGCTTTGGATTTAACTATCTTGAGTAGTTTTGTATGATCTGCAGTGTCCTTTGCCTCTGTTCTCACCTTGAGGTGTGAAAGTCCGACAAACAAATGTCCCTTCAACTCACTACTCCCCCTCCCTCCACCACACCCCACTCACAGCTGCTGTCCTCGTCTACCTACCTGACGGATTGGTGGGTAGTGATCGCTCTATCAGGGATTGATTTATCGTGTCTAGTGTAGACACGATAAATCGATCCCCAATTGCTCTGCCATTGACTCCTGTACTCCACTGTGGCGAGAGGCAGAAGCGGAGTCGACGGGGGAGTGGCGGCAGTCAACCCCATGCTGTGAGGATGCAATGTAAGTCTACCTAAGATATGTCGACTTTAACTACACTATTCTCATAGCTGAAGTTGCATATCTTAGGTCGATCCCCCCCAGTGTAGACCAGGTCTCAGAGACCAGAGGTGCATTCACATGAGCTCATCTGCCACTCGGGGTGAGGGGGTGGAGAAAGAAACCTCAAGCAATGCTTTCACTGCTGCTGCCCCATTCACTCTGTGGCGCTGCCACCCGTCATTCACTGGAAGAAGGTATATAGGCAGGAGGTGTATGGGTAAGCTGTCATGGGATAAGAAGGAAGGTCCTCTCCTGGATCAGTACATGTCCTTCCACAAGCAAACACACATGCATGCAGCCTGTACACCTCCATCCACAAGCAAACACACAGAGACGCACATGCCCCTGTACACCCCCGTCTACAAGCAAACACATGCACACCTCCTTCCACAAGCAAACACATGCACATGCCCCTGTACACCTCCTACAAGCAAACACATGCACACCTCTTGTACACCTCCTTCCATAAGCAGGGCCGGCCTTATGGGTGGGCTACCGCCCAGGGTGCTGTGGTTAGGGGGTACAGGGCTACCAGCCTGAGCTCCACCATCCATGGCTGAACTCAAAGAAAGGGCGCCAAAATACAAGTTCGCCCAGGGCAACATTTTCCCTAGGTCTGGCTCTGTCCACAAACAAACCCATGCTCCCCATGCATGCCCACCTAGGGGTACAGTCAGCAAAGGCTTCGTCCAGCCTGCAGCAATCCAGCCCCTGGGGGCAGGGTGCCTGACCACAGCAGTGCTCAGTTACAGACCATGAGTGGCTGGGGCACGGTGCGTCTGTGCCGTAGCTGGTGGGGCAAGCTGTGCTGGGCGCAGTCTGCTCAGGCCTGCTGACAGCAGCACCAGCCTCTGCCTACAGCCTTACCCACAGGCTTGCTGGGGTGGCT
Source organism: Mauremys mutica (assembly GCF_020497125.1). Taxonomy (NCBI): domain Eukaryota; kingdom Metazoa; phylum Chordata; order Testudines; family Geoemydidae; genus Mauremys; species Mauremys mutica. The sequence goes on along the minus strand of NC_059078.1, from coordinate 52,399,951 downwards.
TGGCCCTGGCAAGCTCTAGGCTGGGCATGTGAGTGGCAGTTACAGCACGGTGACACCCCCTTAGGGTTGCCAACTTTCTAATTGCACAAAACCAAACGCCCTGCCCTGCCTGTTCTCCGAGGCCCTGCCCCCACTCACTCCATCCCTCCTCCCGCTGTCGCTCGCTCTCCCCCCCTCCGGGGGCACAGGTAAGGGTTCTGGCTGGGGGAGTGGGCTGGGTTGGGGCCAGAAATGAGGGGTTCAGGGTGCAGGAGGGGGCTCCAGGATGGGACAGGTAGTTGGGATGTGGGAAGGGTGAGGGATCCAGCTGGGGGTGCAGGCTCTGGGGTGGGGCTGAGGATGAGGGGTTTGGGGTGTAGAAGGGGGATCTGGGTTGGGCTGAGGGATTCAGAAGGTGGGAGTGGGCTCAGGTCTGGGGCAGGGGGTTGGGTGGGTGGGAGGAGGTGTGGGCTCTGGCTGGGGTTGCAGGCTTTGGGGTGGGGCTGGGGATGAGGGATGTGGGGTGCATGATGGGGCTCAGGGCTGGGGCAGTGGTGCAGTGATGCAGGGTGTGAGTGACAGTTAGGGTGCAGAAGGGGTTTCCAACTTGGGGCAAGGAGGGCTTGGGGTGCTGGGCTCCAGCCAGGCGATGCCTGGAGCCGCAGTGGTGCAGCAGGGCTAAGGCAGGCTCCCTGCCTGCCATGGCTCCGTGCAGCTGCCAGAATGGCTAGCATGTCCCTGTGGCCCCTAGGTAGAGGGGGCAGGGGGCTCTGCTTGCTGCCTGGGCCCACAAGAGCTGCCCCTGTGGCTCACATTGGTTGCGGTTTTCAGCCAATGCTGGGGGCGGGGGCAGCGCGCAGAGCTTCCCTGATTACCTTGTGCCTAGGGGCCACAGGGACATGCTGGCCATTTCCAGGGAGCTGTGTGGAGCCAGGGCAGGCAGGCAGGCACGCCAGGCAGGGAGGGGCTCCAGCACATTCCTGAAGTGTCTGCTATCAACGCTACATATGTGCCCTGGCCCAGCGGGTGCAGCTGCCGTCAGCCCACAGCCCCAAGAATGCAGTGTGCTTCACCATGCCAGTGCTGACTCTGAGATTCTCCAAGCCTTTGCAAGGCTGCCCTTTGCCAGGTTCATTCCTGTGATCTCTGGGGTCCTGGCTCTGGGACAGACCAAGCACCGAAGGAGGGCAGCTGCCGCAGGGTGGGCAGTGTCTCTCAGGTGCTGAAATAGCTGGGAAGGGTGCCAAGACTCCATACTGAGCTGTCGGCCTGGAGGCAGTGCTTGGCAGGAAAGCTCCCTTTGACGTGGGGAGTCTGGGGAGGCTGTCTGGGCAGAGAGAGAGCCTGGTCTCCTTCCTGGATGCCTTGGCCTGCACCCAGCCCTTTGAGCTGGGGTCGATGGCGAAGGGCTGTGGGGAGGTAATGGGGGAGAGTCAGATTCATGGGTTCAGAGAGGTGAAGAGCAGAAGGGACCATTCACTCAACTAGTCTGACCCCTGGGTGGCACATAGGGTGACCTGACCAGATGTCCCGATTTTATAGGACAGTTCTGATATTTGGGGCTTTTTCTTATATAGGGACCTATTTCCCCCCCCCCCCGACCCTCTGTCCCGCTTTTTCACACTTGCTATCTGGTCACCCTAATGGCACAGGCCCTTGCATCTCCCCCAGCTCCCCAGACTGCACCCAGGGATGCCTATTTACCTAAAGCACTGCCCAGAAAGGCAGCCAGGTTTGATGTGAAGACACCAAGGCCTGGTTTACACTAAACAGTTAGGTCGACCCAGCCATGTCGCGCAGGGTGTGAAAAGTCCGCAGACAGCACTAGCTGGATGGATAAATTCTTCCATTGACCCAGCTACTGCCTCTTGGGGAGGTGGATTGCCTGCCCCTCTGGGAGAACTCTCGTCGGCGTAAGTCATGTGTATACTGAAGTGCTGCAACAGCACCAAGAGATGGAGAATCCACTCCATCCTTTGGCAGTTTGTTCCAGTGGCTAATCACCTCCCTGGCAACCGTTGGGCCTTGTTTCTAACTGGAATTTGTCTGGCTCCAGCTTCCAGACGGTGGGTCTTTGCTGTCTTTCTCTGCTGGGCGGAAGAGCCTGCTAATAGCTGGTCACCTCCCCATGAAGGTGCTCATGCATTGTGGACATGTCACCCCTCAGCCTGCTCTAATCCGCTGAACAGATCACACTGTCAGTGCCTCACCTCAGTCCTTTCCTCCAGCTGGTGAATCATTTTTGTGGCTCCTGTCTGCACCCTCCAATTTTTTAATTTCCTTTTTAAAGAGAACTGGATGCGGCATCCGCTGTCGGTCCCACCCAGGCCATTGCCAGCATTCCCAGCCCCACTCTCTCCTCCCGTTTGTATATCCAAGGGTCACATTGGACACTTTGCCGCACCATGGCCCTGGCAGCTCAACTACCTTGGCACTTGGCTGTATTAACGCACCTCTTATTTGATGGGCCCAGCTTACCAAGTGATCCAATGGGGCTGTACAGCTGCCCTCTCCTCAGCAGTGTTCACCATCCACCAATCTCCATGCCAGCTGCACGTTATCAGCAGTGACAGTGCTGACTAGTGTGGGGCCAGGACTGATCCCTGGGGACCCCACCAGAAAAACCCATTTGCCGATGGTTCCCTGGGGGATTTCTTTGAACTCTATCAGTTTGCCATTTAATGTGTGCGCTATTGCATGGTACTAATATTTTGATCAGAATGTCGTGGTACCCTTACAAAAGCCTATGTAGGTGACATCTATGCACTTAACTTTATCAGATCAACCCCTCATCTCACCAAAGCATGAACTCAGGTTCATTGGACATGACCTATTTTTCTATAAATATCCCCTTGGGGATCCCAGGGGTGCCGTGGGGTAGCAGGGGAGGAAGATGCCAGGCAGGGGAGATGGCAGGGAGGGCACTGGGAGCTAGCAGGGGAGGGGGATGCAGAGGAATGCTGGGTGGTTGTGGCTGAGGCTGTGGACAGGGGGTGCCTGGCCCAGGTATCTTTGGGCAGAGCAATATGCTTTTGTCCAGCTGCATTCTATGTTTGGGTGGCTTGGGGGTATTTTTAGCTGAGCTCTGAACTGCCACATGCCTCTGGGGTGAGTCAGTGGAACCAGGCCTGAACAGGGCTCGGCTTACAGGCCAGGTCCTCCTGCAGGACGTGCTGTGCTGCGGGCAGCCTGTGTGCCAGGCAGGCAGCTGGGGTGGGGCAGGCTGGGGACCCCCTGAGCCTGCAGCCTGGCAGGTTCCGTAGGGGGGTCAGTGCTGTTGGCGTGGGATGGGTGCACTGAAGTGAGAGCCTGTGGCTGCAGTGCCTCCTGCTTGGGGCGAGGCTGGTGCAGGTGCATGGTAGCGGGGCCCATGTAGAGAGGTCTGCACTAACACCCTTTGTCCTGGCTCTGATCCCACCCCAGGCTCTGTCCTGTGCCTCCTCTTCTTCTCTCAACAGTAGCTATCCCTGCCCTGGGGTTCCCACAACCCCCACACTGCCAAGTCAGTAACTCCTGCGCAGCCCTCTGCTCCTGCAGCTCATGGGTGAGCAAGAGGCAAGGGCAGGATAAAGGAGGGAGTCTTGGCCACCCCAGGAGAGCACCCCTTGCTCTTGTGGGAGTAGCTGGTACCCTGACCCTCATATGGCTGCTGTACGGCTGCAGCAGGGCAGGCCCAGCCAGGGACCCCACGTGCGTGACAGGCACCTTTTCAACAGCACAGCTGGAGCGATCGATGGCACCGAGAACCATGTCAGCCTGTTGATGAATACATGTGGAGGAATACATTTAGAAAAGCTGGACGAGTACAAGTCAATGGAGTTGGCTAAAGGAGTTGGCAGATGTGATTGCAGAGCCATTAGCCATTATCTTTGAGAACTCATGGTGATCGGGGGAGATCCCGGATGACTGGAAAAAGGCAAATATAGTGCCCATCTTTAAAAAAGGGAAGAAGGAGATTCGGGGGAATTACAGACCAGTCAGCCTCACCTTAGTCCCTGGAAAAATCATGGAGCAGGTCCTCAAGGAATCAATTTTGAAGCACTTAGAGGAGAGGAAAGTGATCAAGAACAGTCAGCATGGACTCACCAAGGGCAAGTCATGCCTGACTAACCTAATTGCCTTCTATGAGGAAATAGAAGGGGGAAGGGATAGCTCAGTGGTCTGAGCATTGGCCTGCTTAAACCCAGGGTTGTGAGTTCAATTCTTGAGGGGGGGCCATTTGGGGATTGGTCCTGCTTTGAGCAGGGGGTTGGACTAGATGATCTATTGAGGTCCCTTCCAACCCTAATAATCTATGATAACTAGCTCTGTGGATGAGGGGAAAGCAGTTAATGTGTTATTCTTTGACTTTAGCAAAGCTTTTGATACTGTCTCCCACAGTATTCTTGCCAGCAACTTAAAGCAGCATGGATGAATGAACTATAAGGTTGATAAAAAGCTGTCTAGATCATCAGGCTCAACGGGTAGTGATCAATGGCTCCATGTCTAGTTGGCAGAGTGCCCCAAGGGTCGGTCCTGGGGTCGGTTTTGTTCAATATATTCATTAATGATCTGGAGGATGGAGTGGATTGCACCCTCAGCAAGTTTGCAGATGACACTAAACTGGGAGGAGTTGTAGATACACTGGAGGGTAGGGATAGGATACAGAGGGACCTAGACAAATTAGAGGATTGGGACAAAAGAAATCTGATGAGGTTCAACAAGGCAAGAGCAGAGCCCTGCACTTAGGATGGAAGAATCCCATGCATTGCTACAGACTAGGGACCAAGTGGCTAGGCAGCAGTTCTGCAGAAAAGGACCTAGGGCTTACAGCGGACAAGAAGCTGGATATGAATCAACAGCATTTTGAGCTGTATAAGTAGGAGCATTGCCAGCAGATTGAGGGACGTGATCATTCCCCTCTATTTGGCATTGGTGAGGCCTCATCTGGAGTACTGTGTCCAGTTTTTGGGCCCCACACTACAAGGATGTGGAAAAATTGGAAAGAGTCCAGCAGAGGGTAACAAAAATGATTAGCACATGGCTTATGAGGAGAGGCTGCGTGAACTGGGATTATTTAGTCTGCAGAAGAGAAGAATGAGGGGGGATTTGATAGCTGATTTAAACTACCTGAAAGGGGGTTCCAAAGAGGATGGAGCTAGACTGCTCTCAGTGGTACCCGATGACAGAACAAGGAGTAATGGTCTCAAGTTGCAGAGGGGGAGGTTTAGGTTGGATATTAGGAAAAACTTTTTCATAGGAGGGTGGTGAAGCACTAGAATGGGTTCCCTAGGGAGGTGGTGGAATCTCCTTCCTTAGAGGTTTTTAAGGTCAGGCTTGACAAAGCCCTGGCTGGGATGATTTAGTTGGGGATTGGTCCTGCTTTGAGCAGGGGGTTGGACTAGATGACCTCCTGAAGTCCCTTCCAACCCTGATATTCTATGGAGGGCCACAGGAGCTGGAATCTCTGCACTGGCTGCCCCCCCTACACATAACAATCAGGACATGTGATTTACAGACACCCTGAAATCTGAGACTTGTTTTTCCAAGACAAACTGGAAGAAAGTGGCCAGAGCAGGTGTAAGGATGGGCCATGGAAGGTGAAGCTAGACCTTTGTTTTTCAAATTTTCCTTCAGGGAAACTGTACCTGTAAGTATTTGTTACCTACAATGAACGCATCAATTTCTTCCACAGAGGGGTTGTCAGCGAATGAGGTAGGAGGTGACAACATGTTTGCCTCTCTTCCTCAGCTGCTTCTTTTCCAGAGCATGCGCTGTCAGCTACAAGTGTTTCTGTTGCAGTCTACAGGTTGGCTACTCTAGTGATTTCATCAGTTGTCAGATAACCTTTCCAAAGCGCTCATTTGTCCTGCTCTCTGTTTGACCACAGACACCACCAGGGATTACAGTGCTTACCATGTGCTGGGCTCGCTCCAGTGACAGGCAGGCCAGTCTGATGGCTTGGATCCGCTGTGGGATTTTACTGAAGGCCAAAAGAATCAAAGGCTTCAAAAGAGGGACCTTTCCTCCCCAGCGCTGGGAATGGATTCGGTTCCTGATCTGAGAGCATAGACTGGTGGGAACTGGACTCTAGCAGCACAAGGGATGCCTGATGGGCCAAGGGCTGAGCCCCCTGCACCCAAAGGAAGAGGAACCTTTCTACCCTCTTCAGTGGGAGGCACTTCAGGCTGCAGAGGCAACTTGAGCTATAACTGGAGCATTGCCCCGAACACACACCAGTGTGCTAGTGCTCTGAACTTGAGCTGGCTGACCCGTCAGGGAGCACAGCCCATAACTCATCAGCTGCTGACACAACACTTGGGAGTGTAGATACAGACTAACTCCACTTGGGCGCTGCCAATCCTCTAAACACCTTCCCACAGTTCTCCCTGTGTGCCAGGAAAGGTCAGGCAAGGTCTCCCACAATGCACTGGGAAATAATTAATAGAGCAGCTCAGCATACTGAACTGCAAAGAATACATATGGAGGAATAGGCTGTGCCCCCACAAACCTTAATTCCACACCCAGAGGAGTGCAGCTCCAGTGTGGTTAGTGCAGTCTGAGTGCCATTTCACACGGGAGCTAGGCCGATTCAGGGGAGTAACTCAAGTGAGGGGCCTATGCCAGACCAGATCAGGAGATATGGCCCATCCGCAACAGCTAGTTGCAAATATCTCCAATCAGGGGCGGCTCCAGGCCCCAGCACGCCAAGCTGAGGGGGCCCCTCCTCAGGGTTCCAACAATGGGCACAGTGTGGGGTGGGGGAGAGGACACCTCAGGCGAGCATCTGGGGGTGTCCAGTTTTCTCTTTGGGCAGTATGGTCACCCTGCAGCTTCCAGCTGCCACAGGCAGAGGGGGAACCCCACAGCTCTTAGCTACCAGGTGGCGGGAGAAATCGTGGAGCTGCAGCAGCAAAAGTCACAGACAGGTCACGGCTTCTGTGAATTTTTGTTTATTGCCCGTGACCTGTATGTGACTTTTACTACAAATAACCATGACAAAATCTTAGCCTTAATCATGAATGTTAGCTTTCATGATTCTAAGAAACTGAAGGTGGAGAAAAGCTGTGAGGGGGGTGAGGGGATAGGCCAGGCACCATGGGGGAGGTGTGCTGGAAGGGGTGAAAAGCAGAGCTCTGCACAGGGGGTTTCTGTGCTGTGGGACAGGGCTGTGGGGGGCAGATCATGCAAAGTGAGGCTAGCAGGAGTCCCATGGGGGGGTAGAAGCATCTCCACAGCCTGCTGGAAGCTGTGTCAGTCTTGCTTCCAGGATAGGGCCCCCCAACCAGTGCCTGTGCTCTGCGTTCTTTGTCCCCAGCCGTCATATTTCCATTTTGTTGTATTCAAACATGGCCTGTTTGCGTGCACTCAGCTTACCAAGCGATCAAGATCGCTCCATGCCAGTGACCTATCCTCTCGTTATTCACCGTGCCCCAATTTATGTGGCAGCTGCCAACTTTAGCAGTGACATTTTCTCTGGGTCATTGATACACACGTTAAATAGCATAGGGCCAAGAACAGAGCCCTGTGGGATCAACTGGAAACAGATCCACTCGCTGACGATTCCCAATTCACGGTTCCATTTTGAGCCCTATCTGCCAGCCAGCATTTAATCCATTCATCATGTGCCCTGTTAATTTTATATCATTCTAGTTTTTTACTCAAAGTGTCGTTCTGTCCCAAGTCAAAGGTCTTGCATGTGTCTAAGAACCTTATATCATCACTATGACCTTTAGCAGCCAAACTTGTCACCTCGTCACACAGACTCTTGGGAAGGTACAGGCAGAGGTGAAAGTAAGCAGGTACGGTACGGTATGGCATACTGGCAAGAGCCCGTACGCCATACAGGTTTGGACCGGCTTTGATTTAAAGGGCCCAGGGCTCCAGCCCCTTCAGGGAGCCCTGGGCCCTTTAAAGCACAGCCAGGCTTGAGCGAGGATTTAAAGGGCCTGAGCTCCGGCTGCTGCAGGGATCCCCGGGCCCTTTAAGTCCCCGCTGGAGCTCCGGTAGCCGGGCTCGGGCAGGGATTTAAAGGGCCCGGAGCTCTGGCCGCTGCGGGGATCCCCGGGCCCTTTAAAGCACCCTCGGAGCTCCGGCAGCCGGACTCGGGAGGGGATTTAAAGGCCCCAGAGCTCCGCAGCAGCCAGAGCCCTGGGCCCTTTAATTCGCCCCTGAGCCCCAGGGCTCCCAGCCGCCTTTGCAGATGGTCACTCCGGGGTGATTTAAAGGCCCTGGGGCTCCCAGCCACAGCCGGAGCCCCAGGGCCTTTAAATCTCAAAAGGCCCCGCCTCTTCCAGTTGAGGCCCCGCCTCTTCCGGTTGAGGCAATGCCCCCGCTCAGGACTCTGGCGTACCAGTAAGTCCTTTAAGTTACTTTCACCCCTGGGTACAGGTGACAGCGCTGGCTTCCCAGGGGTTACTGGGAGTCCTTCCATTGCAGCTGTGGGAGCTGGAGGAGCCCACTGCTAGGAAAGGATCATTATGGAAGCCAACAGCAGGGTTAGCTAGAGTGAGTCGTGTCATTATGGTGGCATCCCCAGCCCACAGTGCCCACATCTTGCATTGTCCCATGTGATCTACTAGCTGGGACCTGAGCAGAGCAAAGGGCACTGCTGTCAATGGGCTGCCATCAAGCCCTTTGCTCTGCCCTCAGCAGGCAGAGGGGGCATGGACTGGTGCCAGTTTGCCTTTTACAGTTGAGCTGGGGGTGGTTTCTGGGGTACATTCTTCTTACATTGCTGATAATGCCCCTCACCCCCCTGCTCAGCATTATCCTGCCATCCCCAACTCTCTGCCATGCCTACCCCACAGCCACCTGGCTCCGGACACACAGGCCCTACCTTCAGAAGGACACAATGGGTCCCTCGAGGGAGGCAGCCTTCCTCAGAGAGTCACCTAGCACTGGGTGTCCTGTGGCACTCAGAGTCCCTGCTCTCTGCCCTTGGATGAAAGGTCCAGTACAAGGACATGTTAGTTCATACATCATGTGTCCAACTAGGATTGCCAACTTTCTAATCGCACAAAAACAAACACCCTTGTCCTGCCCTCTGCCCCACCCCTTCTCCGAGGCCCTGCTCCCGCTCACTCCATCCCCACTCATCTGTCGCTCGCTCTCCCCCACCTTCACTCATTTGCTCATTTTCACCAGGCTCGGGCAGGGGGTTGGGGTGTGGAAGAGGGTGAGGACTCTAGCTGGGGGAGAGGACTTGGGGTGGGGCCAGAAATGAGGGGTTCAGAGCGTGAGAGGGGGCCCCAGGATGAGGCAGGAGGTTGGTGTGTGGGAAGAGGTATGGGCTCCAACTGGAGGTGCAGACTCTAGGATGGGGCCAGGGATGAGGAGTTTGGAGTGCAGGAGAGGGCTCAGGACTGAGACAGGGGGTTGGGGCTCAGGAGGGGGTTTGGGGTACAGGTTCCAGAAGGGAGTTTGTGTGTGAGAGGGGTGTGGGCTCCGGGTGGCACTAATCTCAGGCGGCTTCCGGAAGCAGCTGGCATGTCTGACTCCTAGGCGGAGGCACAGACAGGTGGCTCCATGCCTGGGAGCTGCACAGCTGGCACTTGGGTTGGAGGCAGCATGTGGAGCCCCCGTGACCATCCTTGCATCTAGGAGCTGAACATGCCGGCCGCTTCCGTGAGCCGCACGGAGCCAGGTAGGGAGCCTGCCACCCCTGCACCAACTGGACTTTTAACACCCCGATCAGTGGTGCCCACCAGAGTTGCCAGGGTCCTCTTTCGACTAGGTGTTTTGGTCGAAAACCAGACACCTGGCAACCCTATGTCCAATGCCAGCAGCACGGGGATGGCCTAGGCCAATGTGGCAGCCAGCCACAGCTCAGGAGAGCCTCACAACACTCCTGACACAAGAGAACGTGTTTTAGGGACGGGAGCTTCAGGGCCTCAGGGATCTCCCTGTACCAGAACTGTCCTGAGACTTCTGTCCTGGAGGCCCCCAATGCCCAGCCCACCTCTCCAACTTCATAGCATTCTCTAGCCAACCCTTTGGGCCAGGAACGTGTCAAGTCAAGCAGCAGTGCCTCTTCCATTCCATTGGGGAACATGGCTTCCAGACAGGGCTGGCTCGGGCTCGGGGCCAAGCAGTGCCTCTTCCATTCCATTGGGGAACATGGCTTCCAGACAGGGCTGGCTCGGGGCCATGCAGCTTGTCTGAGCGAGTTCTTAGACACTGACTTGTGTTTTTAAAAAGGCAGGAGGCGGGGATATTAAACAGTCTAGTGTTTGCCCATCTCAGAGGCCACCGTCACCCACCAGCCCAGACATGCACACAAAGAACCACCTGTAACAAGGGCCCACGTGGGGCCTTGGCTCTTACTCAGATTCCAAACACACAAAAAATCATCTTGCCTGAAGGTGTGGGTCATGGGAAGCGGGTATCATAGACCCCCTAGCTCATTTCCTTGCAACCCCACCTAGCCAGGTGTCATCTGCAAATGTTATAAGCACACTCTCCACTCCATTCTCTAAGTCATTCACTCAGTTGTTTTCTCCGTCTCTTGCTTGCACCACTTTCAAATCTCCTCTTAATAGTGATCTATCTGGTCAATATGTAGCCTATCCACACTTGAAATATTCTGCTGTAAATAAGTAGCTTATCTACACTTGAAATCTTCTACTGTAAACGTGTACACAAATGCTGAATGGTAAACAAATGCTGAAAAGACTTAAAATGAAGGAATACTAATTAAGAACACAAAGTGACACAATCAGACAGGTTGTTATCCTTATCACCGAATCAAAACTCAAGCATGCAAGGTATAATATAACAGGCTGAGCTGAAGACAAAGGGATGACATATATATAGTGAACACAGACATGGATACAGATAGAGGGATAATGTCCAAAAATTTCAAATGTGTATCCTCACGAAACTCACTGTAAAAGACTGTCCTCACAAATTTTCACCTTGAATCTGGGCCTATAGACTATGAAAGCCTATGATGATGGCCAAGCTACCGAGCTAGGGCTCAACCAACCAACCAGTCATCTTTTAACTACCATATGAAGATAATAATGAGGAATTCTCACACACAAATAATTCCTTAGTCAACTAGACGTAAAACTATAAAGACACTAAAATGTAACAATTCTCTACCTTTCAACACATACTTGATCCAGCACCAGCCACTAGTAGTGGTTTGTTTATATAATCAGCTGATCTGAGAGGACACGTTCATCATCTAATCTTGTGCCATCAGAACCAATATATTTTTATTATTATTTATGAACATCTTTAACTCTTTAATATGACAAAATCTAGAGAACAGACCCCTGGCATCATCCTCTCAGCAAACACCCAGGTGCTCTGCCCAGCTGATCCTTCTCCTCATGGATCATGTGGGACCAGCCTACCTGGAAGTAGGTTAGGTACCCCCATTATTCTCTCTGTTCCTAGCAGGCTGCCCATCCTTCCTAGGTGATTTACACTATCCACAGAGAAGTCATCAGCTCCCCCAAAATGCAGCCAGCTCTGGAGCGGGACATGGCAGCTCTGTATAACAAGACTACAGCCAGGGTGCAGGTCAGCTAAGCAAAGGAGCCGATGTCCCCACCACAGCACAGGGAGCACGGCTGATGGGCAGCGTAAAGTGATCCACATTGGAGCCTTAATGAGCTCTAGTGTTTGGGGCCAGACTTTTCCATCTGAGCAGCCCTATGCCATCTCCACCACTGTGGTGCCTGTGGCTGTGCCAGGCAGGGCCGGTGCAAGGATGTTTCGCGCCCTAGGCGAAACTTCCACCTTGCGCCCTCACCCCCACGCCCCTGCCCTGAGGTGCCCTCCCCATGGCAGCTCCCCCCCTCTGCCCTGAGGTGCCCCCCTTGCAGCAGCTCCCCACCCTCCGCCCTGAAGCACCCCCCCGCCCCAGCTACGTCTCCACCCCGAGCATGCCGTCGCTGCTTCACTTCTCCCGCCTCCCAGGCTTGCGGCGCCAATCACAAGCGTGGGAGAAGTGAAGCAGCCACGGCATGCTCGGGGAGGAGGCGGGGTAGGGGTGAGCTGGGGTGGGGAGTTCCCCTGCGTGCTGCCCCCCCTTTACTTGCTGCAGGCAGCCCTCCCCGCGCTCCCCTGCCCCAGCTCCCTCCGCCTAAATGCCGGCGGCGACCGGGGCGGCCGAAGATCTGGCCGCCATGGTTGCTGCTGAAGAAAATGGTGCCCCCCAAATCCTAGTGCCCTAGGCGACCGCCTAGGTCGCCTAAATGGTTGCACCGGCCCTGGTGCCAAGGCCTACCCACACCACAGCCTTGCCCTGCCGATGCCTGGCATGCACCACAGCCCTGGCTTCACCACAGCCTTGCCCGTGCCAAGACCCCACCTGTGCCAAGGCTCTGCCTGAACCACAGCCCTACCCATCCTGAGGCCCGGCCCGTGCCAAGGCCTGCCTATGCCAAGGCCCTGCCCATGCCACAGCCCTACCTGCACCACGGCCCTGCCTTTGTTGAGGCCCTGCCTGTGCCAAAGCCCCACCCGCACCAAAGCCTGTCCACGCCAAGGCCTGCCTGTGCCAAGACCTGCTCTGCATGCTAGGAACTGCATTTTGACCACCAAGCACTGCTCACTGTGTCAGCTGAACTCCTTGTGCTCTCTGCCTTCTGCAGCCTTCCTGGCAGGCCAGCGCCTCCCAGTGGTCAGTCTGAGGGGCACAGGAGGGAAGGCAAGCTGGGGAGCAAGGGCCAGTCCAGCTCTGCACATTTCAGCAGTCTGGGTCTGGTGAAGGAGCGAGGGTTGAGGCTGCTCAGGCAGTGGAGCCCTGGCCAGCAACTAACCAGTCTTGGCATGAGGCTGGGGGCAGGTGGGCTGAGGCACACCCTGGGCTCTCCGGGGGATGCAGGCAGTGGGGCAGGCCTGAGTCTGATCTCAAACTAGTTTCCCCTGGGGTAATGCTATTACTCTCGGTGGAGTCACTGCTGACTGACGCCAGCATCAGGGGGAGTGGATCGAGTAGGCGCCAGCCTGCTCTGTGTTGGCATTAAGCAGCTGGAGTGTGGTGAGGCAATCGCTGGCCCAGCTCCAAGGGGAGGAGGAGAGCACATGTAGAGCTGGGCTCCAGCAATAAGCAACCACCCACCCCAGGGTGCGGGAGGGGCAGCCCAGACCCAACCAGGGCTCAGGATGGCAGATGCACAGTGTCCATCTGTGCCCAGTGAGGGGGAGGGGAGCTCTCTGCTAAAGCAAAGGAAGGGAAAGTTCAAGCAAGACTTGGACAAACACTCTGCAGCCAGAGCAAGGGGCGTTTTCTCTGTGTGTGTATGAGGGGCACTGTGTGAATGAGAGAGAGGGGCACTGCGTGTGTGTCAGGGGTGCTATGTCTGTATGTGTCTGTGGGGCAGTGCTGTGTGCATGTGGGGGGCATTGTGTGTGCATGTGTGACGGGTGCTGTGTGTGTGCTTGAGGAGGGCTCTGTGTGTGTGCGTGCATGTGTGTGTGAGGAGCACTGTGTGTGTGTGCGCACGCGCCAAATAAGGCCAGGCACAGCTGGAGGGGACTGGGTCTGAGGTGCGAGTCACCCCACTAGCCAGCCCTGGCTCTGCCTGGACATGCTGTCTGCGACCCGAGTCTATCAGCACTACTTGTCCTCGCCTCAAGGGGGCAGGGAGGATCCAGAGTTGGAGGCATTGCTGCCCAGGGCCCATGTACTGGGTGAACATGAGGGAGAGGAGACACTCCCACCCACTCAGTCTCCCATGTGGGTGAGAGCCCCCTGCATGCTGCCTCTCGTGGGGAGATCCCCCCCACACACTGTCCCTTGTGGGGTGACTCCCCCCTGCATGCTACCCCTTGGTCTGGTAGGTCAGGGAGCAGTACTGCCACAGCTCCCAGCAGGCCATGGAGATGATCTGCACCCCTCTGTGAGCCCTGCCCCACAGTACAGAACCCCCCTGTGCAGAGCTCTGTCCTTCACCCCTCCCAGCACACTTCCTCCATGGTGCCTGCCCCATCTCCTCATCCCCCCGCACAGCCTTTCCATACCGCATGGCCCAGCCCCAACCCCTATGGTGACAGCTGAAGCCCTTTGGCTGGTTTGGCAACGATCCCCCACCTAGAGAGGGCACCCATGGGGGTAAGTACCCAGCTGGGGTGCCCCCTTGTGACACCCATTGGAGCAGGGCCAGGCACTTCACAGGGCACCTGGAGAGCTCAGGTGTCTTGGTAGGAAGTGTCTGGGCTTGGTGCCTGGCTGGGCAGGATGGGGGCAGCGTGGTGCCCCTCTCCCTATCAGCTCCCCCTGTGCAGTACTGCCCTGGGTTCTCTGGGCCCAGCCTGACTGGGGGAGAGGAATGCTACTGGCAATGGGAGATAAGAGCTTCATTCCTCAGACCTGCCCAGACCTGCCACTCCCCTGGGCCACCTCCAGCCCCTGCCCCTCCCCTGCTGCAGCTCAGGACTACCCCTGTACCTGATCAGGGAAGCTCCTGCAGGTCTGTAACGGGTCGGACTCACCCCTGCAGCACCTCCTGCTGGTTGCTCTGGGGAATTAGCTCTATTCCTGCCCAGAGCACCCTCTGCAGGCTGGTGATCCACCTGTTTGCTACTGGCCCGAGTCCCTCCCAGGACCCCGGTGCCTCTTTAACCTGTAACTGGGTTTCCCCCTCCCCAGGGAACCCCCACCTTCTATCCCCACCTTGCCTCAGTGTATGGCTACTGCCAGTCATTGTCTAGCCCCACACTCTGGGGCAGACTGCAGTCTCAGCCAACTCATCCCTGGCAAGGAGGATTTGGACCTGCTGCTTTGTCCTACCCCTGGGCTACCCTCTGCAACCCACAGTACCTTTGGCCTATAGCTAGGCTGCAGCCTGGGGCTTTCCAGGCTAGACCTCCCCAGCTCCTCAGCCTCTTCCCAGCCCTGCTTCACTCAGGTACCTTCTCTATACCTTCCAGCAGCCAGGCCCATCTCCCTCTGAAGGCAGAGAGAGACTGCCTGGGTTCTTGGCTCATAGCCTTTTATAGGGGGCCAGCTGTGGCCTGATTGGGGTGTGGCCCAGCTGCGGCTACTTCCTCCATCAGCCCAGCCTTGAAAGCAGTTGCTCTCATACCCTGCCAAGCCTCTTTTAAACCCCTTCAGACCAGGAGCAGGGGTCCCCCCTACTACTGGGACCGCTCTGCCTGCTTGGGCTGCCTTGCTGGCTGGAGTGCCCCCCCTTCTCTGGCTGCCTTGCTGGCTGGAGCTCCTTTTCCCTTCCTGGGCTGCTGCTGCTGGCTGGAGTGCTTCTTCCCAGGACTGCTGCTGCTGCCACTGCTGCTGAGCGGGTGAGTGAGGGGGGGCCTTGCTGGCCAGCCCCCACTCCCCTCACCTCTGGAGGGAGAAGCCAGGACCCCACCACCACCACTATAGCTACCACCTGTGGGGGGTCCTTCCTGCCTGGCCACCAGGGCTGCTGGAGGAGGAGCTGCTGCTGCTGCTGGAGCTGTGTTTGTCCTGGGGAGCTGCTGGAGCCTGGAGGAGGACTGAGAAGACCACCGGCTGCTGGGGAGCGCACAGGACTCTGAAGACCACTGTGGAGGGGGCTACCAAAGACTGAGTAACTCTCTAACTGTGCTTTAGTGGTGGGGGTTTAGACTGTGTTTGTGGGGGCACAGGGGGTGTGGCGTGGAGCCTGCCCCCTGGTCTATCTGTGTCCCCCCCCCCCAACCCCCACCACCACCGCTGCCCCCTCCACCACCCCTGCAGTCCCTTACCATCTGCCTCAGTTCCTGCCTCTGGGACTTAGCTGCTCGCCTGGCCTGCCACGCCCTATTGCCACTGTTTGGGCCACCAGCAGCAGCCAGCCAAACACTGACTGTGCACAAGTGCTTGTGGGTGTACGCACCCCCCCTTCCCCTGGATTGACCCCTTCCCCTCTGCAACGGGCCCCCTAGCTTTGCCCCTAGTAGCCTTCCCCCCCACCCCCCCCCGCCCAGCTTCAGTTTGTTTGCCTGCCCCGCCCATCTCCCTTTGAAGCTTTGTTTGTCCTGCCCCAGCCCTGAAGCCAGCCCCTTGGTCCCTCTGCCCCACTCCCAGCCTGGTTGCTCCCCTCCCTCCGTGGCCCCTCACCCTGATTAGCCCCTCCCCTCGTGCACCCATAGCCCCATCAGTGCGCTTGTGCCTCTCCCTTGTTTAAGTTGCCCCTCTTGCACTGCACCCCCCATTGCTCTTGTTTTCCCTCCCTCCCCTAGTGCAGCTAGAGGAGCCAGATTTCAATCTCGTGTCGGTGACTGACACCCCCCCAGTCGTTGATACTTCCCCTATCTGCCCCCCTCCCCCAGTTTGGCACCCTCCTCCCCTGCCCACAGCCTAGCAGGGAGGAGTGGTTGACCTGTTCCCCTCCCCCCTTCCTTTCTCTGGTGTTTTCCCTCCCTCCCGACTCAGCATGGCGGGAGACGCGGCGGGTGGGACCCCTGGGACAACGCCTGTCCCCCCTCCCCCGCCTGCTCCCCCCAAACCCCCCCAGTCTCGACCTCACCCGCCGCTGCCGGACCACCTGCCACCGCTCCCGCTGCGGCGCCGGCAGCGGCGACTGACGGGGTGCCCTCTGCTGCTGCCACGTCCCTCGCCCCTTCCGCCTCTGGGGGAGCCCCCCCAGCCGGCGGGAAGGGCCAGGGCAAAAAGAAGGGAAAAGGCCCCGCTAGGAAGACAAAGCCCTCCATGGCGGAGCCTGCCACCGCTGCTGCGGCCCCGCCACCGGCGGCGTCGTCCCTCCCCGCTGTCCCCTCCACCAGCTCTGCGGGTGCCCCTCCCTCGGCCCCCAGAGCGTATGCCCAGGTGGCGGCGGCCCCCCCGCCCGCCGCTACGTCATCTCCCCCGACCGCCGCCTCCGCTACCATCTACAGTGGCCGGGGCCCCTTCCCCACCTTGACCCGGAAGCACGGCGTCCGTTGCCTCCTGGTGCCCGCCTCGCCCCACGTGGAGACCTACGTGCGGGCGTTGGCGAGGGTGGTGGGGCCCACGGCCATCGTGGCGGCCTCCAAAATGTACGGCAAGGCGGTCTTCTTCCTTGCCTCGGAGGCCGCCGCCCAGGAGGCGGTGGAGAAGGGCCTGGCGGTGGGAGGTGTGTTTGTCCCCCTGGAGCCGCTGGAGGACCTGGGGGTCCGTGTGGTCCTGACCTCCGTCCCTCCCTTCCTGCCTAATGTCGCCCTGTTACCCGCCCTCTCTACTCTGGGGAAGCCCATCTCCGTGGTGAGCCCTCTTCCCTTGGGCTGCAAGGACCCCGCCCTCCGTCACGTCCTCTCGTTCCGCCGGCAGGTGCAGCTTCAACTGCCGCCGGCGGCGCGTGGCGGAGAGGCGCTCGAGGGGTCTTTCCTGGTCCCCTACCAGGGGGCCCAGTACCGGGTGCACTACTCCACGGGGGTGGCCCGGTGTTGCCTCTGCCAGGCGACGGGGCATGTTCGGAGGGACTGCCCCTTGGCCCAGCACGGGGGAGCGCCCGGGACCCCCGAGCCCCGGCAGGGCGCCGGCCCCGTCATCGCCGGCACCCCTGGTCGCCCAGTGCCCAGAGTCGCCCCTCCTCCTCCTCAGCCCATCACTGCTCCCGCTCGGGCCTCAGGGGTACGTCCTCCCGTGCGCCCAGATAGGCGGGAGAGCCCCGCCTCCGCTGCCTGCACTCTGGTGGGGCCTGTGGAGGAGGGTGCGGCAGGGGTACTGCCAGGCGTGGGAGAGGGCTCTCCCCAGGGGGATTCATCCCTCCCTCCTGTTGTTCCACCAGTGCCTCTCCCAGCCCCCGAACAGGCATCCTTGCCCCCCAACCCAATCCCTGTTGACCAGCCCGCAGGCGATGCCACGGAGGGCTGGACCCGGGTGGAGGGTAGGTGGGGTAAGCGGAAGGCTCGGGCTCAACTCGTGCCATCTGCCGTGGAAGCCCCCCGTAAGACCAGAAAGGGGGCCGCAGGCACCGAGCCTTCCGCCATGCCCACGGGGACGACCCATCTGCCGATGACGGCTAGGGAAGACGTGGCAGCACCGGAGGGTACCACCATCCCTCCTCCGCAGTCCCTCCCTGCGGAGGCCCCCGATGAAGCCCCTCCTGTTCCCTTGCTGCCTGTACCCCCCGCAATACCCGAGGTGAGCGTCGCCTCGGGCGCAAGTGGGGAGGACTCTGGGGTGGTGGGTGGTGAGCTCCCCTCCATCTTTGCAGAGATCGAGGCCCTGGGTCTGACCCCGGTCACCCCGGGGGAGGACGACCCTCTGCCAACGGGCCTCGACCTGGCCGACCTCACCCCAGCTCTCCCTTCCCCGTGCTCCACCATCCCTCCTGCTACGTCCGCTCCCGCCTCCGCGGGTCCCCTGGACTCCTCGACCTGCCCGGCTGCGGATGGCACCCTGCTGCTGGCCACCGAGCCTGTTGAGGCGACGGCCGGTGCCTCGTGGCCGGAAGAAGGGCTACCAGGGGTGTCCCTCGGTGGTGTGGGGCAATCGAGTTCCTTCCCGGGTGGGGGCCCCCCTGAGGGTTCCACATCTCCCCGTGCCGAGGCTGCTCTGCCTGCCATTGAGCCCGAGCCCGGTGTCACTGGGGACCCCCTCCCTACCCCTCAAACCCCCGTGCCTGGCCGCGAGGAGCCACCCACTGAGAGTCCAGCTCTTGCGGCCCAGGGTCCCATCTCTGTCCCTCCCCCGACCCCTGCTCCTGACCCCGTCCCTGCCCCCTCCACCTCCCATGATGTTATTGCCGCCCGTGGGGCTGTCTCCTTCCCTTTCCCGGAGGATGACTCCCAGGGAGCGGCCTTTGAGTTCCACAGTCCCGACCCACTAGGGGCTGCGCTCTTCCCTCCACCGCCCCCCACTGAGCCGAGGTCCGGGGTGGACCAGGTGGCGCCGGTCCATCGGGTGCCACGTCGCGGGTCCGCCCCTTGTTTACCCATCCCAGCGGGCCACGGGGCTGCGCCAGAGGCCCCACCGGTGGACCCCCAGAGGCCAGTGACCCCGCCCCCCCATACGCTGCGAGAGGAGTTGCGGGAGTTCTTGGAGGACGTCCGGGGCTCCCGCAACAAGGTCGTGCTTGCTCTCCAGCGCTGGGGGGGACTTCCATCGGATCCTCCTGGCCACGCGGGCCCTCATAGGGGAGGGCAAGGGGACCGGGAAGCAGAATGTCGCGGCTTACCACCGGGCGCGCGGCTTCCGTGACTCCCTGCTCGCCTTTGGGGTGGGCCACGGTTTGCTGCGCGGCCCAACGGGGGCCGTGAGCGCCCCTGCTGACATGGATCCCCCCCAGCCCTCCTCATGGCAGTCATCACCTTTGCCACACTAAACACCCGGAGCTGTAGGGTGGGTTTCCGCAGGAGCCAGGTGCTCTCCTTCCTTCGGGAGGGGGGGTACTCCGTGGTTTTCCTGCAGGAGACCCACACGGATCTGGCCGCCAAAGCTAGCTGGCGGCTGGAGTGGGGGGACGGGGTCTACTTCAGCCATCTCACCACCCGTCAGGCTGGAGTGGCTACCCTGTTCTCCCCCGACCTACGGCCAGAGGTGCTGGGGGTCGCCGAGGCTGTGCCGGGCCGCCTGCTGCACCTCCGGGTCCGCATGGCGGGGCTTGTGGTCAACCTCATCAACGTCTATGCCCCGACATCGGCCCCGGAGCGGCTGCGGTTCTATCGGCAGGTGTCCGCCTTCCTCGGCTCCCTGGATCCTCGCGAGTGCCTGGTCCTAGGCAGGGACTTTAACACCGTCCTCGAGGAGCAGGACCGCTCGGGGACCGAGCAGAGCCCGGCCGCCGCGGACATCCTCAGGGAGATCGTCGCCCATCAGTCCCTGGTGGACGTCTCGTGCGACCACCACCCGGACGACGCCTCCACGTACACCTATGTCCGGGTGGAAGCCCATCGGTCGTGCCACTCCCGGTTGGACCGCATCTATCTGTCCCGGTTCCATCTCTCACGGGCCCAGTCCTCCAGCATCCGGCCGGCCCCTTTTTCGGACCACCACCTCGTCACCGTAATGGCCTCTCTCTGCGCGGAGAGGCCGGGGCCGGCCTATTGGCACTTCAACAACAGCTTGCTGGAGGATGGGGGCTTCGTGGCATCCTTCCGGGAGTTCTGGCTGGCCTGGCGAGGGCAGCGGCGCGCCTTTCCCTCGGCGCGGCGGTGGTGGGATGTGGGGAAGGTGCGCGCCCGGCTCTTCTGCCGTGACTACACCCAGGGCGCCAGCCGACGGAGGGATGCGGCGATAGGGCAGTTGGAGCGGGAGGTCTTAGAGCTGGAGAGGCGTCTGGCCGCCAGCCCCGAGGATCCATCCCTCTGCGGAGCGTGCCGGGAGAAGCGGGAGGAGCTCCGGGTCCTGGAAGACCATCGGGCCCGGGGCGCCTTCGTTCGATCCCGCATCCGCCTCCTTCGGGAGATGGATCGCGGCTCCCGCTTCTTCTACGCCCTGGAGAAATGGAGGGGGGCCAAGAAGCACGTCACCTGCCTCCTGGCGGAGGACGGCTCCCCCCTCACGGATCCGGCGGAGATGTGCGAGAGGGCCCGGACCTTCTACGCGCGCCTTTTCTCCCCGGATCCGACCGATCCTGCCGCTTGCAGAGTGCTCTGGGACGGACTCCCGACGGTCAGCGCGGGCGACCAGGACCGGCTAGAGCTGCCTCTCACTCTGGCCGAGTTCTCGGAAGCCCTCCGTCGCATGCCCACCAATAAATCCCCGGGCATGGACGGGCTGACCGTGGAGTTCTACCGCGTGTTCTGGGACGTCCTCGGCCCAGACCTAGTCACCGTCTGGGCCGAGTCCTTGCGGGGCGGGGTCCTCCCTCTTTCGTGCAGGCGAGCCGTGCTCGCTTTATTGCCGAAGAGGGGGGACCTCCGCGATTTACGGAATTGGCGTCCCATCTCGCTCCTCAGCACGGACTATAAAATCGTTGCGAAGGCCATTTCGATTCGGCTGGGGTCCGTGCTGGCGGATGTGGTCCACCCAGACCAGACCTACACCGTCCCGGGCCGCACGATCTTTGATAACTTGTATCTGGTCCGGGACCTTCTGGAATTAGGGTGTAGGGATGGTCTGTCGTTCGCCCTCTTGACCCTGGATCAGGAGAAGGCGTTCGACAGGGTGGACCACGGGTATCTCCTGGGCACTCTGCAGGCGTTAGGCTTCGGGTCCCAGTTTGTGGGGTTTCTCCAGGTGCTGTACGCCTCCGCAGAGTGTCTGGTCAGGCTCAACTGGACCCTGACCGAGCCGGTCAGCTTCGGGCGGGGAGTGCGGCAGGGGTGCCCCCTCTCGGGCCAGCTGTACGCCCTGGCGATCGAGCCCTTCCTCTGTCTCCTCCGCAGGAGGCTGACGGGGTTGGTGCTTCGGGAGCCGGAGCTGCGGCTGGTCCTGTCGGCGTACGCCGACGATGTGCTCCTCGTGGTCCAGGACCCGGGCGACTTGGCGCGGGTGGAGGCCTGCCAGGCCGTGTACTCGGCGGCCTCCTCCGCCCGGGTCAACTGGGCCAAGAGCTCTGGCCTGGTGGTCGGGGACGGGTGGCAGGCGAGCTCCCTCCCACCCGCGCTTCAGGCCATCCGGTGGAGCGCGGGTCCGCTGCTCTATCTCGGCGTTTACCTTTCTGCCACGCATCCCTCTCCGCCGGAGAACTGGCACGGTTTACAGGGCAGGGTGGCGGAGCGGCTCCGGAAATGGACAGGACTCCTCCGGTGCCTTTCCCTCCGTGGGAGGGCACTGGTGCTCAATCAACTGGTCCTGTCCATGCTCTGGTACCGGCTCAACACCCTAGTCCCGGCCCCGGTGTTCCTGACCGACCTCCGGAGGGTGGTGCAGGAGTTCTTTTGGCCAGGACTGCACTGGGTCCCTGCAGGGGTACTCCACCTGCCCCTGGAGGAGGGAGGGCAGGGCCTGAAGTGCCTCCGCACTCAGGTCCACGTCTTCCGCCTCCAGGCACTGCAGAGGCTCCTTTATGGTGCGGGTAGTCCGGCGTGGAGAGCCCTGGCGCACGCCTTCCTGCGCCGCTTCCGAGGGCTCCGATACGACCGGCAGCTCCTTTATCTCGATCCGAGGGGTCTTCCACGAGACCTCTCCGGGCTGCCGGTCTTCTACCAGGACCTCCTCCGGACCTGGAAGCTGTTCTCTGCGACCATGTCCGTGGCGGCCACCGAGGGGGCAGATCTCCTCGCGGAGCCCCTGCTACACAACCCCCAGCTCCGTGTGCAGGTGGCGGGCGCCAGAGGTTGGTCCTGGCGGAAGCTACCAGGGTCGGAGACCTCCTGGACTACGACCGGGGAGACTGGCTGGATCCCCTGATGCTCGCTCGGCGGATGGGGCTCTCCAGACTGTGTACTCCCCGGCGCGTACTTCAGGAGGTGAGGGCCGCTTTGCCGCCCGCTGCTCGGGCCTACCTCGACCGGGTCCTGCGTGAGGGCTCGCCCCGCCCACCCCCCTCCCCGAGCCCTCTGGACCTTTTCATCGGGCCCTTGCCCCGTAGACCCGACCGACCCCCCCGCCCCTTCTCCGCAAGCCGGCTGCACGATCTGCAGCCGGTCCGTTTTCAAACCGCGCCAAGGAAACAACTCTATGCGCTCGTGCTCCACACCGTTCACTTCCTCACCCTCGTGTCCTGCCCCGACACCAAGTGGCGGGACCTCTTGCCACCTGTGGAGGGTGAGGAGCCCCAGTGGGCCAGCCTCTACTCCACCCTGGTCCCGAGGCCCGCCGGGGATATCAGCTGGCAGCTCCTTCACGGGGCCGTGAGCACGGGCGTGTACTTGGCGCGGTTCACCCCTGTCCCGGACACCTGCCCCTTCTGCGGCGTGAGGGAGACCCTGGCGCATGTTTACCTAGAGTGTGCCAGGTTGCAGCCCCTATACCGGCTCCTCACCGACCTTCTGTTACGTTTCTGGCTGCACTTTTCCCCTCACCTCCTTATCCATGCACTCCCTATCCGTGGCCCCACAAAGTCGCGGGACCTCCTGGTCAACCTCCTCCTCGCCCTGGCTAAAAAGGCCATCCACGCGACCAGGGAGAGGAGGTTGGCCGACGGAGACTCCTGCGACTGTGGGGCTTGTTTCCGGTCCCTCGTCCGCTCACGTCTCCGGGCGGAGTTCCTCTGGGCGGCGTCCGCTGGCTCCCTTGACGCCTTCGAGGAGCAGTGGGCGCTGTCCGGGGTTCTCTGCTCGGTGTCCCCGTCAGGCTCCCTCCTTATGACCCTTTGACCTCACTCCTGTCCCTGTTCTTTTATTAGTTGTCCCCCGTACTTAGTGGGTTTCCGTGGCCCTGTGGATCCTCCCCTTAGGCTGGGGGGGGGATCCGTTAGCATGGGGCGGGCTTCCGCCCGCCCCCTCTCCCGGATAACCCAATAGATACTGGGACTGCTCTGCCTGCTTGGGCTGCTCGCGGAGCCCCTGCTACACAACCCCCAGCTCCGTGTGCAGGTGGCGGAGTCCCCCGCGGTGCGCCAGAGGTTGGTCCTGGCGGAAGCTACCAGGGTCGGAGACCTCCTGGACTACGACCAGGGAGACTGGCTGGATCCCCTGACGCTCGCTCGGCGGATGGGGCTCTCCAGACCGTGTACTCCCCGGCGCGTACTTCAGGAGGTGAGGGCCGCTTTGCCGCCCGCTGCTCGGGCCTACCTCGACCGGGTCCTGTGTGAGGGCACGCCCCGCCCACCCCACTCCCCGAGCCCTCCGGACCTTTTCATCGGTCTCCTGCCCCGTAGACCCGACCGGCCCCCCCACCCCTTCTCCGCAAGCCGGCTGCACGATCTGCAGCCGGTCCGTTTTCAAACCGCGCCAAGGAAACAACTCTACGCGCTCATGCTCCACACCGTTCACTTCCTCACCCTCGTGTCCCGCCCCGACACCAAGTGGCGGGACCTCTTGCCACCTGTGGAGGGTGAGGAGCCCCGGTGGGCCAGCCTGTACTCCACCCTGGTCCCAAGGCCCGCCGGGGATATCAGCTGGCGGCTCCTTCACGGGGCCGTGAGCACGGGCGTGTACTTGGCGCGGTTCACCCCTGTCCCGGACACCTGCCCCTTCTGCGGCGTGAGGGAGACCCTGGCGCATGTTTACCTAGAGTGCGCCAGGTTGCAGCCCCTATACCGGCTCCTCACCGACATCCTGTTACGTTTCTGGCTGCACTTTTCCCCTCACCTCCTTATCCATGCACTCCCTATCCGTGGCCCCACAAAGTCGCAGGACCTCCTGGTCAACCTCCTCCTCGCCCTGGCTAAAAAGGCCATCCACGCGACCAGGGAGGGGAGGTTGGCCGACGGAGACTCCTGCGACTGTGGGGCTTGTTTCCGGTCCCTCGTCCGCTCACGTCTCCGGGCGGAGTTCCTCTGGGCGGCGTCCGCTGGCTCCCTTGACGCCATTGAGGAGCAGTGGGCGCTGTCCGGGGTTCTCTGCTCGGTGTCCCCATTAGGCTCCCTCCTTATGACCCTTTGACCTCACTCCTGTCCCTGTTCTTTTATTAGTTGTCCCCCGTACTTAGTGGGTTTCTGTGGCCCTGTGGATCCTCCCCTTGGGCTGGGGGGGGGGGGATCCGTCAGCATGGGGCGGGCTTCCGCCCGCCCCCTCTCCCGGATAACCCAATAGATACTGGGACCACTCTGCCTGCTTGGGCTGCTCCGCTGGCTGGAGCATTCCCCGTTCTCTGGCTGCCTTGCTGGCTGGAGCTCCTTCTCCCTTCCTGGGCTGCTACTGCTGCTGGCTGGAGGGCTCCTTCCCTGGACTGCTGCTACTGCCACTACTGCTGAGCAAGTGAGTGAGGGGTGGGGGGGGCCTTGCTGGCCAGCCCCCACTCCCCCATCTCTGGAGGGAGAAGCCAGGACCCCACCACCACTACAGCTACCACCTGTGGGGGGTCCTTCCTGCCTGGCCACCAGGGCTGCTGGAGGAGGAGTTGCTGCTGCTACTGCTGCTGGAGCTGTGTTTGTCCTGGGGAGCTGCTGGAGCCTGGAGGAGGAGGAAGAGGACTGAGAGGACCACCGGCTGCTGGGGAGCGCACAGAACTCTGAAGACCACTGTGGAGGGGGCCTTAAAGACTGAGTAACTCTCTACCTGTGCTCTAGTGGTGGGGGTTTAGACTGTGTTTGTGGGGACACAGGGGGTGTGGCGTGGAGCCTGCCCCCTGGTCCATCTGTGTCCCCTCCCTCCAACCCCCACCACCACCGCTGCCCCCTCCACCACCCCTGCAGTCCCTTACCATCTGCCTCGGTTCCTGCCTCTGGGACTCAGCTGCTCGCCTGGCTTGCCATGCCCTATTGCCACCGTTTGGGCCTCCAGCAGCAGCCAACCAGCCATTGACTTTGCACAAGTGCTTGTGGGTGCACGCACCCCCCCTTGCCCTGGACTGACCCCTTCCCCTCCGCAACAGGCCCCCTGGCTTTGCCCCTTGTTGCCTGCCCCGTTCGCCCCTTGTAGCCTTCCCCCCCGCCCTGCCCAGCTTGTTTGTTTGCCCGCCCAGCCCATCTCCCTTTGCAGCTTTGTTTATCCTGCCCCACCCTGAAGCCAGCCCCTTGGTCCCTCTGCCCCTCTCCCAGCCTGTTTGCTCCCCTCCCTCCGCGGCCCCTCACCCTGATTAGCCCCTCCCCTCGCGCACCCATAGCCCCATCAGTGCGCTTGTGCCTCTCCCCTGTTTCAGTTGCCCCTCTTGCACTGCACCCCCCATTGCTCTTGTTTTCCCCCCCCCCTCTCCTAGTGCAGCTAGAGGAGCCGGATTTCAATCCTGTGTTGGTGACTGACACTCCCCCCCCCGAAGTCCTCGTTAGTCCCCGTATCTGCCCTCCCTCCCCCATTTTGGCACCCTCCTCCCCTGCCCACAGCCTAGCAGGGAGGAGTGGTTGACCTGTTCTTCCCCCCACTCCCTTTCTCCGGTGTTTTCCCTCCCTCCCTACTCAGCATGGCGGGAGACGCGGCGGGTGGGACTCCTGGGACAACGCCTGTCCCCCCTCCCCTGCCTGCTCCCCGCAAATCCCCCCCAGTCTCGACCTCAACCGCTGCTGCCGGACCACCTGGCACCGCTCCCGCTGAGGCGCTGGCAGCGGCGACCGACGGGGTGCCCTCTGCTGCTGCCACGTCCCTCGCCCCTTCTGCCTCTGGGGGAGCCCCCCCAGCCGGCGGAAAGGGCCAGGGCAAAAAGAAGGGAAAGGGCCCCGCTAGGAAGCCTAAGCCCTCCATGGCAGAGCCTGCCACCGCTGCCACTGCCCCGCCACCGGCCGCGGCGTCCCTCCCCGCTGTCCCCTCCACCAGCTCTGCGGGTGCCCCTCCCTCGGCCCCCAGAGCGTACGCCCAGGTGGCGGCAGCCCCCCCGCCTGCCGCTACATCGTCTCCCCCGACCGCCGCCTCCGCTACCATCTACAGCGGCCGGGGCCCCTTCCCCACCTTGACCCGGAAGCACGGCGTCCGTTGCCTCCTGGTGCCCGCCTCGCCCCACGTGGAGACCTACGTGCGGGCGTTGGCGAGGGTGGTGGGGCCCACGGCCCATCGTGGCGGCCTCCAAAATGTATGGCAAGGTGGTCTTCTTCCTTGCCTCGGAGGCCGCCGCCCAGGAGGCGGTGGAGACGGGCCTGGCGGTGGGGGGCGTGTTCGTCCCCCTGGAGCCGCTGGAGGACCTGGGGGTCTGTGTCGTCCTGACCTCTGTCCCTCCCTTCCTGCCCAATGCCGCCCTGTTACCCGCCCTCTCCACCCTGGGGAAGCCCATCTCCGTGGTGAGCCCTCTCCCCTTGGGCTGCAAGGACCCCGCCCTCCGTCACGTCCTCTCGTTCTGCTGGCAGGTGCAGCTTCAACTGCCGCCGGCGGCGCGTGGCGGAGAGGCGCTCGAGGGGTCTTTCCTGGTCCCCTATCAGGGGGTCCAGTACCGGGTGCACTATTAGACGGGGGAGGCCCGGTGTTACCTCTGCCAGGCGACAGGGCACGTTCGGAGGGACTGCCCCTTGGCCCAGCACGGAGGAGCGCCCGGGACCCCCGAGCCCCGGCAGAGCGCCGGCCCTGTCATCGCCGGTGCCCTCGGCCGCCCGGTGCCCAGAGCCGCCCCTCCTCCTCCTCAGCCCATCACTGCTCCCGCTCGGGCCTCAGGAGTCCGTCCTCCAGGGCGCCCAGACGAGCGGGAGAGCCCTGCCTCTGCTGCCTGCACTCTGGCGGGGCCTATGGAGGAGGGTGCGGCAGGGGTACTGCCGGGTGTGGGAGGGGGCTCTCCCCAGGGGGACTCTTCCCTCCCTCCTGCTGTCCCACCAGTGACTCTCCAAGCCCCCATGCTGTCATCCCTGCCCCCTGACCCACTCCCTGTCGACCAGCCCGCAGGCGATGCCATGGAGGGCTGGACCCGGGTACAGTGTAAGCGGGGCAAGCGGAAGCTGAGGCGGAAGCTCCCCGTAAGACCAGAAAGGGGGCCGCCGACACCGAGCCTTCCGCCGTGCCCCAGGGGTTGACCCATCTGCCGATGACGGCTAGGGCAGACGTGGCAGCACCGGGGGGTACCACCATCCCTCCTCCGCAGTCCCCGCTGATGGCCGCCGAGCCTGTTGCGGCGACGGCCGGTGCCTCGTGGCTGGGAGACGAGCTACCAGAGGTGTCCCTCGGTGGTGCGGGGCAGCTGAGTTCCTTCCCGGGCGGGGACCCCCCTGAGGGGTCTGCACTTCTCACCGCCGAGGCTGCTCTACCTGCCGTTGAGCCCGAGCCCGGCGTCACTGGGGACCCCCTCCCTACCCCTCACACCCCCGTGCCTGGCCGCGAAGAGCTGCTTACCGATGGTTCAGCTCCTGCGGCCCAGGGTCCCGTCTCTGTCCCTCCCCCCACCCCTGCTCCTGCCCCCGTCCCTGCCCCCTCCACCTCCCATGATGTTATTGCCGCCCCTGGAGCTGTCTCCTTCCCTTTTCCGGAGGATGACTCCCAGGGAGCGGCCTTTGAGTTCCACAGTCCTGACCCACTAGGGGCTGCGCTCTTCCCTCCGCCGCCCCCCACTGAGCCAGGGTCCGCCCCTTGCTTGCCCGTCCCAGCAGGCCACGGGGCCGTGCCAGAGGCCCCACCCCCCCACACGCTGAGAGAGGAGTTGCGGGAGTTCCTGGAGGACGTCCGGGGCTCCCGCAACAAAATCCCACTTGCTCTCCAGCGCTGGGGGGACTTCCACAAGATCCTCCTAGCCACGAGGGCCCTCATGGGGGAGGGCAAGAGAACCGGGAAGCAGGGTGCCGTGGCTTACCATCGGGTGCGCAAATTCCGTGACTCCTTGCTCATCTTCCCGGTCACCACGCCTTCCTGCGCTGCTTCTGAGGGCTCCGATATGACCGGCAGCTCCTTTATCTCGACCCGAGGGGCCTTCTGCGAAACCTCTCCGGGCTGCCGGTCTTCTACCAGGACCTCCTCCGGACCTGGAAACTGTTCTCCGCGACCAGGTGTGGTGGAGTAGGGAGTAGGGACTGTCTATGTGGGGGATGGGAAAGCCAGGGAGGATTTTAGGTGAGACGCAGGTATTCAGACTGTAAGACAAGCTAGGCCTGGGGGAGGGGAGATCGACACCTCTGCCCAGGAGCTAGACAAAGGAAAAGAGCTGAGGGGGAGGGTTGGGTCAGTCTTCGTTTTGGGACCTGGGTGGTGGGTTTGCAGGGGAACCTAGGCTGGAATCCAGACACCCTGAACCCCCAGAAAGGCCTGATTGAGGGGTCCTGGCTCTGAACACGAGCTCTGCTATATCCTGTGTTCCTGTTTTCCAATAAACCTTCTGTTTTACTGGCTGGCTGAGAATCACTGTGAGTCCCAGGAAGAGGGGTGCAGGGCCGGACTCCCCCACACTCCGTGACAACTGGTGCCAGCGGTGGGATCTACTGCACCCCATGGACGGCGCTTCCTGCAGTAAGTGACTGGGGTGCAGTAAAACGAAGGGGCGATTAACCCCTGGGAGAGTGTGACCAGAGAGAAGGACTTTGCAGTAACAGGGTCCCCCGGGGGATCGCAGCGAGCGGTCCCAGGGGCGGAGGAGTCTGCAGCTCGACCCTGGCAGAGAGGTGGTGACCTCAAGGACTGGCACACTAGGGGTCCCCCTGGAACCCGTGGGGAGCGGCGAAGATGTATGCCTAGCAGCGCAAGTGCGACCTGGTGGAGCTGTGCAAGCGGAGGGGGCTGCGCCATGGGAAGCTCACCAAGGACCAGCTGATTGCCCAGCTGGAGGACGCAGATCGCGTGAATGAACCGATCCCTGTCTCTGAGGGAAGCAGCCTGGCAGATGCAGTGCAGGCACCAGTGTCTGTCCCCGCTGGGAGTGGTCAGCCAGCCGCTGAGGGCTTCCTGAGACCTCCCACCCCTAGGCCTAGGGGGAGGAGGAGCCCAGCGACTACCGAGGGCACCGTGACCCTCCCGGCCAGCAGGGGGTCGGCCTGGCGAAGCCCACCCCCCAGCAGGGGATCGTCCCGGCGACGCTCGGCCTCCGTGGAGCGCAGGCGGCTGGACTGGGAGAGAGAGATAAAACTGAGAGAGCTGGAGGAGCGTAAGGAACAGAGGGAACAAAAACGGAGAGAGCTGGAGGATCGTAAGAAACAGAGAGAACATGAGGAGAGACAGAGGGAACGTGAGCGGGAGGAGAAGGAGAACCAGCGTAAACACGAGGAGACCCAGCGCCAGCAGGAGCGGGAGGAGAAGGAGAAGCAACGTAAACATGAGCTGGAACTGGCCCAGCTGAACAACAGTAAGGCCCTGGCTACGGTGAGTGAGGGGGGACCCAAGCCTACAAAGAGCTTTGATAAGAGCTTCCTGGCCCGGCGTAAGGAGGGGGAGGACATAGACACCTTCCTGACGGCCTTTGAGAATGCCTGTGAGCTGCACCAGGTTGACCCTGCAGACAGGATCCAGTTTCTCACCCCCTTACTGGACTCCACCGCCGTGGAGGTGAACAGCCGAATGAGAGGGGCGGAGGCGGGGGACTACAACCTGTTCAAAGAGGCCCTGCTCCGCGAGTTTGGGCTGACCCCGGAGATGTACCGGAAGAGGTTCCAGAGTCAACATAAGACCCGGGAGGTCACATACCTACAACTGGTCAACCGGGCGCAGGGATATGCCCGCAAGTGGACGGCTGGGGCCCAAACTAGAGAGGACCTGCTTGACCTATTCATACTGGAGCACCTGTATGCGCAGTGCCCATCCGACCTGCGGCTCTGGTTGATGGACCAGAAGCCGGAGAACCCGCAGCATGCAGGCCAGCTGGCCGACCAATATGTGGACAGTCGGGCAGAAGATGGCAGGGAGGAGTCTCGAAGGAGCAGGCCTGCCTCAATGCAGAGAGAAAGTCACCATGGGACCGCCCAGCGGGGGCCTATGGAGAACCCCCACCAAAGGGGAACATCCAGCGTCAGGTCCAGCCGACCCCCTCGAGGGGACCCACGAGACATGGGCTGCTATCACTGTGGCCAACAAGGCCACATACGGGCCCAGTGCCCCAAGCTCAGGGACAGACCGAGCAGATCCAACCTGCGGAGGGTTGACTGGGTAAAGACCCAATCGGATCAGTGGCAGCATTCCCAGGAAAGGGGGGCTGGCAGCGTCCCACCTGGGAAGGAGGGAGGAGGGCCCCAAGTCAGCTCCTCTGGGGGGCTAGATGCTCCGGACCCAGGGTTCTTGGTCTACAGGGTGGGCACGGGGCTGCCCCTCCGGACACAGTGCCTTGTGCCCCTGGAGGTAGATGGGAGGAAGGTCACTGGGTACTGGGACACAGGCGCAGAGGTGACGCTGGCCCGGCCCGAGGTGGTGGCCCCAGATCGGATGGTGCCTGATACCTACCTGACCCTGATGGGCGTGAGCGGGACCCCATTCAAGGTGCCTGTGGCAAGGGTGCACCTGAAGTGGGGGGTCAAGGAGGGCCCCAAGGATGTGGGGGTACACCCCCATTTGCCCACAGAGGTGTTAATGGGGGGGGACCTCGAGGCCTGGCCAGGCAATGCCCTGGGCGCCCTGGTCGTGACCCGTAGTCAGAGTCGGCGCAGGGCACTGCGCCCTAACAACGGGGACGGTACTCTGCCCGAGGTGCAGGACCCTGACCCAGTGGGGAGGGAACGCCCAGAGACCCGACCCAGAGAGGCTGCGGCCTCAGTCCCAGCCGGTGAGAGAGAGCAGGTCCCCATCCCTGTCACAGCTGCTGAGTTCCAGGCTGAGTTGCAGAAAGATCCCTCCTTGCGAAAGCTCAGGGACCGGGCTAACCTCAGTGCAGTACAGACCATGAGGAGAGGTTGCAAGGAGAGGTTCCTGTGGGAGAAGGGGTTCCTGTACCGAGAATGGGCTCCCCCCGGGGAGGTGGAGTCATGGGGGATCAGGAGGCAGTTGGTGGTTCCCCAGAAGTTTCGCCACAAGCTGCTGTACCTGGCCCATGACATCCCCCTCGCAGGGCACCAGGGAATCCGGCGCACCAGGCAGAGGCTGCTACAGAACTTTTACTGGCCTGGGGTCTTTACCCATGTCCGGCAGTACTGCCAGTCCTGTGACCCTTGCCAGCAGGTGGGGAAGGCCCAGGACAATGGGAAAGCAGCTCTGAGGCCTTTCCCCATCATAGAAGAACCTTTCCAGAAGGTGGCCATAGACATGGTGGGACCTCTCAGCAAGACAACCCGGTCGGGGAAGAAACACATCCTGGTGGTGGTAGATTTCGCCACTCGCTACCCTGAAGCGGTGGCCTTGTCCTCTACTGAAGCAGACACCGTGGCAGATGCGCTGCTGACCATTTTCAGCCGGGTGGGGTTCCCCAAGGAAGTCTTAACGGACCAAGGGTCTAACTTTATGTCAAAATTGCTCCAGTCCCTGTGGGAGAAATGTGGGGTCCGACCCAGCTGGGCCTCAGCGTATCACCCCCAGACCAACGGGCTGGTGGAGAGATTCAACGGGACGCTAAAGATGATGCTAAAAACATTTATGCACCAGCACCCACAGGACTGGGACAAGTACTTACCGCACCTGCTGTTCCAGGGAGGTACCCCAGGAATCTACTGGGTTCTCACCTTTCGAACTGTTATATGGAAGGCGGGTGAGGGGGCCCCTGGACCTGCTGAGAGACAAGTGGGAGGGGAAGGCCACTCCCGATGGAGAGTCGGTGGTGGAGTATGTCCTGACCTTCCGGGAAAGACTTGCTGAGCTCATGGGCCTGGCCAGGGAGAATCTGGCCCGAGCCCAGAGGAAGCAGAAGGTCTGGTACGACCGCACGGCGCAGGCCTGCGCCTTCGCCACCGGGGATCAAGTGATGGTTCTCATCCCCGTGAGGAAAAACAAACTCCAGGCCGCCTGGGAAGGGCCCTTCAAGGTTGTCCAACAACTAAATGAGGTAAACTATGTGGTGGAGCTGTCTAACTGGGCGCACCACCGCCGGGTGTACCATGTGAATATGATGAAGCCATATTATAACCGGGGGAATATGGTGTTGGCCGTGTGTGGACACTGGGAGGAGCCGGGAGATGACCCTTTAGTGGATCTATTCCCAGGGACAAAGGCTGGTTCCCCCCTGGAGACGATTCCCCTCTCTGATCAGCTGACCCCGGCCCAGCAGACTGAGATCAGAGGGGTGCTGCATCTATACAGACAGCTGTTTTCCAACCAGCCTGGGCGCACTAATTTGACTGTCCACTGGGTGGGGTCACACACCCCTATAAGATGCTCCCCTTTTCGGGTCACCGGGAAAACTGCCCAGGACCTAGAAAGAGAGGTCAGGGACATGCTGGCCTTGGGGGTGATCCAGCCGTCTTCCAGTCCTTGGGCCTCGCCGGTGGTGCTGGTCCCTAAGAAGGACGGGTCAATCTGGTTCTGTGTGGACTATCGGAAGCTCAATGCCATCACTGTATCTGATGCC
Organism: Mauremys mutica; assembly: GCF_020497125.1. NCBI lineage: Eukaryota > Metazoa > Chordata > Testudines > Geoemydidae > Mauremys > Mauremys mutica. Next base: position 52,367,283 of record NC_059078.1, on the reverse strand, counting down.
TACCCCATGCCAAGGCCTGACGAGCTCCTGGACAAGCTGGGAGGCGCTCGGTACCTCACCACCATGGATCTTACCAAGGGCTACTGGCAAGTGCCACTGGACGCAGATGCCAGGCTGAAATCGGCCTTTATCACCCCTTTGGGGCTCTATGAGTTTCTGACCCTGCCCTTCGGCCTCAAGGGAGCACCGGCCACCTTCCAGCGCCTGGTGGATCAGCTACTGAGGGGGATGGAGAGTTTTGCCGTGGCGTATATTGACGACATCTGCGTCTTCAGCCAGACCTGGAAGGACCACGTGTCCCAGGTTAAACAAGTGCTGGACCGACTCTGGGAGGCTGGGCTAACCGTAAAGGCTGAGAAGTGCAAGGTGGGGATGGCGGAAGTATCTTACCTGGGCCATCGGGTGGGGAGCGGCTGCCTAAAGCCGGAACCAGCCAAGGTGGAGGTGATCAGAGACTGGCCCGCTCCCCAGACCAAAAAGCAAGTCCAGGCCTTTATTGGGATGGCAGGGTATTATCGAAGGTTCGTGCCCCACTTCAGCGCCATAGCCACCCCCATTACTGAGCTGTGCAAGAAGGGGAAGCCAGACAAAGTGGTCTGGACCGAGCAGTGCCAGCAGGCTCTCCAGGCGCTGAAGGAGGCTCTGCTCAGAGGCCCAGTTCTGGCAAACCCAGACTTTAACAAGCCCTTTCTGGTGTTCACCGACACCTCAGACTCGGGACTGGGGGCGGTGTTGATGCAGGAGGATGAAAAGGGGGAGAGACACCCCATCGTGTACCTGAGCAAGAAGTTGCTACCCCGGGAGCAGAACTACGCGGCCATCGAGAAGGAATGCCTGGCCATGGTGTGGGCCCTTAAGAAACTGGAGCCATATCTCTTTGGGCGCCACTTCACCGTGTTCACCGACCACTGTCCCCTGACCTGGCTGCACCAGATGAAAGGAGCCAACGCCAAGCTCTTGAGGTGGAGCCTGCTCCTGCAGGACTATGACATGGACGTGGTCCACGTGAAGGGAAGTGCCAACCTGATAGCAGATGCGCTGTCCCGGAGAGGGGGCCCTGAACTTCCCCGGGTCACTGGACAGAGTGACCCCGCTCAGTTCAGTCTCGGAGGGGGGAGAGGTGTGGTGGAGTAGGGAGTAGGGACTGTCTATGTGGGGGATGGGAAAGCCAGGGAGGATTTTAGGTGAGACGCAGGTATTCAGACTGTAAGACGAGCTAGGCCTGGGGGAGGGGAGATCGACACCTCTGCCCAGGAGCTAGACAAAGGAAAAGAGCTGAGGGGGAGGGTTGGGTCAGTCTTCGTTTTGGGACCTGGGTGGTGGGTTTGCAGGGGCACCTAGGCTGGAATCCAGACACCCTGAACCCCCAGAAAGGCCTGATTGAGGGGTCCTGGCTCTGAACACGAGCTCTGCTATATCCTGTGTTCCTGTTTTCCAATAAACCTTCTGTTTTACTGGCTGGCTGAGAGTCACTGTGAGTCCCAGGAAGTGGGGTGCAGGGCCGGACTCCCCCACACTCCGTGACACCAGGTCCGTGGCAGCCACCGAGGGGGCAGATCTCCTCGTGGAGCCCCTGCTACACAACCCCCAGCTCCGTGTGCAGGTGGCAGAGTCCCCCGCGGTGCGCCAGAGGTTGGTCCTGGCGGAAGCCACCAGAGTCGGAGACCTCCTGGACTACGACCGGGGAGACTGGCTGGATCCCCTGGCGCTCGCTCGGCGAATGGGGCTCTCCAGACCTTGTACTCCCCGGCTCGTACTACAGGAGGTGAAGGCCGCTTTGCCGCCCGCTGCTCGGGCCTACCTCGACCGGGTCCTGTGTGAGGGCACGCCCCGCCCACTGAAGCCCATACCAAGGGCGGCAAAGCTCTGTCTCCTGCCTGTGCCAGTCGGGCACATGATGGCTGCCCTGGGTACAGGCAAAGCTGTGTTGAACCTTCATGGTCCAGAGCAGGAGGGGCTGGAGCTCACTGCTAGCACCATGCTGATCCAGCTGTCCTGCCAGCCCTACGACACAGTGACCCTGCTACTTGGCTCCTGTGCTGCCCCCCCCCAGGGTGAGACCCCCTTCACTCTGCCTCTGGGGGGGCTCTGGCTGCAGCATGTCAGGGTTTAACCCTTGGGGGATCCCAGCCCCAGTAGGAGACCTAGTGAAACCAGCAGAATTTATTCTTGGGGGCGGGGGGAGGGCGTGAGAACTGACCCTGGGAGCAGGGGCCAGCCCCTCCCCACCCCCCCAACCAGACAGCACCAGTCAGGCTGTGCCAGCCTTCCTGGTGCCAGTGCTGACCCCCAGCAATCTGACTGCCCCATTGCTACACAGGGACCAGAAGCCCTACCAGTCAACCTGTCGCCCTGCCATGTCCCACCAGCCCAGTGACCTCCAGGCAGTGCCCATCCTATGCCCCATGTCACCCTACTTCCCATGACACCACACGCTATGTTCTGAAAACATCCACTCAATGTGCAACGGCGGTCAAAAAACCCAAACAGAATGTGGGGAATCATTAAGAAAGGGATAAATAATAAGACAGAAAATTTCACATTGCCTCTGTATAAATCCATGGTACACCCACATCTTGAATACTGCATGCAGATGTGATTGCCCCATCTCAAAAAAGATATATTGGACTTGGAAAAGGTTCAGAGAAAGGCAACAAAAATGATTAGGGGTATGGAATGGCTGCCGTATGAAGAGAGATTAATAAAACTGGGACTTTTCAGCTTGGAAAACAGACAATTAAGGGGGGATATGATAGAGGTCTATAAAATCATGACTGATGTGGAGAAAGCAAATAAGGAAGTATTTACTCCTTCTCATAATACAAGAACTAGGGGCCACCAAATGAAATTAATAGGCAGCAGGTTTAAAACAAACAAAAGGAAGTATTTTTTTCACATAATGCACAGTCAGTCTGTGGAGCTCCTTGCCAGAGGATGTTGTGATGGCCAAGACTATAACAGGGTTCAAAAGAGAACTAGATAACTCCATGGCTATTAGCTAGGATGGGCAGGGATGGGCAGGGGCGGCTCCAGGTACCAGCACGCCAAGTGCGTGCCTGGGGCAGCAAGCCACGGGGGGCGCTCTGCCAGTCGCCGCGAGGGCGGCAGGCAGGTCGCCTTCGGCGGCATGCCTGCGGAGGGTCCACTGGTCCTGCGGCTTTGGCGGACCTCCTGCAGGCTGCCGCCGAATTCGTGGGACCGGGGACTTCCCGCAGGCAAGCCACCAAAGGCAGCCTGCCTGCCATGCTTGGGGCGGCAAAATACCTAGAGCCGCCCCTGGGGATGGTGTCCCTAGCCTGTTTGCCAGAAGCTGGGAATGGCTTGATCAGTTGATGATTATCTGTTCTGTTTATTTCTTTTGGGGCACCTGGCATTGGCCACTGTTGGAAGACAGGATACTGGGATAGATGGACCTTTGGTCTGACTCAGTATGGCCGTTCTTATGACATACAGCAGGCAAGAGGCAGTGCAACAGAAGCGCCAGCAATCAACCTGCACTGGCTGCTTCCTTCTCCAGGCTGCTCGGGGCTAGGCTGGGACTCAGTGCAAAGATGGCCATGCACACGCCCGTGGCCAGTTTTCTAGCCCAGCTCTAGAAGAGGAGTGGGGGGCTTGTGGTTAAAGCGGGGGGCTGGGAGTCAGGACTCCTGGGTTCCATCCCCAGCTCTGGGAGGGAATGCGGGGGCTAGTGGGGTAGAGCAGGGGACTGTGTATTAGGTTAGAGCAGTGAGGGCTGGGAATCAGGACACCTGGGTTCTAGCTCCAGATTAGGGTGGGGAGTCTAGTGTGTTAGAGTGGTGGGTAGGAGCCAGGACACCTGGGTTCTAGCCCTGGCTCAGGAGGGAAGTGGGGGCTAGCAGTTAGAGCAAATAACTGCATATTAGGATACTGTGCTGATTGTGTGTTAATACTTTGCATTTACACTGGGGAGGGCCCCTTCCCAGGAAGGGGTACAGGAGCAGCCCAACTTACAGGGCTTTGGCATACTCTCCACAGGGGTCAGGCCCTGCCTGGTCCCACCCTGGGCCCGAGTGTTCCTGCAGACTTTGCTGGCTGCTGCCAGGCACCACCCCAGGGTGGGACAGGGGCTCTGGTAACAGCAGCCATGGCAGAGGAGAGGTTGTTCCTTGGCTGGGGGCTCCCAAGTGCAGAGCGGGGCCTCGGAGGGGCCCTTTGCTCCTGGGGGCTGAGCACAGGGATTGGTGGGCAGCCTGAGCCCCTCATTCATAGCCTGCCCGATGCAGTTCATAGGGCAGGCGAGGCCTTGGTGGAGGCTGCCTCTTGGCTGTGTTCCCCATTAGTTTCCTGGCTGCGCTCCTAGGCCTGACGCGGGGAAAGTCTCTTACCCTTGTCCCCCATCCCCTGGGGACTTGGGGCCACTGCTCGGTGGCTGCTGCCCCAGCCCTTCCCAGGAAGCAGCAGCAGACAAGGCATCACTCTGCCCAGCTCTGGACTTGGTACTGTGCCGGGCTGGAAGGCTGAGTCGGGGGCTCCTGTGGGGCGAGGAAGCAGCTGCCCCCCACTCAGGCTTCCAGTCCGGCACAGTACCAAGCCAGAGCAGTGAACGGGCTGGGGGTACTGAACACAGAGCCTCCTAAGGCTGGTACCCTGGCCCCCCAACCCTCCCAGGGCAGACATGTGCTGGGACCTTTGGGGCCTTTTCTGCTATGGGGCTGAGGCAGCCTCCCATGGGTGGAGACACGAGTGTATCTGGGAAGCATGCAGCAGTCTCTGACTTGCCAACGCCTGCCCGTCACCCAGGGTGGTTATATTCCTGAGCTGGCCCATTCCACTGTCTCGCCAGTTGAAGTGGTGCTAACGGCCTTGGCAGGACCTGAGCTGCGCTGGCTAAAACACCAGTGTGGGGCCCATAGCCAGAGCTTCTGGCTTTCCAGCCAGACGTGCTTCTCCCTGCTCTCAACCTCCTTGGGGCTCACAGCACCCTGCCTTCATGGTATCCCTGCTCCCACCAGTCCCATCTTCCCCCAAGGCCTATGACAGCGGGGTGGGGCAGCAGTGGCTCCGCCACAGGCAGCAGTGGTCTCCAGGAAGAGGGAGTGTGAACGCAAGCCAGGCAGAGACACTGCGGGGAGGCACCCTGGTCTGGCACCAGGGACTGAGCGACGGGGCCAGCTCAGGCAGGGCCAGAGCTCAGCACCAGTCCCATGGCAAAGCCAGTGCGATGGGGAACCACAGGACCATGGTCTCTACCTGTGCTGCTGAGATGCTGTAGCGAGAATGTCCCTGGCCAGCGCACAGGTCCCTTCTGGAGCCCTGCTCTGGGGCAGATTGGACCCGGCTATGGAATGATCCAGCCCCAGAGCTGGGCTCCTGAGGCAGCGGATCCACTGGTCCACGCGCAGCAAAGTTGGGTGCTTTCTGTCATGCCCCACGGCAGCCCTTGTGCCTTCCTGCCCTGCCCAGCCTGGCAGGATGAGAGCACATGCTAGGCAGAGGGATCGCTGGTGAATGGATGCTGCCAGTATCTGGGCTGAGAACTCAGGGGGAGACAAGCTTAGCAGGCACTGAAGTGACTATGACTAGTTATGCAATGAGAGGCAATGTGCCTGAACAGGAGCACTGTAGGCTGGGAATGCCAGGAAAGGCAGCTCGGCAGGGCATGGGACCATGTGGAATTTATCACAGCTGGGCCCATGTTTCTCAGCAGCAATAACATAGCAAAGCAAATCCAGCTGCTCCTAACCCTGTTAGCCGGCCAGCCCAGAGGGCAGAACGAATTGGTGCATGAGAGAAGAATGTGGCTAGGCGGAAAGGGGCCAGAGAGAAAGAGCAGCAGGTGCTGAGCCCCAACAGATGGACAGACACCTGGACAGAACGGGTCTCTGAGTGGTGTGGGAGGAGATGACGGGCAGGCAATGGAGGCTAGGGATGTTCATGGGGTGGAGGCAGGTTGACTCTCCCATACACTGCTGGGGAGGTGATGAGCCATGGCAGAGGTGAGTGGGGCATGCAGGGCTCGAAAGAGGCAGAGCATTGAGCTGGGAAGGTGACCGAGCTGCCTGCTTTGCATGGAGCCCAGGGGAGCGAGGTGCCAGAGCCGGCCAGGAGGAGGCAGCAACAGCACCAAGGAGCGAGATACTGAGCGTGGCAGAGGGTGGAGAGGAAACAGCAGGGTTTGGACATGGCCTGAATACTGGGTCCAGTGGGCAGGTGGAGTCAGAGTCTGAATGATGGGGAGGGAGGTAGTAGCCAGGAGGGTAGAGAATGAGGAGGTGCTGATCTCTGACCCACGCCATGCACAGGTTCCACTGCTCCCAAACTGTGGGCAGCTGCTGGCACTCAGTGCCATGTGATGCTGGCAGGCACTACTGGGGCTGTTCTCCCCTCTGGTCCACGATCCCGCCGAACTCACCTACGCCATCCTGTGCCCCGGGTGCGCTGCACTGCAAGTCACCCACTGCTCATCCCAGAGCTTGCACTAAACATGGTCCTGGCTGGATCTCAGGGCTGGGGACCAAGGGGTACTCAGGGCTTGAATCTATGCCCCTCAGCAGCCCTGCACACTGCCCACCTGCTCCTGCCAGATCCTCCCTGCCCGCATCCAGGGCTGCAGACCAGCCACTCTGGCTCCTCCCAGCCTGCTCCTCCCCAAGCTCTCTGGCTCTCTCCCTGCTCAGGAAAGTGGCCCCAGGGCCCCTTTGCCCTTCTTCTCCCCAGGTGCCTCCATGGTCACCCGGGGGTGACGATCTGCTGCCCACGATCCATGTGGTAGTGGCACAGAGCCACTTCCATTGCAGCTGCCACCTGTCTGGGCACAGCATCTGCCCTCTGCTCAAGTTCTGCATGGCCCCTTGCTGCAGCGTGAGGGCACCCACTGCTGCCGGTGGGGGCTGGGGAGGTGCTGCAGTGTGTCTGGGCAGGTTGACCTCAGGGCCTCGCTCTGGTCCCGGCACCCAGCGCAGGTGGGAACGCCACTGAGTGGCCGCCTGCATCCCAGTGCCCATGCAGTGCCAGTCACACCCCACAAAATATGTCATGTCCCCATCCCCATAGACCCTACCCAGAGCCTACCACTCAGACCCCACCCACAGAGCCAGCTTCACACCCCTAACACTTCCGAACCTGCCCACCCCCCCCAGTGCTGCCTGAGACCCCACCCACATGGATCCAAGCCAATAGCCATGCCCCTGCACCCTGCCATTGTCTTCTGTGTCCTGCTGCCACACACTGTCCTTGGGAGGTGTCCCCTGGGCTTGTGACTCATTGCACCTTCTGCGCTGCCCCTTACAGCATCTCCTGCCTGCCCACCCTAGGCAACTTCCCAGGCAGAGCTGCAAAACCCACTGACGTGGGGAAGAGTGAGGGCGGGGTATCAACCCCACTGTGCTTTCACTGGGCCCAGGTGACAGCACAGCTGGCTGGGGGCCAACCTGCACCATCACAGCCATCCATCTCCAACCATGGGCTGGCCCAGCCCCAGCACCTGCCCTCAGCTGGGGACGGGAGAACAAGGCTCTGTGCTAACAGTGTTAGTGCCTGGTCCCCTCGGGGCTGCAACCCTGGATGACCGCTGAATGAAGCCCTGTGCTCACGAGGTCTGAGGCTGGCGCCAGGGCGTTCCCAGCCCTGTGATTGTAATACCAAAACCAATGTGATCCCCACCATGCAGGGCGCTGAGCAGGGCAGACAGCCCAGCCACAGTGCCCCTTTTCTACCTGGCCTCCCCTCCTGGAGTTCTGCAGGCCTCCGCCCATGCCTGGGGCGCACCAGCCTGTGCCACAGGCCCAGCTTTCCAGGCCAGGGCAGTGACAGCTGGCTGATGCCTGGCTGTCCAGACCCAGCAGCAGCACTCCCACTCCTGCACTGCCCCCTGGCGGATTGTGAGTAGCAACTGCTGTCTCTCTCAGCTGCACAGTTAGTAATAAGCAGGAATCCTAGTTTTCTGTGATAAAAACCAAAATTGTCTGATAAACAACCATAAAAATCTAAGTTTTTCCATGATTAAAATGAAACATTGACCTTTCGTTTCACTAGTCGCAACACATACAGGACTCAGGTGAACACAATATTTTATTGATATACAGCAGAGCCCCGGTTACCCGAGCCTCCATTGCACCATCGGCTGGTGGTTCGGTTAAGCTCCGTGTTAACTGAACCACCAGCTGCAGTTAATACGGGGCTCAGGTTAACTGAGGCTCCGATAAACGGTTCTAATATATGCCAATTTAAAGCACATTCAAAAATCAACCCCAAGAGGGGGAGGTTGTGCGCACTGAATAAGTGACACCAGTGCTGTCAGCGAACTTTAGTTCATAGTTAATGGATGCTTTTATTTTTTCACAAAATGTAAAAAAAAATAAAGATTCACTGTAAAAATGCACATTCTACATTTTTCTGTGGCAAACAGATTTCTAGGCTCCCAGGCAATAAGATCCACTGGGCCCTGGCATGGCTGCCTGCGGACTCAAGGGGTGAAGTCCAGTAGCTCATCCACTGGCGATTTGCAGCGCCTTTCATGTGAGCTAGCAGACCTCCCTCCCCAGGGACCTTCCCTTCACCAGCCCCCTTCTCACCTGGGAATCCCCACCGGCATCCTGCTTGGCCAAAGGCCCTCCCCAGTTGCACAGGGAATTGGGTCTTTTCCCTCATCCCACTTCCTGCCCCCTCGCTGCACTGACTGGCATATGGGAGAGCCCAAACATCACATGGGGGATGTTTCAAATACAGAGGCAGGAGAATTTTTATTACTCCTGCAAGAAGTGACTCAGGATTTGACCTGCTGCCGATTCCCATGCCAAAAAGGAGCCCTTCCCTACGCTTCTGCGGCTGCCCAGCTGGCCCTGGAAGTGCCTAATGGTCAGAGTGAGATTTTAGATGCTTTTCCCACTTCTGCCAGAATTTAGCCAGGAAATGAGCCTGTGATCATTTGTAGACAAAGGCAATACCTTGCCGCTGACCCACACAGGCCACCTCATGGTAACCAATTGGCAATATGGCATGAGCTGTGTAAATAATGAATGGGTCATGTAAAATTATAGGTGATAGCTCTTTCACGATGCCTGCAAGAGCTTCAAAGTTAAGCTCACATAAACAGCTACTAAGGCCTCCATGACACTCCAGAGTTTTGTGGACAATCAAAAAATTGTACTTTCATGTTCGCACTGTCGGCAAAGCGCATGCACACTTGGGCAGGAGCATTGACAGTGAGAACAGTGCACAGTGGGTAGCTATCCCACACTTCTGCCGCTAGGTCGTCTAATAAGGTAGAGTGGATTGCAGCGCATCATGGGGCTGGGCTCAATGTCCCATGATGCTTCCCACCCCAGCATTCGATGAGCTTCCATCTTCGGTTTGTGGCATTTTTCAACAGCCCTTGTTTGCTGGTCACTTCGCCATCTCTGTGTGAAAGGATGGGTCCCACACTGCTCTCCACTGCTCTGCTAGCTGTCAGTAACACATCTCGAATGGCAGTGCAGTTAATTGTGAAGTTCTGAACTCAACGGGATTCACAGTTGCCTGATATCAAATAGCAGTGTTTTCCCAAGGAATTGAAATTTTTGGGGGGAGGGTCAAAAAATACAAGGTGAGGGTGAGGACCAATGAGGGATGACACCATTAGGGTGAAGGTAAGCTGTATGGCACCATAGTAAAAACTGAAAAATGTTCCACGACCATTTTATTAGCTTTAACGCATGTTTTTAAATCATCACACAAAGTAAAGTTGACTACATAAATCTACTAAGAAGCACTATCTGTACCTCCTTCTTGGTTTCTTGTACTTTTGAACAACTCTGATAATGAACTTCTCAAATGCAGTGTGTTCATTTTTGGTGGCTTTTCATGTTTCCAGTACTTCCAGTCCTTCATGATATGCTCATGATCATGCACAAGGTGACTTCTTTCAGAACACAAAATTCTATTCAATGAGGAAAAAGAATACTCAGCTGTAAGCTAGTATGACTGGGAGTAGCAAGAGATTAATTCCTACTTCTTTCATCCCATGAAACATAGCACAAAGATTAGGTCGAACCACTAGTGATGATAAAGAAGTTGAAGTAAAATAAATTGTTCATCGTATGATATTTACTATGTGTTCAAATCCTCTATTCTGTCCTGATCACATGGCAGCCCCCATTGCAGTTAGTGCCTCACTCCACTCAACTGTCAGTGTTTTATAAGACAGGCACCTGTAAAAGCTATGAAGAGATTGTTCTAAAGCCCTGCTGAGAGCTGGGTTTGAGGAGGCAACTACCTGCAAAGCTAGAACAGAACGATGCTGGCTTGTGGCTGGCCTCAGCATGACTGATCCTGTCATGCGCTGGGCCTGTTTTTCTACACTGCTCAGGCTGCAAGTGAGAGGCAACCCCAGAACCAGCCACTACTTGTTCTTTTGGTGCTGTTCTCTTCTTTCCCCTCGGGGACTTCTTTGGCTTGATTTGTCTCCTATAAAAAAATGGGTCAGACTTTATCCCCGTCTCATCCCAGGCTCCCTGATCCTCAAAGCCAGGGTATGACCATCTGCGAGCTGGCCAGACAGTGGCTCTCCTAGGGAACAATCTCCAGCTAAAGGGCCTAGGAGCAAGGGACTATGTCACAGCAAAAACCTGACTTCGCACGTTGCATGTCATAGAATCATACAATATCAGAGTTGGAAGGGGCCTCAGAAAGTAATCTAGTCCAACCCCCTGCTCAAAGAAGGACCAAGCCCCAAATCCCTAAATGGCCTCCTGAAGGATTGAAAGCGCAACCATGGGTTTCAAAGACTTTAGATGTTTTTCTGGCTAGTGCAAGTTATACAGGTTGTGAATGGTGCGTATTGCCCTGGGCCTGAGCAGGCTGAGATTCTGGTATGTCAGGCTCCAGATCTGCATCAGTTGTGCAGTGTAAGTGTGCTGCAGGGAGAAGTGCATGGAACTCATTGGGTACATTGACCCCCAGCAACACTAGCCCAGTAGTTAGCCCCAGCCACCCAGACATGGCCCCCAGAGGAGAGCCGGCGCCTGAATTACAGTGATGCAGGGACAAGGCCCCTTGGATATAGTTTAGGGACCTCACAGCCATACAGACATTTGCCCGCTGGGGATTATGGACAAAAACAGCCCTATATAGATATTATCACAGTGCTGCAGGGACACTGCCTCCCTTTGGTGGGATAGAGGTCTAACCGATGTGAGGATACACCACCCACCGTGAGTATTGCCCCAGTGTGGCTGGCCTGGTGCATGTTCACGTTCACCCTGTCAGGCCGTGTGCATCTCTTCCCTCTGGGCTCTGCTGCAGCCTTGGCTCACTCAGCGTGGCCAGAGGCTCTGATAGCACTGTCCTGCTGCCCCAGGGCGTGTGGGCCACCTGCCGGCTCAGCTGTCTCCAAAGTCCCTCGGTCCCCCGCCCACGGTGCCCGGCTTCTGGAGCTGTGAAAGGGCCGAGGGTCGGCTGCATGGGGCGTGGCTCGAACCTGACAGGGCAGCTCTAGGAGTCATGCCAGTTATTGCAAAGGGAAGAGGGGATAATTGGCCGAGTCCTGCCAGAGCTAGGCATAGAGCAGTTTCACAACCTGCCCCCCTCTAGGTCGATATGGCCATGCAGGGGGTGACTATTTATTGAAACCCAGGAACTTTTGATGGCAGGAATCTGAAACCCCCATGAGCTGTGTGTGTGTTGGGGGCGAGCGCTGCTCCCCTGTGCCGTGCCTGGGATCCCTTAAATGGTAACCTTCACCCTCCCCAGAGCTGCATTATTGGCTTTTGGCCCAGAGGCAAATATTTACCCAGCGGAGGTGGTGGGGAATGGGAGCTCAGGGCACAGCCCTGCTTGGCCAGTCCAACCTCAGCCTGAGCATTTCTGTACAGGCTCCACGACAGTCCCTGAGGCGCAGCAGGATGATTCAGGCCGGAGCAGTGCTGCTGCTTGCCCTGGCCTGTGCCCCCAGCACAGGTAGGAGTGCCCGCCTGGGGCAACCAGGGCCTGCTGTGAGCCTGCCCTCTCAGTGGGTTTGGGACTAGGGCAGAGGGCCCTTTTGGGATTGGCATGAGGTCCAAGACATGGCTCTCTCTCCTGCAGCTCAGTGCTGCTGGCAGCTGCCCTGCTGAGGAGGTCTGGGAGCAGGCAGCCAAGAGGAGTAGGGCCCAGGGGAGACCATGGGGAAAAGCCCCATCAGGCAGGGCAGGAACTGCCGCTCTCCCTTAGTGCTCAAGTCCCACAGAGGAACGGACTCTGACCAGCATAGCTTGGTCATGGCCCCAGCCAAGAGGGGAGAGGGAGGTGGACAGCAATGAGCAGCGGTGCCCTTGAGTGGGGCCAGGCCATGGGCTCTGTGGGGCAGGAATGCTGGCAGAGCCTTTAGGGCAGTGCCCCAGCCAGTGACTGCACTCACAGATGTGCTTTGTCCTAGCTCGGCTGGCCAACCAGTGCTGGCTGGGCTCCGGTGTGTTTTTTCCCCTGTCTTTGGGCAAAGACGTGCTGAGACCTCTCAGACAGGCCCCCTGGTGCTGAGGAGTTCCCATTGGAACCCCAGCCTCGGCCCTGACCTAGCACTTAACAGGCCAGACTATGACTGAGAATTTTAGACGATACAAAACACAGCTTGAAACAGCCCCTTGCTGTGGCCAGTCGCACTGCCGGCCCCACTGCTGATCACTCGGCCGACCCGCCAGCCCCTCTGCCTGCCTACAGCTGACCCCCTCTACTGCTCCTACTGACGGCCCACCAGCCCCACTGACGGCTCCGCTGCCTGTCCATAGCTCTGCTGCCTGCCCAGGCATCTCTGCCTCCCTGGCCCCAGTGCATCTCTGGACCCCTCTTTGTTCCATGCCCATGGCGGGGAGAGAGGCCAAAGCTGGGCACCCTCAGCCATGTGGTTACCAGGAGTGTGTCTCTTGATGTGTACCCCAGGGCAGCGGCGCTCCCCTCTCAATGACTTCCAGAAGCTCAAAGCAACCCAGCTGCTATCCCTGAACCAGCGCGGCTCTGGCCCAGAGCAGGAGGAGCCTTCAGACACCGAGGAGTGTGCCAGACGCTGCATGGTGCTGCTGGACTGCAGGTGAGCGGGGGAGTGGCCCAGCTAAGGTTGCACACAACTGTGTGTGGCTGCATGTGTGTGAGCTCCCCCATGTGATGCATGAACGGGTCAAAGATGCCTGCCTCAGGGGAGCTGCAGTCAGGAGCCTGATCCCAAAGTGCTAGCTCAGCAGCGCAGGCGTCTCAACATTTTGCACAGGCTGCCGATTATTGCCGTCCCTCTCTACTGAAAGAAGGGATTCTGTCCCCCCACTTCTGCCTCTGCCCAACTTCTCAATCACTCCTCCCCCCCCAAGTTTCATCTGTGCCTCCTAGGGTTTCTCACACACAAACACACACACACCAGGCCAAGGGCTCCAGAGGGAACCGTCTTCCCCTTCCCAGCTTGTGGTGGAGAGTCCAGGGACTGCTAAATCCCCCCCCCCCCCCCCCCACACACACACCGCTGCCCAGGTGGGAGCAGGGTGGCAGAGTCTGTCAGGGTGCCCTCTAATTTTTCGTACACATGTGCGGAATGAATTTTGTTATGTGCACAAAAAGAGTGACTAGAAATCACTGTCCCATCCCCAGGTCTCTTGAGCGGGGGGAGGCCGTGAGCTGTTGGGATCTTTGCGCTCGCGCCCGCACATACACACACACACACACAGAGTGAGACTGGCTTTGTGTTGCTGCGGTGTGGGAGAAAAACTCTGCTCTCTGAATGGCTCTTTAGCGCCAGGAGGCTAGTTTTTTGTGTTTTTTGCTGTACTAAGCCTGCCTGTGCTGCCACTTGCTTGTGCAAAGCAGCTATGGGCTCTACTAGGGTTTGTACCCATTCATCTATTACCACCTTCCCAACCAGCAACTTTCAGGAATGCTCATTTGCCTTCCAGTCATAACTTCAAAGGGAGTTTACCCATGTATCACTTTAGAGCCTCTTAGAGACATTAAGATGGTTGGTAGCTTTTCATCCCAATCCCTCTCTCAGCTCTTTACTTTTCTCAAAGCTTCCTTTACCATGCGATTGGATCGTTCAACTTGTCCAGAGCACTCAGGGTGTCCAGCTATGTGGAAAAGTTGCTTAATACGTAATGACTTACATAACAGCTCCCACAAAATGGGATTCTAAATCTGAAGCAATTACTCTGGGAATGCCCATTCTTGAGAAAACCATTTCAAAGAGTTTTTTTAGCACAGATCAAGGCAGTGTTGGTTTTTGTAGGAATGATTTCGACACATTTAGCAAAGGGATATACTATACCAGGCAGTAATTATTTCCTCTACTGGTGCTGGGTAAAGGACCTATATAATCTACCTGAATCCTGAACCAGGAACCCTATATTTTTTGGTACACCAATGCATTTTTTTTGACCCTGGCAATCAGCATTAACCATGGTGCACTGCAGACTATTAGCACACCACTGGTTTATATCTGCTTTCATGCCTGATCACCACCCTGTATCTTTAACTGTGTTTAAAGTATCCTGTTCTCCTCTGTGCCCTTGCTCATGCACAAATGGAATCAGGTCCCACTGTACCTGGTTTGCGACTATCCAGTTCCTTTGACAAGCAGCATCCACTGCCCACCAGACATCTCCAAACCTGCTCAATCCTGTATTTTCCTGTGGGATCTTCCCCTGTCTTGGCTAAGGACCGGATTGCTGTAGCCCCATCTTGAAGGGTACTTAAGCCCAAGGTATCTTTTTTCTCTGTTCAACAAAGGGGGGAGCAACACAGTGATTTCTCTGGCTGTCCAGTGAGAATCAGTGTAAATAGTAACAGAAATGTCCCGGGATTCATAAGCTAAGACAGCCCTAACAGCCTACACCTCGTCTGTTTGGGCAGAATGGGGAGGTGAGCTGGTCCTTAGCGCCTCTCTCCGTCATTTACCCAGAGGTCTCTATGCCCTCTTTGGGGATGATCCAAAGGTAAATCAAAGTGCAAGCTCCTCCTGCTTAGCGTCTACAAGCCTCACGCCTCCCTTGACTGGCCCTTCAAAATGTTTTACAAGGGGGAGGGAGCAGGTATGCTCATCGCCTTCTGTAATTAGCCCGTACGGGGGTCTGATGAAAGTGCATGTTCTATTTTAAACTTGACTCCTCCATTTACTAGGATGAGGGTCCATTGAGCAATGCGGGCGATAGAAATCTCCTGTCCTGTATCTTCCCTGATCTAATGAACTTGATTGGGGAATGTGTAGACTGTATACAGAAAGGAGGGGTTTACATTCATTAGGAACTGGGGAAAATTTTGGAATGGGGGGAGCCTATACAGGAGAGATGGCCTCCACCTAAACCAAAGTGGAACCAGACTGCTGGCACTAAACATTAAAAAGGTTGTAGAACAGTTTTTAAACTAGGAGATGGGGGAAAGCCGAATGCTGCAGAGGAGCATGTGGATCGGACGCAGACTTCTCTTAGGCCTGGTCTACACTTGGGGGGGGGGTCGAACTAAGGTACGCAACTCGAACTACCTTAGTTCGAACTACTCACCCATCCAGACGCCGCGGGATTGAAGTCCACGGCTCCCCCGTTGAGTCCGCCACCGCCGTTCGCAGTGGTGGAGTTCCGGAGTCGACGGGAGCGCGTTCGGAGTTCGATATATCGCATCTAGATGAGACGCGATATATCGAACTCCGAGAAGTCGAACGCTACCCGCCGACCCAGGCGGGTAGTATAGACGTAGCCTTAGGGAAGAATCAAATGATAGAGAATCTCCAGGTTATAGCCAGGAGAAGAGGATGGAAGAGGATAATGTAAGGGCCAGATCAGATGAGAGTCACATAAAAAAGAATCTGACACATCAGAAAAGGGCAGACAAATAAACAGGGACAAGTTTTTAAGTGCTTATATACAAATGCTAGAAGTCTAAATAATAAGCTGGGTGAACTAGAGTGCCTTGAGGATATTGATATAATAGGCATCTCAGAAACATGGTGGACTGAGAGCACTCAATGGGACACAATCATTCCGGGGTACAAAATACGGGGAGGTGGAGCGGCACTATATGTGAAAGAAAATGTAGATTCAAATGAAGAAAAATCTTAAGCGAATCCACGTTCCATAGAAACTCTGTGGATAGAAATTTCATGCTCTAATAAAAATATAACATTAGGGATCTAATATGGACAACCTGATCAGGACTGTAATATTGCGGATGAAATACTAAGAGAAATTAGCGAGGCTATCAAAATTAAGAACCCAGTAATAGAGGGGGGATTTCAATTATCCCCATATTGACTGGGAACATTTCACTTCAGGACGAAATGCAGAGATAAATTTTCTCGATACTTTAAATGACTGCTTCATGGAGCAGCTGGTATGGGAACCCATAAGGGGAGCGGCAACTCTAGATTTAATCCTGAGTGGAGCGCAGAAGCTGGTCCAAGAGGTAACTATAACAGGACCGCTCGGAAATAGTGACCATAATACAACAGCATTCAACATCCCTGTGGTGGGAAGAACATCTCAACAGCCCAACACTGACATTTAATTTCAAAAGGGGGAACTATGCAAAAATGAGGGGGTTAGTTAAACAGAAGTTAAAGGTACAGTGACTAAAGTGAAATCCCTGCAAGCTGCATGGGCACTTTTAAAAGATACCATAATAGAGGCCCAACTTCAATGTATTATCCCCAAATTAAGAAACACAGTAAAAGAACTAAAAAAGAGCCACCATGGCTTAACAACCATGTAAAAGAAGCAGTGAGAGATAAAAAGACTTCCTTTAAAAAGTGGAAGTCAAAGCCTAGTGAGGCAAATAGAAAGGAGCATAAACACTGCCAAATTAAGTGCGAGTATAATAAGAAAAGCCAAAGAGGAGTTTGAGGAACGGCTAGCCAACATGTTTTTTTTAAGTACATTAGAAGCAGGAAGCCTGCTAAACAACCAGTGGGGCCCCTTGATGATCGAGATACAAAAGGAGCGCTTAAAGATGATAAAGTCATTGCGGAGAAACTAAATGGATTCTTTGCTTCAGTCTTCACGGCTGAGGATGTTAGGGAGATTCCCAAACCTGAGCTGGTGACAAATCTGAGTAGGTGACAAATCTGAGGAACTGTCACATATTAGTGTCACTAGAGGAGGTTTATTCATAAATGATCTGGAGAAAGGGGTAAACAGTGAGGTGCCAAATTTTGCAGATAATACTAAACTGCTCAAGATAGGTAAGACCAAAGCAGACTGTAAAGAACTTCAAAAAGATCTCACAAAACTAAGTAATTGGGCAACAAAATGGCAAATGAAATTTAATGTGGATAAATGTAAAGTAATGCACATTGGAAAAAATAACCCCAACTATACATACATGGAGGCTAATTTAGCTACAAAGAGTTTGGAAGAAGATCTTGGAGTCATGGCGGCCAGTTCTCTGACGATGTCCAAGCACTGTGCAGGGGCGGTCAAAAAAGCAAACAGAATGTTATGAATCATTAAAAAGGGGATAGAGAATATATTATTGCCCTTATATAAATCCATGCTTCGACCACATCTCAAATACTGTGTACAGATGTGGTCTCCTCACATTAAAAAAATATACTTGCACTAGAAAAGGTTCAGAAAAGGGCAAGTAAAATGATTAAGGGTTTCGGGAGGGTCCCATATGAGAACAGAGTAACGAGGCTAGGACTCATCAGTTTGGAAAAGAGGAGACTAAGGGGGGATATGATAGCGCTATATAAAATCATGAGTGATGTTGAGAAAGTGGATAAGGAAAAGTTATTTACTTATTCCCATAATACAAGAATTATGGGGGGGATCACCAAATGAAATTAATAAGCAGCAAATGAAATTAATAGGTTTAAAACAAATACAAGGAAGTTCTTCACACAGCGCACAGTCAACTTGTGGACCTCCTTACCTGAGGAGGTTGTAAAGACTAGGACTATAACAGCATTTAAAAGAGAAGTGGATAAATTCATGGTGGTTAAGTCCATAAATGGCTAGTAGACAGGATGGGTAATGAACGGTGTACCTAGCCTCTGTTTGTCAGAGGATGGAGATGAATGGTATGAAAGAGATCACTTGAGCCTTGCCTGTTTGGTTCCCTCCCTCTGGGGCACCTGGCATTGGCCACTGTCGGCAGACAGATACTGAGCTAGCTGGACCTTTGGTCTGACCCGGTACGGCCGTTCTTATGATCTTTTGTTCTTATTACTGTGAACCTTTGATGGCCAATAATAAATTCCCAATGCATCGGGCTTCAGACCAACGCAAGACACTCTTTTTTACAAGGGGTAACGCGTGTCTCTATTTGATCCAGGAGCCTGGAGGCATATGCGTTGCCGTTGGTTGAGAGTCACTCTGACTCTTATCTGAGGAGGCAAATTCAATCACAAATGGCAAGGCAAGGGCAGGATAAACCAGGGCAGAAGCACTAACAAAACTTTGCTTCACGGTAACCAGGGCAATCTGTTGGTCTGGTCCCAGTATCCAAATCCTGTTTTTCTTTAATAATTCGTACAGAGACTTGGCTTCGTCAGAGAACATGTCAATGATCTTTCTACCAAAATTAAAAGTTCCCAAGAGAGTTCGTAAGGAGTGCGTGTCGGTTGGAGCAGGTTCCTTTCCTATCATGTCTACCCTTTGCTGATCGGGAGTCGAGCCACCCTCTCCAAGACATAAACCCAGGCTTCTAAAAGAGTTGACAGATGTGATTCTAGTGCCAATAGCCATTATATTTGCAAAGTCATGGCGATTCCAGAGAGGAACTTGAAGACTGGAAAAAGGCTAATGTAGTGCCCATCTTTTTTAAAAGGGAAGAAGGAGATTCGGGGGAATTACAGACCACTCAGCCTCACATCACTACCTGGAAAATCATGGAGCAGGAACTCAAGCAATCAGTTCTGAAGCACTTAGAGGAAAGGAAAGTGATCAGGAACAGTCAGCATGGTCTCACAAAGGGCAAGTCATGCCTGACTAACCTAATTGACTTCTATGATGAGCTAACTGGATGATGGGGAAGCAGTGGGCGTGTTATTCTTTGACTTTAGCAAAGCTTTTGATACGTTCTGCCACGGTATTCTTGCCAGCAACTTAAAGAAGTATGGGCTGGATGAATGGGCTATAGGTGGCTAGGAGGCTAGCTAGATATTCAATAGGTAGTAATCAAAGGTTCTATGTCTAGTTGGCAAACGATTTCAAACGGAGTGCCCCAAGGGTCGGTCCTCGGGCTGACTTTGTTCAATATCTTCATTAATGATCTGGAGGATGGTGTGGACGGCACTCTCAGCAAGTTTGCAGATGACACTAAACTTGGAGGAGTGGTAGATATGCTGGCGGGCAGGATACAGAGGGACCTAGACAAAGTAGAGGTTTGGGCGAAAAGAAGTCTGATGCGGTTCAACAAGGGTAAGTGCAGAATCCTGCTCTTAAGACGGAAGAATCGCATGCATTGCTACAGACTAGGGACCGAGTGGCTAGGCACCAGTTCTGCAGAAAAGAAACTAGGGGTTACAGTGGACCAGAAGCTGGATATGAATCAACAGTGTGCCCTTATTGCCAAGAAGGCTAACGGCATTTTGTTCTCACTTTGTAGAAGTGTTGCCAGCAGATCATTCCCGTCTATTCAACATTGGTGAGGCCTCATCTAGAGTACTGTGTCTAGTTTTGGCCCCCACACTACATGAAGGCTTTGGAAAAAATTAGGAAGATTCCAGTGGAGAGTAACAAAAATTATTAGGGGCTGGAACACATGACTTATGAGACGAGACTGAGGAAACTCGGATTGTTTAGTCTGTAGACGAGAAGAATGAGGGGGATTTCATAGCTGCTTTCAACTACCTTGAAATATGGGGGTTTAAAGAAAATGAAAACTGTTGTCAGTTGTAGCAGATGACAGAACAAGGAGTAATGGTTTCAAGTCGCAGTCGCGGAGGTTTAGGTTTGATAGTATAAAAACTTTTTCATTAGGAGCGTGATGAAGCGCTGGAATGGATTACCTAGGGAGGTGGTGCAATCTCCTTCCTTAGAAGTTTTGATGATCAGGCTTGACACAGCCCTGAATGCGATGATTTAGTTGGGAATTTATCGTGCTTTGAGCAGGAGCTTGGACTAGATGACCTCCTGAGGTCGCTTCCAAACCTGAAATTCTATGATTCTATCATTTTTTCTCTATTTACCTTAGAACCGATTTACTGTACTGTAGTCATCACCTCCCTGATGATTTCCCTGGTCATTTTCGAAGTGTGTGTGTGGGGGGGAATGTGTATTGAAAATGTAATCCACATATGAAATTACATGTGAGTGGCGGTCAGGGTGCAAATCGTTCCACGTTTTAGTGACGTGAGCATGACAAATACAACACGCTGAAATGGAAGCTCACTTATGGGCAATGGCTGGAGATGGGCCTGGACCTGGTGGTGGGGCTTTCCACCGGACATAGGTAGAAACAGACTTGCCCATTCCCTCCCAGTGGAATGATTTCCCCAAATGGTCTTTGGTCCTGTTAACCCCAGCATGATCACTATGTGATCATAGTCTAAGCTCAAGAGATGTGCCCTATACTTAGTTGGAACATCCAACTGTTAGGTCTGGTCTACACTAGGGGGGGGTCGATCTAAGGTACGCAACTTCAGCTACTTGAATAGCGTAGCTGAAGTCGAAGTACCTTAGCTCGAATTACTTACCCGTCCTCACGGCGCAGGATCGACGTCCGCGGCTCCCCCGTCGACTCCGCTACCGCCACTCGCTCCGGTGGAGTTCCGGAGTCGACGGGAGCGCGTTTGGGGTTCGATATATCGCGTCTAGATGAGACGTGATCTATCGAACTCCGAGAAATCGATTGCTACCATCCGGCGGGTAGTGAAGACATACCCTTATAGATCCCCAGCATGAAAGATTCAGTTCCTGTGCCGATATACTGATATTGAGGATGCTAGTCCTCGTGCCCACCAGAAAGTTTTTCCTAGGATTCTCATACTAGAATCCTCTTTCTAGAAAAAACCTGGACCTATTGGAATAGCTGAGGGTACGTCTTCACTACCCGCCGGATCGGCGAGTAGCAATCGATTTCTCGGAGTTCGATATATCGCGTCTCATCTAGACGTGATATATCGAACCCCGAACGCGCTCCCGTCGACTCCGGAACTCCACCGGAGCGAGTGGCGGTAGCGGAGTCGACGGGGGAGCCGCGGACGTCGATCCCGCGCCGTGAGGACAGGTAAGTAATTCGAGCTAAGGTACTTTGACTTCAGCTACGCTATTCACGTAGCTGAAGTTGCGTACCTTAGATCGACTCCCCCCCTAATGTAGACCAGGCCCAAGAAGCACTGGGTAGCTCTGAAGTGCCGTTCAAGGTCCCTTTATGCTTCCATCTGCTTCCTGCCCTGCCTGGAACGTCTCCCTTTATGCTGGAGACATTAGTTCCCCGCTGTGTTGTGGACTGTAAGCGATGAAGGTGATAAGGGTGTCGCTGTCGATTATGAACTGCTGGTGCCCTAGGCTGTATTTCAGGCTCCGGCGCCCTTTGGCGCTGGCTCCTCTGATTCTGGATAGGTTGCAAGCACGGGATCTGGTGCTGACTGCTCCCCCAGTTCTGATTCTTGGGCTCATTCTGCCTGGAGCATACGAACTGGATCTACAATTGCTATCATACACTTTGGTCTGGAATTGCGTTCCGCTCCCCCCTGTGGCTCAGTCCCTTTAGGAGGGTCAGGATTGTGGCGGCCTGTTTAGCGATGCCCACCCTGTTTGTTGGATGTACATGGTTGGCTAAGCCTTCCCAGCAGAATGGGATCCGGGTAATCATACACTGCAAAAGTCAATATTCCTGACCAGCCCTTCTACTGGACAGTATCAGAGAGGTAGCCGTGTTAGTCTGGTTCTGTAAAAGCAGCAAAGAATCCTATGGCACCTTATAGACTAACAGACGTCTGTTAGTCTATAAGGTGCCATAGGATTCTTTGCTGCTTCTACTGGACAGGCAACTTGGCTATCGGTATGTTAAAAGAATTTGCCTGAAGAGGTTGCACTATCATTTTGGCGTCTTGGCTGATGAATTTGGGGTCCACCAGGGATTGGTGGCTAGCTGACGCCTGTGCTCCAGTGTCCATCCACACATTCACAGTTTCCTTTCTATCTGGCAATATCTGCGAGGCATCTGGACCTGAAGGCTCTCGGTGGGACCACTGATTGCTGAGTTGGAGTTGGCTGGTGCTCGTGGAGCAGATGGCCTTCACAAACCCCAGATCATTAATTTTGAAGCATCGGCCAGCTAATTGTAGGCTTGGGCGAGGTGGGTTCTTGGAGAGTAGGCTGATGAGATGAGATGGCATCTGGGGTTTCTACCTTATTGAGGTCAGAGGGTGTAGGGAAGCAGTGAGAAAGGCAAAGCGACGGGTGGAGATGGACCTAGCGAAGGGGATTAAAACCAATAGCAAAAGGTTTTTTAGCCATATAAATAGGAAGAAAACCAAGAAAGAAGAAGTGGGACCGCTTAAAACTTTGAACGGAGTGGAGATTAGGGATAATCTTGGAATGGCACAATATCTGAACGAATATTTTGCCTCGGTCTTCAATGAGGCTAACGAAGGGCTAAGGAATAGTGATAGAGGGACCGATGGGAATGAGGATATGGGGGTAGACATTACGGTATCGGAGGTGGAAACCAAACTTGAACAGTTTAACGGAAGTAAATCGGGGGGTCCGGATAATCTTCACCCTAGAATATTAAGGGAATTAGCGAGTGATATTGCTAGCCCGTTAGCGATGATTTTTAATAAATCTCTAAATTCGGGGATTGTACCGTTGGACTGGAGATTAGCTAATGTAGTTCCTATATTCAAGAAGGGAAAAAAAAGTGACCCGGGTAACTACAGGCCTGTTAGTTTAACATCTGTAGTATGCAAAGTCATGGAAAAATTTTTAAAAGAGAGAGTGGTTACGGAGCAGGAGGCCGATGGCAACTGGGATAGTTTACAGCATGGATTTACGAAAGGTAGATCGTGCCAAACCAACCTGATCTCCTTCTTTGAGAAAGTAACAGATTTTTTAGACAAGGGAAATGCGGTGGATCTAATATATCTGGATTTCAGTAAGGCGTTTGATACGGTACCGCATCAGGAATTACTGGTTAAATTGGAAAAGATGGGGATTGAAATGAAAATCCAGAGGTGGATAAGGAGCTGGTTAAAGGGGAGACTGCAGAGGGTAGTATTGAAGGGGGAACTGTCGGGTTGGAGGGGGGTTACCAGTGGAGTTCCTCAAGGTTCGGTTTTGGGTCCGATTTTATTCAATCTATTTATTGCTGACCTGGGAACCAAGAGTAGGAGTGGGCTGATAAAGTTTGCGGACGACACCAAGTTGGGAGGTATTGCCAATTCGGAAAAGGATCGAGATATCCTCCAGGGAGATTTGGATGACCTTGTAAACTGGAGTATTAGTAACAGGATGAAATTCAATAGTGAGAAGTGTAAGGTTATGCATTTAGGGATGACTAACAAGAATTTTAGTTATAAGCTAGGGACGCACCGGTTGCAAGTAACGGAGGAGGAGAAGGACCTGGGAGTCCTGGTTGATCGTAGGATGACTATGAGCAGGCAATGTGATGTGGCCGTTAAAAAAGCAAATGCGGTCTTGGGATGCATTAGGCGAGGTATTTCTAGTAGGGATAAGGAGGTGCTAGTCCCGTTATATAAGGCGTTGGTGAGACCTCATCTGGAGTATTGTGTGCAGTTTTGGTCTCCCATGTTTAAGAAGGATGAATTCAAACTGGAACGGGTACAAAGAAGGGCCACTAGAATGGTCCGAGGAATGGAAGGCCTGTCGTATGAAAGGAGACTTGAGGAGCTCGGTTTGTTTTCCCTAACCAAAAGAAGGATAAGAGGAGATATGATTGCACTCTTTAAATATATCAGAGGGATAAATACCAGGGAAGGAGAGGAATTATTTCAGCTCAGTGCTAATGTGGACACGAGGACAAACGGATATAAATTGTCAGTCAGGAAATTTAGGCTTGAAATTAGACGAAGGTTTCTAACTATCAGGGGAGTGCAATACTGGAACAGCCTACCGAGGGAAACAGTGGGGGTGAAGGACCTCCATGACTTTAAGATTAAGCTAGATAAGTTTATGGAGGAGATGGTATGATAGGATACTGGGCTTAGTCAATAGGTTAATTAAGTGCCACACTGGTAAATAGTACATGGGTCAATGATATGATATTCTTAACCTTTTTCCAGAGGGTATGGCTGGAGAGTCTTGCCCGCATGCTCGGGGTTCAGCTGACCACCATATTTGGGGTCGGGAAGGAATTTTCCTCCAGGGTAGATTGGCTGTGGCCCTGGAGGTTTTTCGCCTTCCTCCGAAGCATGGGGCAGGGGTCGCTTGCTAAAGGAGTGGGGGGATAGGCTTATGTGGCCTGCATCTTGCAGGAGGTCAGACTAGATGATCATATTGGTCCCTTCTGATCTTGAATTCTATGATTCTATGATTCTCTACCTGTGTGGAGGGCCTTGAGAGGTGGGGTCTTAAGCTGATCCCAATGGTGTGGTGTCATCTCGGGTTGCTCCTTCTGGTAGCCAACTGCTACTAACTTTCTTCTTCCCCGCCACCTCCACCCATTTGGCTGCGATCTCCCCCACCTCGACTCATACATCACAGACGCTGAGCAGACCAGGTCACTCAGCAGTTCCAAGCTGTCACCCTTTCAGATGCTCATGGACTCAGCAGGCTGGGTCGAGCAGCACTTCCAAGCTACCACCCTCCAATGCCACAGGTTCAGCGCATACATAGCCCCACTTTCATGTTCGGGTAGTAATACACTTGATGAGCAAAGTCTACAGGAATTTTGGACGCGGCAAGGATCTTTAGCTTAAGTAAGCGGAGCGTTGCTGCAGAGCGAATGGGAAGCCAAAAACACAAAAAAGATTAGCCGGAGGGACAAAAGCAACCATCTTGACCATAAAGTTATTTATTGCCAGGTATACAAGGCAAAACCATTGGAATATTAAATCTATCTTAAAATTGATTACAAAAAGTCAGCTTTAGAAAAAAAGATACGTGATCACACATGTCAGGTTAAGAAAGCTATAGCTATAATAGGATAAAAACAGCGCGCGAGAGAGATTTGGGTTCTCACCACTCTGTGAAACGAAGTTTTCGGGGTTCCCAGGTTGTGGTGGTAGGTGAAGGTCCGCAGGGCTTGAGACAGGCAGAGCCCCTGTACGATCAGTCAGAAGATGAACTTCCAATGGAACTGATGCAGATTTTGGTTGGCGGCATTGAAACACTTACCTGAGCATGGGCAGGGCTTTTTTAATAGTGAAACAACAATGGTTTAAAAAAGAACACTAGATTTGTTTATGGGTAAACTGATGGCTGGAGGGAATTCAGCAAAGTTGTTTTGGTCAGGCTAGACAATAGGAACATTTCTGGATATGGGCGGTGTTCTTTGGTCTTATAACTACTGAACTGGGTGTATACAGATATGTATTCATTACCATGTCGAGCAGAGCTCCCAATCATGCAGTGCTTCCCTGTGGCTCTTGCCTTGGAAATCTGTATCCTCCATTTTGAATGCTTATTGAGACGCTTCTGTGTCAGATCGCTGATGCAAATGAGATTGGGAGTTTCCTTAATCTTGTCACCTTTGTCCGGAGGGGTTTAGGTATCTTTCCCAATGCATTTTCAGTCCTTATTGTAAGTATGTCTTTTGATTGGTTTTGGTTCAAGCAGAGGCTGGCGTGAGGTCCACCGTGAATCAGACTGGCAAGAGAGTGGGGCCTGATTCACCAAAACGAATATGGAGCACTTAAAACACCTCCCCAAAGGCCCCTCATCTGTCCTCTGTCACATTGGGGAAAACACCTGGCGTCTTTCTTCTGCCCTTTGTTTTCCCACTGGCCAAAGACAGCTGGCTCCCAATTTACGGTGGAAGATTGTCACATAGAAAAATATAAACTGTTGAGCAATAGTCAACATAGTTTCTGTAAAGGGAAATCGTGTCCTACTAATCTACTAGATTTCTTTGAAGGGCTCAACAAACATGAGGACAAGGGGGAATCCAGTGGACATAATATACGTAGATTTCCAAAATTCCATTAATGGTAAAATCTCAAAATGGAGAGGGGTAACTAGTGGTGTTCCCCAAGGGTCAGTCCTAGGACCAAGCCTATTCAATTTATTCATAAATGATCTGGAGAAAGGGGTAAAAAGTGAGGTGGCAAAGTTTTCAGGTGATACTAAACTGCTCAAGCTAGTTAAGACCGAAGCTGACTGTGAAGAACTTCAAAAAGATCTCACAAAACTAAGTGATTGGGCAACAATGACTTGATCATTGCCTGTTAAGTTCACCCTCTGGGGCACCTGGCATTGGCCACTGTCGGTAGGCAGATACTGGGCTAGATGGACCTTTGGTCTGACCCGGTACGGCCATTCTTATATTCTTATATTCTTAAGATTAAAGTTTCCAGAAACAGATTACAGTTTCGTGGGGCCCTGGGCTAGAGAAAGTGTCTGTGTGTTGGTGGGGCGGGAGGCTCTAAGCTCTCCGGTCATGCAACAGCCTATTAAGTGCTGCACAAGCGCTCAGGGCTTTCGTGGGGAGAGTCCCACCCACGGCCCCACCCCGGACCTGCTGAGGCGGGGGGAGAGAGATGCCCTTCCCCTTGCCCCGACCGAGTCAGACGCAGAGCAGCTGCGTAAAGGAAGAGGCGCCTGATCTGGGGAGAGTCCTCGCTCATCTCTGAAGTCCTGGGGAAGGCCTCACACCCCCCTCGCACCGAAATCCAATCCTACGCCCTAGCCCTGAGCCCCTCTCACACGCCAAAATCCTCGGACGCACTCCCATCACACGACCTTTATCTGCACCAATATGGAGGTGCTGTCTAACACATCATATGCATATTGGTGCACAGAGCTGGTCATACAGCACCTCTATATTGGTGCACATAGAATCAAAGACTATCAGGGTTGGACGAAACCTCAGGCGATTATGTAGTTCAACCCGCCCCCCCCCCGCTCGAAGCTGGACCAATATGCAACTAAATCATCCCAGCCAGGGCTTTGTCAAGCCTGACCTTAAAAACCTCTAAGGAAGGAGATTCCACCACCTACGTAGGTAACCCATTCCAGTGCTTCACCACACTCTGAGTGAAAAAGTTTTTCCTAATATCCAACCTAAACATCCCCCACTGCGACTTGAGACCATTACTCCTTGTTCTGTCATCGGGTATCACTGAGAACAGTCTAGATCCATCCTCTTTGGAACCCCCTTTCAGGTAGTTGACAGCAGCTATCAAATCCCCCCTCATTTTTCTCTTCTGCAGATTAAACAATCCCAGTCCCCTCAGCCTCTCCTCATAAATCTTGTTCTCCAGCCTCCTAATCATTTTTGTTATTCTCCACTGGAATCTTTCCAAATTTCCCAAAGCCTTCTTGTAGTGTGGGGCCGACAAATGGACACAGTACGCCAGATAAGGCCTCACCAAAGCCAAATAGAGGGGAATGATCACATATCTCATGGTCACTGCCGCGCAGGTTCCAATCGACTCGTTTCCACATCACAAAATTCATTTCGCATATGCGTGGGAAATAGCAGAAACACTGGGCGCGTCCCCACCCTTTCCGCCTATAGTTCCTTCCCCTATGGACACATCCTGTTCAACTCACAGTCTGCCCCTTTCCAGACCACACCACAGCCCCAGGAGCTAGGAGATGGAGCCGGCGTGTGGGAGAAGCCGGGATCCGGTTCCCGGGAAGGGCGGAGCTGGCGTGGTGGAAGAGCTGAGGGCTGGAGCTCAACTGGGGAAGGACTCCCCCAGCTTCGCTAGGCTGTAGCCAGGCACGAGTGGTGACTTCTGCTATGGGGATAGAAGGTGCTGAGGACAAGGTGGGGTCTGCCAGGGGGTTGGGGGCTTTTGGGCCTGTCCCAGCCTGGATGTGACTCTTGGGTTTGCTCTTCAGGGCCTTTCACTTCAACCACCAGCGCCATAGCTGCCAGCTACTGCCATGGACCCAGCACTTGGCAGACACCCACATTAAGAGGAACATCCACTATGACCTCTACCAGAAGAAAGGCAGGTGACGGCAGGGGTGAGGGGTGGGGGAGGGATGACGAGCAGGGGCAGAGGTGGGGGGGGTGAGGGCAAAGGGGAGTGCAGGGTGGCCCAGGGGCAGGGTGGTGGGGGTGTGGACAAGGACAAGGGCTGAAGGGTAGGGGCAGCAGAGAGCAGGGGCACTTTCAGCACCGCTTTCAGCTCGGGCTGATCAAACCTAACTGCGAGATCCCGCTGCTTCCTCTGGCCAAATAGGTTCTTCCTACCGTGAGCCAAGCCTGGGTGGGTTTGCAGTGAGCGAAGAGGTGAGAGGGCAGAGTGAGGGCAGCAGCGTTTCCAGAGCAGGCACTCGGCGGCTCGCCCGGCCTGGGAGAGGGTTGCATGGATGGCTGTGTTATATGAAAACACGCCCGGTCGGTCTCACAGCTGCCAGGCTGCTGGGCTCCACCACTACAGACATTGACTCCTACCACCTAGCCTAGCCCGTGCCAGCCTCTCCGAGGGCAGTGACCTCCTGGAGCCCCAAACTGGCCAGCTATGCAGTCCACAGGAGCCAGCTCTCCTACCAGTCTCAAACCACCAGTTCGCCCTGTGTGACTCTGTGATTAGCGCGCCCTGGTCCGGGCTCCCGACTGCAGGGAGTTTGCCCAGTTTTTACCCCAGCGCTCTAACGCCCCAGCACGCTCGCTACGGGAATGATGGCTGCGTGTTCCGCACTGCTGGATGGAGCTGGTACGGAGCTACAGGAGCCACTCGTGCTGCACTCTAGTTGCTCTCCCTGCAAACATTCTCCAGAAGGCACCCATCCCTGGGCTCACGAGGACACCTTTCTAACCGACAGATTATATGCAGAATTGCATTAGGGGAGATGGAAGGAGCTACCGAGGCATGCAGTCCACGACAGAGAAGGGGAAGAACTGCCAACAGTGGAGGCTGAAGTTTCCCCATGATCACAGGTGCTGTGAGGGTAATGCGGACGCCATGCTGGGGATGAGTTGAGGCTCTCCCATGATGGGGCTGTGCCACCTGCCGGCCCAGTGGTATGGCCAATGAGTATCGAAGTCCAGGGGAGGCTGTCTCCCCTAACCAAGGCTGTGGCCTCGCCCATGCTTCCACCTCTTCCCTAAATCGAATCTAAATCAGGGGCCTGGAGCTTGGGGCTCGGGCTGGTGACCGGGGCTGGAGTAGCCAAGGGCCGCTCGGGCCAGCCAGCAGCCCATGGTGACTGGGGCCGGGCTTGGTGGGTCGAGCCAGTTAGTGTGACAGCCTGGGACGGAGGGCCTCGGGTGGAAGGGGCTAGATTCCCCGCA
Source organism: Mauremys mutica (assembly GCF_020497125.1). Taxonomy (NCBI): domain Eukaryota; kingdom Metazoa; phylum Chordata; order Testudines; family Geoemydidae; genus Mauremys; species Mauremys mutica. The sequence continues at coordinate 52,338,024 of NC_059078.1, read as the reverse complement.
GCCCTGCCCCCAGCTTGCTACTTGTCTCATTCGGCTGGTATTGCAGGAGTTGATAGCTCTGGAAGTCCAGAGCAAATGGGGCTTCTGTCACTATCCCACAACTGAGGAGGTCAAATTCAGCACAGACTGTGCAGAAATAGGGCAGACTCACTGCATATTGGTGGTTGTTTTGTCTTTAGATATACGAAGCCAGTAATCAAAATAACTTCAGGCTCTCCACACTGGTTAACAGTAAGGCCTGGTCTACACTATGGGGGGGTTTCGAACTAAGGTACGCAAGTTCAGCTACACGAATAGCGTAGCTGAACTCGAAGTACCTTAGTTCGAACTACTTACCCGTCCTCACGGCGCGGGATCGAAGTCCATGGCTCCCCCGTCGACTCTGCCACCGCCGTTCGCGGTGGTGGAGTTCCGGAGTCGACGGGAGCGCGTTCGGAGTTCGATATATCGCGTCTAGATGAGACGCGATATATCGAACTCCGAGAAGTCGATTGCTACCCGCCGATCCGGCGGGTAGTGAGGACGTACCCTAAGTGATCGCAAAGTCCTTATATCAGATCTGTAGCAGTGATGGAACAGACTGCTGGCTTATAAAGTCTCTCTGCTAAGTTCCAAAAGACTGGAAGGTCCTCAGTCCATAATTCAAAATGGCCCTTTGAATTGTAAATCCACAGTCCAGAGAATCAGGGCAGGAAATGGATGGCCAAATAGAGATAGCGGAGGGCTCTTTTATATCCTCTGCCATTTGCCTGGAAATCTACTGTCTCGACCAGAGCTCACAGCCCAGGTGCACGGAAAGTTCCTGGCCCAAGATGGAGTCCAGGATCACATGAGCACATCCCATGTCCTTATATGCTGGATCACCCACAGCCCACGTTCTGGCTGAAGCCTCCTTCTTCAGGAAGTGCTATCAGGGCGGAAGGAGTTTCTTCTATAGCACATTGTGAGAGCTAAGTGTTCTTCATGCGACATCAACACATCAGTTTAAATTTTATCTGGTGGCTGTTATCCAGACAACACACATATATGAATAGTCAATATTAATAACTTCAAATACACAAAAGCATACATACTTACATACTTAGCTAATTATGTTTTCCACTGACAAGTTACGTGATATACATTGTACAAGATTTGTTGTAATTGTCTAACAGTGGCAATATTAATGCTATACGTGGTCATATTTAATCGCACAGCATTACAGCCGCTCTCAGAGCTGGGACTATCTGCCATTAGTCCTACACAAAGGGCAGAAGGACCTCGCAAATGTGCTGGGGACCTCCCAAATGGATGGAAGGTTCAGAGATGCCCAAAGCAGAAGGGATACGAGCCAGAGACTGGCTCCAAAACACTTTCTGGAGCAGAGCTTTTAGAAAAACGATTTCCTTATGAATAGCGATTAATATCTGGGACTTTACAGCTTGGAAAAGAGAGGGCGAAGGGGTGAGATGATAGAGGTCTGTTGAGAAAGTAGATAAGGAAGTGTTTACTACTTCTCATAACAGATGAATTGGGGGGGGGGTGTCACCAAATGACATTAATGGGCAGCAGGCTTAAATCAACAAAAGAGTATTGATTCACACAACACACAGTCAACAGAGGCCAACACCATAACAGGATGGGGGAAAAAAAAGCTAGATAAATTCATGGAGGATAGGGCCATCAACTAAGGTTGTTCTGCACCATAGCCATCAGAGCCTGGAGTCTCTTCTTAAAGTGGCGCACACACACGCACTTACTGGCTGTTCTAGTGCTTCAGTTTGCTTTCCCAGGAGTCATGGGTCAAATTCAAGGGTCCCCTGCCCTGTCTCCCACATAATTTTGAATTTGAAAATGCACAGTGGGGCCGTTGTCATGGAATTGTGTAGCACCGTTAATCACCTCCTGCTCTGTAGGACTGTGACTAGATGGATTTGCAGGTTTCGATTTCTTAGCTGCAGTGAGGCAAGATAAAGGGATGCTTTTATATGGTTATTCAAACATTGGTGTCTCACAAGCAAAACCTCAACGATATCAGTGTGGGCTGGTCGAGGAAGAGGCCTAACACTTGCATCTTTTAGAACGCAGGACTGTTCAGAAATCTGCAAGCAGGGACTTTTTTTTCTGGACCGGGATATTACCATTACTGTCACTATTGAAATGCCAAGAGTGAGTCCCATGGCTCAGAGATAAGAGCCATGGAACTGTGCCATTGCCTGTTTTCTGGGCCTCATGCTGCTGCGAAATGTGCAGTTCACTGATAGGCGTAGCTAAACCAGTTTGTTTTTTTGTCAGCATTTTTTGCCACTTTGCCAGCTCTTTGCTCACCACCCCTACAGTACACCCAACTTAGTCAATCCTGGTATTAAGAGCAATAGTTCAGTATATGTATAATTTCTGCTATCTGATGAGCCTTTTCCTTTTCCAGGAGTCTTATAAGGACTCAGACAGGATGTCCATGGCAGCTAGGCACAGATCTATGGCTCAGTTACGGCCAGCATTGTCCCTGCCAGTTAAGTCACCAGACAGAATACACCTTTTTTGAGCCCGAGCAAAGGAACGTAGAATGCTGTTCCTTCAATTCCTTTTTGGCCACCTTTGGAGCCAATGACATGCACTGGTGATAGCAGCCCTGCTTCTCAAGAACACTCCTTTGCTTTGTATTTCATTAGACAATTCCACCGCTATCCCAGAGGGTGTAATTTTTCACTTATAATACTTTTTTGTATTGAAGACAAAATGAATATGATGATAATGTGCCATGCGGCTTGGGCGTTCTTTTTTCCAACTTGTTATGTCCTAGGGGCAGCCGGTGTAGGAAGCAATCACTTGAGGCCAGAGAGCAGACAGCTAACCAAAACCTCCATTTTATTTACAGAAACAGAGAGCTCACTCAGCCGGTTGAAACCGGCTGAGCTATCCCTTAATAGTCTAACTCAGTTGCCATAGTAACAAAACCCATGACAACCAAATACACAACATATTCCTCCCCCCCTAATAAGAACATCCCCTAAATAAAACACACACTAAACTAGAGAAGGAGGGTAGACTGCCTCCATTCCTGGCTAAACCCTGGGGATTATTTTGCCCCATAACCGTGGGTTCGCCCTAACTAAAGATCCAGCCGATGAGGAGGCCTTCTGTCTCTAGGTGGATTACGGCGAACTTCTGGTGTTGTTGCACCCGGAAGTACTAGGGGCTCAGGGTCCGCAGCACGAATAGGTGAGGAGGTGGTATCAGCTCGTGCTGGGCAAAGGGGTATCTCAGCTGCCGGCAGTAATGGAGGAGAACAGTCAGGAACAGGTGACTCATGATTCGGTGTCTCACCAGGAGGGGTGAAGTCAGACCCCTCAACTGCATATGGGTCCTGAAGACTGGCATGACCTGGCAACAGCTGATCTACATGTCGCCGCCAGGTAAGATTCTCTGCAGTCCGGACTGTATAGGAAACAGGTCCTGTTTGAGTGATGACTGTGGCCGGGACCCATTTAGCTCTGGAAGTATAATTCCGAGCCAAAACTGGCTGCCCTGGGCTAAAGGTTCGGTCTTTTGCTCTGGGTGCCCGTCTGATTACTTGATATTGCTGCTGATGTTGCACAGTTTGTCTGGGTTCAGAAAGTTTCAGCAGATCAAAGCAAGTGCGCAGCTGTCGTCCCATCATTAGAAAGGCTGGGGAAGCCTGGGTTGTAGCATGAGGTGTGTTTCTATAGGAAAGTAAGAAGGTATCCAGACGCTTTTGAATGGAGTGTTGTCCCTTTGCTGATTTCAAAGCGTTTTTCATTGTCTGCACAAATCTTTCAGCTAATCCGTTGGTGGACGGATGATATGGTGCTGACGTGATGTGGTGTATCCCATTTGCCTTCATAAAATTTTGAAACTCCTGAGAGACGAACTGCGGTCCGTTGTCGCTCACAAGTTGTTCTGGCAGACCAAAACGACTAAAGAGTCCTCGTAGTTTTTGGATAGTACTCTCTGCAGTAGTGGACTGCATTATAGAGACTTCTGGCCATTTAGAATGGGCATCTACTGCCACCAAGAACATGCTTCCTTCAAGGGGGCCAGCAAAGTCAACGTGAATACGTTGCCACGGGTTTTCAGGCCAGTCCCATGGGTGTAGAGGTGCCCACTGGGGTGCATTTCTTACACTCTGACATGACATACAAGCTTTTGCCTTCTCTTCAATAGCACTGTCCAATCTAGGCCACCAAAAATAGCTTCGTGCAATTTCCTTCATGCGCACTATTCCACAGTGACCGGAATGTAGCTGTTCTAACATCTGTGATCTCACGGGTGGTGGAATAATGACACGCCTCCCCCATAACAAACAACCAGATTGGACCGATAACTCTGTCCGCCTGGACATGTAGGGAACAAGGTCGGGTGAGATCGGAGAGGTTTGTCGAGATTTTCCATGCATCACCAGGTCCATAACTTGGGATAATACTGGGTCAACGCGGGTTGCCTTCTTTATCTGAGTAGCAGTGATGGGTGTATTCTCTACCTGTTCAAAGTAGAAGATTTCCTTTTGGGCACTATCTTGATGTTTGACCGGTAAAGGCAACCTTGAGAGGCCATCTGCATTGCCGTGCAGAGTGGATTTCCGATATTTGATTTCATATGTGTGTGCAGAAAGTATCAATGCCCAACGTTGCATATGACTAGCAGCTAATGGGGGAATGCCTGTGTAGGGTCCAAAAATTGATGTCAGAGGTCGATGGTCTGTAAGAAGAGTAAACTTTCGCCCAAACAGGTACTGATGAAACTTCCTAATTCCAAAAACAATTCCTAATGCCTCACGTTCGATTTGGGCGTAGTTAGTTTCTGCTTTGCTTAGAGTGCGTGAAGCAAAAGCAATAGGTCTTTCTTCTCCCGAAGGCATAATGTGTGACACGACCGCTCCCACTCCATAAGGGGAAGCATCGCAGGCCAATTGCAGGGGTAAGGATGGATCAAAGTGCGTTAGAACTTCAGAATTTAACAATGCATCCTTAGCTTTGTTAAATGCAACATCACAGGCTTCAGTCCACTTCCAGGCCTTGTTCTGCCCAAGGAGCTCATGAAGTGGTTTTAGCAGTGTGGCTAACTGTGAGATGAACTTTCCATAATAGTTCAGTAGTCCTAGAAATGAGCGTAGCTGGCTTACATTTCGAGGTGGGGGAGCCTCCACAATAGCTTTAACTTTTGCAGGGGCCTTATGAAGACCTGCAGAATCGATGATGTGTCCCAAATATTCAACAGAGGGCTTGAAGAATTCACACTTGTCTTTGCGAACTCGTAGGCCATACTCTTCCAGTCTTTGTAGGGTAGCCTCTAAATTCTTTAAGTGATCCTCTTCATTTCTTCCAGTGACCAGGATATCATCCAGATAGCACTGAACTCCTGACAAGCCACACAAGATCTGGTCCATAGCCCTCTGGAACAGGGCGGGAGCCGATGTGATTCCGAAGGGTAGGCGACAGTATCGATAAAGCCCCTTATGAGTCACAATAGTCAACAGCTCTTGGGACTTTTCATCGACGTGCATCTGTAAATATGCTTGACTCAGATCAATCTTACTGAACTTTTGTCCCCCAGCCAGGCCTGCGAAGAGGTCATCGATGCGGGGAAGCGGGTATTGCTCTGCACACAACACTGGGTTGACAGTGACTTTAAAATCACTGCAAATCCGGAGAGAGCCATCTTTCTTCACTATTGGAATGATAGGAGTGGCCCATGAGCTATGGGTAACTGGTATTAGGACTCCATTGGTGACCAGGCGCTCCAGGTCTGCTTCAACTTTTGGCCTGATGGCATATGGCACAGTTCGGGCTTTCAGATATTTTGGTGGACTGCCAGGTTTAATGTTCAATGTCACAGTGATTCCCTTCATACTTCCCAAATCATCTCCAAAAACAGCAGCATGTTTCCTTAGTATAGGGGTTAGACTGGTTTCTTCTTTAGTCATCCGGTGCACTTCTGCCCAGTTCAGCTGAATCTTCCCAAGCCAAGACCTACCCATTAAGGCTGGGTAGTCACCTCTCACCACAAACAGTGGCAATTTAGCCGCCTGTCCATTGAGCTCCACCTTAACATCAATAGTGCCCAACATGGGCACAGCTTCACCTGTATACGTCTTCAGAACAGTTTTTGTTGCCTTAAGCGGAAGATGCTGTAGCTTTTCCTTATACACAGTCTCAGGAACCAGCGAGACAGCTGCACCGGTGTCTAGTTCCATGCGTATAGGTTTGCCCTCCAATAAGGGGGTTACCCAGTATTCATGTGAGCCCGCTGCCAAAGACAAAACATGCAGTGGCACTTCCTCTTGTGAGGAGGTGTCACCTTGATCATCCTGGGTCTGCTCTAGGGTATGCAAGGTTCCTCTTTTTGTCGGCCAGACCACAGGCCTCTTTTTCTTTTGTTTACAGGCATACTCAATGTGTCCCTTTTTGCCACAGTGTCAACACACCAGGTCCTTACACCAGCATTCTGATGCCTGGTGACCCAGCTTACCACAGCGGTAGCATTCTTGACTCTGCACCGTTTTGTGGGTCAGTTCTTGTGACACTTTTTGCACCGTAGGGGATGCACCGATGTATTGTGCCTCCCTTGTAGCCAGTTCCATGGAGACAGCAATATCAACAGCCTTCTGTAATGTAAGCTGAGCCTCTGTCAGTAGGCGCTTCCGTATAGCTTCACTGCAGAGGCCACACACTAACCTGTCACGCAGGGCATCATTTAACATCTCTTTAAATTCACAGTGTTCTGCTAGCTTTTTTAAAATGGCTACAAATTGTACAACTGTTTCATCTTCCTTTTGGTCTCTTTTGTGGAACCTATATCTTTCAACAATTACCAGTGGTTTTGGGGAGAAATGAGACCCCAGGATTTCCACAATGTCACTGTAAGATTTAGTCTCAGGCTTAACAGGGTGTAGTAAGCTGCGTAGCAGAGAGTAGGTTTTAGCCCCTACAACAGTTAAGAATATTGGCACCTTCTTCGCTTCTGTAATGTCATTTGCAATACCAAAAAGCTCAAAACGCTCAGTATACACATGCCACTGCTCTGTATTCTCATCAAAAGGCTCCAGGGGCCTGGTCAGAGTAGCCATGATTTTTAGTTTCACTTTCACAGTCAGTGCAAACAAGCAGCTTTTTTTCTTTGTTTGGTCTTTACCTTGACTTCTACTTCCTTCTGTTACTGGAGCAGCACCAGGATCCCACCCTCGTCGCCAGTGTTATGTCCTAGGGGCAGCCGGTGTAGGAAGCAATCACTTGAGGCCAGAGAGCAGACAGCTAACCAAAACCTCCATTTTATTTACAGAAACAGAGAGCTCACTCAGCCGGTTGAAACCGGCTGAGCTATCCCTTAATAGTCTAACTCAGTTGCCATAGTAACAAAACCCATGACAACCAAATACACAACACAACTAAGGTACCCAGCCATGTCCCTGCTGAGTCACAAGGTGTATCTGCCTTCTCCCAGTGAGCCAGTTGTGTAGCTGATGGTCCTTAATAGTTTTTTAGCCTGTATAAGCTTTATACAGAATAAAACAGATTTATTGAGCTGGGTGTCTGTGTGCTGGTGTCAGGTAACCCGCAGAGCTGTTTTCACTTAAGCATGCAGCTTTGGGCGTATGTCCTGGACCGTGGGTTTGTGTTGCAGCAGTCTAGCATGTCTGGTTCAACAAGGCAGGGTTCTGGAAGTCCCAAGCTGGTAGGAAAAACAGACTCCAATGTAATTTCAGCACATCATGAGACAGTCCCAAGAACAGCGCTGTGACCAAAACCGTCACATCCAGCTTCTGGCAAAAAGAGGCTAGGGCTTTTGAAACATTTGGAGATGATGATGATTAGGAACGGTAAATATATATTCACCAACAGCAAGTCATGCCTGACCAACCTAATTGCCTTCTATGATGACCAAACTGGCTCTGTGGATATGGGGAAACCAGTTGATGTAATATTTGTTGACTATAGCAAAGCTTTTGACATGGTCTCACCAGCAAGTTCAAGATGTATGGATTGGATAAATGGACTATATATTGGATAGAGAACTAGCTAAGTCATCTGGCTCAATGGGTAGTGCTAAGCGGTTCGATGTCTATTTGGCAGCTGGTATCAAGGTGAGTAGGGGTCAGTCCTGGAGCCGTTTTCTTCAACAGATTTATTAATTGTCTGGATGACACTAAACTGTGGGGAGAGGTAGATACCTGGAGGGTAGGGCCAGGGTCCAGAGTGATCTAGACAAATTGAAGGATTGGGCCAAAGGAAATTTGATGGGGTCCAACAAGGACAAGTGTAGAGTCTTACAATTAGGATGGAAGAATCCCATGCACTGCTGCAGGCTGGCTAACCAGCAGTTCTGCAGAAAAGGACCTGGGGATTACAGTGGATGAGAAACTGGATATGAGTCAGCAGTGTGCTCTTTTTGCCAAGAAAGCTACATTAGTAGGAGTATTGGCAGCAGATTGCGGGAAGTGATTAGTCCCCTCTGTTTGGCACTAGCAAGGCCACATCTGGAGTATTGGGCATTGCCAGGAGATCAAAGGACGTGATCATTTCCCACTATTCAACATTGGTGAGACCTTATCTGGAGTATTGCGTCCAGTTTTGGGTCGGCCATTACAAAAAGCATGTGGACCAATGAAGAGAGGAGGGCAATGAAAATGATAAGGGGGTTGGGGCACATGAATTTTGAGGAGAGGCTGTGGGAACTGGGCTTTTTTAGTCTGTAGAAGAGAAAAGTTAGTGGGATTTGATCGCAAACTTAAATTACCTGAGGAGAGGTTCCAAAGATGATTGAGTGCAGATGACAGAACAAGTAGCAATGCTCTCAAGCTGCAGTGGGGGAGGGGGTGTAAAGGGATGGCGACTTCTCATAGAATCATCGAATATTAGGGTTGAAAGGATCCTCAAGCAGTTTTCTACTCCAAAGCCCTGGTCAAAGCAGAACCTATTCCCAAATAAATCATCCCAGTATGACCTTAAAAACCTCTAAGAAAGTAGATAGCACGCCCTCCTTAGGAACCCTTTCCAGTGCTTCACCCCCGCCCATTCTTGTCTTTTGCAGACTGAACAATCCCAGTTCCCTCAGCCTCTCATAAGCCATGTGCTAATCATTTTTGTTATTCTCTGCTGGACACTTCCCAATTTTTCCACATCCTAGTGTGGGGCCCAAAAACTGGACACAGTACTCCAGATGAGGCCTCACCAATGTCGAATAGAGGGGCATGATCACGTCCCTCGATCTCTTGGCAATACCCCTACTTATGCAGCTGAAAAGGCCATTGGTCTTCTTGGCAACAAGAGTACACGGTCGACTTATATCCAGCTCTCCTCCAATGTAACTCCTTGGTCTTTTTCTGCAGAACAGCTGCCTAGCTATTCATTCTCTAGTATGTCGGATTTCATGGGATTCTTCCATCCCAAGTACAGGACTCTGCACTTGTTCTTGTTGAACCTCATAAGGTTTCTTTTGGCCCAATCCGCTAATTTGTCTAGGTCCCTCTGTATCCTATCCCTACCCTCCAGCATATCTACTATTCCGTAAAGTTTAGTGACCGCCTTTCGGTCGTCCTGGGAATTAGCGCTTTTGATACAGGGCACCCGCTGCAGGCCGATGTCCAGCCTTGCTGCTGCCCCCCCCCCCCGCCCTGTCCCTCCCAGCTCCAATTTCCCTTATGCGGGTTTCCTCTTTGGGGAATCCCACAACCCCCTATTCCCAATGTCGCCTGAGTCTGTGGCTACTGTCAGTTACCATCTAGCCCCCCCACCCCCAGGGGCCGCTCTATGTATTTTGCCGCCCCAAGCATGGCAGTCAGGTGGCTTTAGGAGGTGCGCCTGTGGGAGGTCCTCTGGTAACATGGATTCGGCGGCATGCTTGTGGCAGGTCCGCCTGTCCCACAGCTTCGGCGGGTCCGGCGGACCTCCCGCAGGCAAGCCGCCGAAGGCAGCCTGACTGCCCCCCTCATGGCGACCTGCAGGCCGCCCCGCCCCCCCCCGGTTGCCGCCCCAGGCACGTGCTTGGTGCGCTGGTGCCTGGAGCCGCCCCTGAGCCCCCCCACTCACTGGGAACACAGCAGTATATGAGCCACTCATGACTGACAAGAAGGTTGTGGACCTGCTGCCTCTGCCTATCCTTGTGCAGCCCTGTTGCAACCCCAGTACCTTTCGGCCTTAACAAAGCCTGAAGCCTGGGATGTTTTTTCCAGGCCGGATATTTCCCCAGCTCGTCCGGCCTTTCCCCAGCCCAGCTCCACTTCTGATACATGGTTCAGCTTCCCAGCAGCCAGGCCTTTCTCCCGCTAGAGACAGAGACTCTGTTCCAGGCCCAATGGGCTCTTATAAGGGTCAGCTGGGCTGTAATTGGGGCATGGACCCAGCTGAGGCTTCTTTCCCAATCAGCCATTCCCCAGGTATAGCCCTCTCTAGGGCTGTTTTTAACCCCTCCGGGCAGGACTGGGGTGACCACCCCGCTACAGTTGGATATTAGGAAAAACTATTTCACTAGGAGGGTGGTGAAGCAGTGGAATGGGTTATCTAAGGAGTTGGTTTTTAAAGGTACAGCTTGACAATGCCCTGGCTGGGATGATTTAGTTGGGGCTGGTCCTGTTTTGAGCAAAGCATTGGACTAGATGACCTCCTCAGGTCTCTTTCAACTCTAACCTTCTATGATTCTATACCATCCCTGCCCATACTGCTGTTGGTGGACTACCAGCCATGAATTTATCTAATTATTTTTTGAGCCCTATTATGTGTGGTGAAATATTTATTTTTGTTGGTTTAAACCTGCCCCTATTAATTTCATTTGGTGCCTCCCGCCCCTGCAGTTCACGTGTTACGAGAAGGTGTAAATAAAACTTCCTTATCTATTAGGCCAGTCATGAGTTTATAGAGCTCTATCATAACCCCCCAAATCGTCACTTTTCCAACCAGAAAAGTCCCGTTTTATTAATCGTGCCTCATACGGCAGCCGTTCCATAGCCTTACTCATTTTTGTTGCCCTTTTCTGAATCTTTTCCAATTCCAATATATCTTTTTTGAGATGAGGCGAACACACCTACATGCAATATTCAAGCTTTGACATACCATGGATTTATTTAGAGGCAATATGATATTTTCTCTTATTATCTTAATGAGTCTTAACAGTCTGTTAGCTTTTTTGTCTGCCCCTGCACATTGAGTGGATGTTTTGAGAGAACTAGCCACAATGACTCCAAGATCTCTTTCTTGAGTGAGAAAAGCTAATTTAGACCCCATAATTGTATATTTATAGTTGGGATTATATTTTCCAATGTACATTACTTTGCATTTATCAACATTGTGGAAAAATGGATGTTCCAGAATTGAGTTTAGTGACATGTGGTCTGGTAACATGTCCTTACATTAGCCGCCATTATCTATAGGCTGGCTGAAGCACTCCCCAGTGAGAACAAACTTTTTCCATGGTCCATTGTCTTTACTGTTGGGCCAGTAGTATTATCTAGTTTCTTCACTGGTGTACCTGAAAGGCTAGTTATAGGTGTTTCCAACATCATAGCATCTTTCTGTGACATACACATAGCAAAATTAATAACTCCTCATACAATTCAACAAGAATTCTACCTCACAAGGCTCACTTTGTAGCATAATTATCTGAGAGTGATGAATATGGTGGTGTCAGGGTGTTGCTTTTGGGCACAGAGTGTCATACACCCTAGTCTGTGAGGCAAATTTACTCGGCTGGTGTAATGGGGTTCTGACAACTGCTGGAAGACATATGCATAACTCAGGCCTGGTCTACACTGGGGGGGGGGTGTCAAACTAAGGTACGCAAGTTCAGCTACGCGAATAGCGTAGCTGAACTCGAACTACCTTAGTTCGAACTACTTACCCGTCCAGACGCCGCGGGATCGAAGTCCGCGGCTCCCCCGTCGACTCCGCCACCGCCGTTCGCAGTGGTGGAGTTCCGGAGTCGACGGGAGCGTGTTCGGAGTTCGATATATCGCGTCTAGATGAGACGCGATATATCGAACTCTGAGAAGTCGATCGCTACCTGCCGATCCGGGCGGGTAGTATGGACGTACCCTTAGGCTATGTGTACACTACCAAAGTGAGTTAGTCGACATAGCTTAGGAGTCGACGTAGCTACGGTCAACTTACTATGGGGTCTACACAACACTGGGTTGATGGGAGACACTCGCCCGTTGACTTACCTTATCTTTTCGTAAGGGCTGGAGTATGGGGGTCGACCAGAGATTGATCTGCAGTCGATTTGGTAGGTCTTCACTAGACCTGCTAAATCAACCCTGCTGCATCGATCACCAGAGCGACAATCTGGCTGTAAGTCTCTGCCAGGCCACTTACATTGACCTACGTTTGTAATGTAGCCCTGGCCTGAGTGCTGAGAGAGACCCAGTCACTGAAACCATTCCAGTCCCCTGCGCTCTCTGTATCCCAGCAGGTTTTCGCCCTCTCTGCGGAACGGCCTGGAGGAGAACTACTGCCGGAACCCAGACAGAGATGAGCGGGGTCCATGGTGCTACACTACGGACCCGGCCGTCCGGCACCAGAGCTGTGGTATCAAGAAGTGTGAAGATGGTGAGTTAACCCCCCCTTCCCCAAGCACAGGTGCCGACTTTTCCTTTTCCCAGGGGGTGTTTCACCTGAGGCTCCAACCCCACTCAGCCTCCCCCCAAGGCCCCGTCTTCGCTCCGCCTCTTCCCGCCTCCACTCTGACCCCTCCCCGAGGCTCCCACACACCCACCACTCTCTGCCCTCCCCCAGGTCCCCTCAAACGCCAAACCGCAGTTTGGCAGTGGCACCACCAACATCAGCTGTTTGGCGGGGGTGTTCCCCATTATCTGATGAGCATGGGTGGAACAGCTGTGGCCGGTGGATGCTGAGCACCCACTATTTTTTTCCATTCGTGCTCCAGACCCAGAGAACCCACAGACATGGAATAGCTATCGCCCACGTGCAACGGCCAGACATCTCACCTGCCTCCGTGTGATGGCGGGAAGGCCCCTCACTCCCCACGTGTCAGCTGGTGCCTGTGCACCAGAACCCAACCCACACATGCCCTAGCACCCCTGCGCACTGTCATGCACGACTGGATCCAGGGTACTACCCACAAACCCTTGCCTGGCATTAGTCTGCTGGATGATGGTCTGCAATGTGGGGGGCTCTTCTGGGGGCAGAGCTGGGAGATTTGGGGAATGCCGTGAATTCTCTGGGTTCAGCATCCGCGATGCCCACCTGCACAGCTGGCAGAGGCCCAGAGCTGCCAGCCTGCGTGTGCCCTGCCTCGCTCCATGCCTAAAGCATGCCTCTCTCTTGCAGCCGTGTGCGTGTTGTGTAATGGGGAAGATTACCGGGGACTGGTGGACCACACGGAATCCGGGCGGGAGTGCCAGCGCTGGGACCTACAGCACCCGCACAAGCACCCGTACCATCCCCACAAGTACCAGCCCGCCCTGCTTGGGGCTGGGATTGCTCATCCCCGGCAGGATGTTCTCAGTTTGGGATGGGAGGGTGCCTCAGGAGGGAGTAGGGCTGGGTAGTGGCGGGGCATCTCAGCACGCTGTCCAGAGCAGAGCGTTCCCCAGGATCACTGGCTGCTGCCCATGAATTCCTAGGGGCTTGGAAGCCTGAGCCCCCAGCACTGCGGAGGCCCTGCAGTGAATGCAGACCAGCCTGAGGACATGACACTCTGGAATGGGATTGGCACAAGCAGAGACGGTCTCTGCTCCCAATGCTGAGCCCGCAGGCTGGCAGTGCCACCTGCAGAGGAGCATTCTTGGCACTGCCCAGCCCCACTGCCATGTTCAGGCAGGGCCCAGCGCCAAGATTCTGTGGGTAACAAGGATCCTGGCCATGTCCCCCAAACAGGGCTGGTCACTGCCAAGGGTCAGGCTGTGGGGCCTCACTGAAAATACACTTCCTGGGCGGGGTCCGAGCAGGGGGAGAGCACATCCCAGAAGTTCTTGGACCAGGACTGGAGCAGAACATGGCTTTGTAAATATCAAGGTTTCCCTCACCTCTTTCCCCCGCCTCCTCCCTATCCCACCCAGATATCCTGAGATGGATCTGGATGACAATTACTGCCGCAACCCTGACAGCTCCGTGGGCCCCTGGTGCTACACCACAGATCCTGCCCGGGAGCGGGAATACTGCCACCTCCGCAAATGCAGTAAGTGATGTGGTGTGCTGTGGGTGCCAAAGGGCATGTGTGGGATGTGTTTCCCATACTGCTATGTCCGTATCATCGTTAACCTCACTGAGGCTACGTCTATACTACCCGCCCGGGTCGGCGGGTAGCGTTCGACTTCTCGGAGTTCGATATATCGCGTCTCATCTAGATGCGATATATCGAACTCCGAACGCGCTCCCGTCGACTCCGGAACTCCACCACCGTGAACGGCGGTGGCGGAGTCGACGGGGAAGCCGCGGACTTCGATCCCGCGGCGTCTGGACGGGTGAGTAGTTCGAACTAAGGTAGTTCGAGTTCAGCTACACTATTCGCGTAGCTGAACTTGCGTACCTTAGTTCAACCCCCCCCCCCAGTGTAGACCAGGCCTGAGAGTCACGCTGAAGTGCCCAATATGGCTCTGGTCCCTGATGGTGTGAGGACTAGCCATCTGGCAGGGACACCCTGCGCTGTAGTGCCCGGATCGCTGCTCCCATGCCTCAGCAGAGTCGAGTCATGTAGCCATGACATACCTTTCCTGGCCAACGCCTCCCTGCTGCCACTGCCCAACACTGCTCTCTGCTGTGTCCCTGTGCAGGGGATAAGACCTCCCCCAACCCCTCGCACAATGCCCACCCTCTGGCACTCAGGAACATGTTCCATGTCCTTAGGGGTATTTCAGAGAGCCCGTGAGGTCCAGCCTCTGGCTCACAGTCTTGAGCGCATGGCAGGACCCTGCCAGCGAAGAGTCTGCAGCGTGACCAGTCCCCTGGTCATCAGGCTGGTGCTAGGGTGAATGGTGTCCCAGCGCCCACAACATACACCACTGCTCTCTGGTGCTCCCAAGCCAGCACCCAGTGACGTTTGGCCTTTGCCACTGCCCCCATCCACAGAAACAGAGAAACGCCCACACGTGGCAGACACCACCAGCAGCTGCTTCAAGCACAAAGGCGAAGGCTACCGGGGCAAGGTAAACGTCACCACGTCAGGAATCCCCTGCCAGCGCTGGGACGCCCAGACCCCCCACCGGCACCACTTCCGGCCCGAGGAATACGAGTGCAAGTAGGCGATGGAACTGGTTGGGGGAGGGAGGCGCTGCTAGAGGTCTATATGCTGGACGTTAAGGGCGGGGGGAGTCCTTGTGCACAGGAAGAATAATTTACTGCGCATCTGAGTAGGGATTGCTGGGTGGCCCCTGGAGGCTAACTGGGGTCCTGGGGGAACTATCTGGAGGAGGGGGTCGCTGGTCTCCCGGGGGGGGGCTAGGGTTGCCAGGGGTTCTTGGGGGAGTACCTGGAGAGGGGTTATCTGTTCCCCGCAAAATGAGGGCCGGCACCAGTGCACACTGCTCTAGCTGCCTGAATAAACACCCAGGGTCCTGGCTGGCTGTGCTGCTTTGGCTTGAGCTGGCTGCGTCCAGACTCCCTGGCTCAAGTCCTTTGTGTTTCAGGCTCTCCTGTGGCAATGTAGACATCAGTCTGGCAGCTGCAGCATTGCCCCAGCCGAAGTGGGGCAGGAGGGGCTGGCTCTGCAGCTGGCAGTCACAGCGTGGGAGCCAGCTTGAGGAACCGGGCAGGGCTAGGAGTGTGGTGTGAGGCCAGGCAGGGCTCGCTGGTTCTGTGGTTGCAGGGCCTGGCCCAGATGGGGTGGCGCCAAACTTGCAGAGGGCCTGCCTCCTCCTGGCATGTCTGTGGGGGGAGAGCCTTGGACATTCCAGCCCCCTACCCACGGCTGGGCCATGATGGGGGCTGGCAGCTGCTGCACGCTGCGTCCTTTTGTCTTTGACGTTCCCAAGCTGAGCTGGTGTGTCTGCCAGGGACCTGCGGGAGAATTACTGCCGGAACCCTGATGGTTCAGAGGCCCCCTGGTGCTTCACCAGCCTGCCCAGCATGCGCGTCGCCTTCTGCTTCCAGATCAAACGCTGCACCGACGAGGTGGAGGTGGAGGGTGAGGACTGCCCTGGCGGGGAGGAGACAACAAACCAGTTGTCACAGTCCAATGCCCCAGAGTAACCCTACAAGAACTGGTACCCACAGGCCAGTGCCCAGGAGCAACGCTACAATAATAAATCATCTAGTTATCTTAGGTGCCTGTACTCGAACACAAAAAACCTGGAGAAGAACCAGGCATAATTGGAAGTCCTGGCACAGTCAGGGAACTATCAAAGAATCATAGGGAGAGGGATAGCTCAGTAGTTTGAGCATTGGCCTGCTAAACCAAGGGTTATGAGTTCAATCCTTGAGGGGACCATTTGGGGATTTAGTTGAGGCTTGGTCCTGCTTTGAGCAGGAGGTTGGAATAGATGACCTCCTGAGGTCCCTTCCAACCCTGATATTCTGTGATTCTATAGAAGAGTAGGACTGGAAAGGACCTCAGGAGGTCATCTAGTCCAACCCCCCCCCACCACCACTCAAAGCAGGACCAACACCAACTAAATCATCCCAGCCAGGGTTTTCTCAAACTGGCCCTTAAAAACCTCTAAGGATGGACAGTCCATCACCTTCCTAGGTAATCCAGTCCAGTGCTTCACTACCCTCCTAGTCAAACGTCTTTCCTACTAGCCAACCTAGACCGCCCCCACTGCAACTTGAGACCATTGCTCCTTGTTCTGCCATCTGCTACCACTGAGAACAGCCTTGCTCCATCCTCTTTGAACCCCCCTTCAGGTAGTTGAAGGCTGCCATCAAATCCCCCCTCACTCTTCTCTTCTGCAGACTAAACAAGCCCAGTTCCCTCAGTCTCTCCTCGAAATTCATGTGTCGCAGCCTCATGATCATTTTTCTTGCCCTCCGCTCGACTGTCTTCAATTTGTTCATATCCTTTCTGTAGTTGCCCGCCCCGAAACTGGACGCAGTACTTTAGAAGTGGACTCAGCAGTGCCAAATAGAGGAGAACAATTCCTTTCCTCGATCTGCTGGCAATGTTCCTACTAATGCTATGATGGGATTGGACAAGTCGGGGGAGAAAAGGTAGAGGAATTGTACTATATGTAAGACAGCAATATGATTCTGGTTCTCATGGGTGACTTTAATCACCCCGATATCTGCTGGGAGACCAATACAGCGGTGCACAGACAATCCAGGAAGTTTCTGGAAAGTGTAGGGGACAATTTCCTGGTGCAAGTGCTGGAGGAACCAACTAGGGGAAAAGCTCTTCTTGACCTGCTGCTCACAAACAGGGAAGAAATAGTAGAGGAAGCAATAGTGGATGGGAACCTGGGAGGCAGTGACCATGAGATGGTCGAGTTCAGGATCCTGACACAAGGAAAAAAGGAAAGCAGTAGAACAGAGACCCTGGACTTCAGAAAAGCAGACTTTGACTCCCTCAGGGAACTGATGGGCAAGGTCCCCTGGGAGAATAACATGACGGGGAAAGGAGTCGAGGAAAGCTGGCTGTATTTTAAAGAAACCTTATTGAGGTTGCAGGAACAAACCATCCCGATGTGTAGGAAGAAAAGTAAATATGGCAGGCGACCAGCTTGGCTTAACAGTGAAATCCTTGCTCGTCTTAAACACAAAAGAACAGCTTACAAGAAGTGGAAGATTGGACAAATAACCAGGGAGGAGTATAAAAGTATTGCTCAGGCATGCAGGTGTGAAATTAGGAAGGCCAAATCACACTTGGAGTTGCAGCTAGCTGGAGATGTTAGGAGTAACAAGAAGGGTTTCTTTAGGTATGTTAGCAACAGGAAGAAAGTCAAGGAAAGTGTGGGCCCCTTGCTGAATGAGGGAGGGAACCTAGTGACAGAGGATGTGGAGAAAACTAGTGTACTCAATGATTTTTTTGCCTCTGTCTTCACAGACAAGGTCAGCTCCCAGACAGCTGCACTCTGCAGCACGGTATGGGGAGGAGGTGACCAGCTCTCTGTGGAGAAAGAAGTAGTTCGGGACTATTTAGAAAAGCTGGACGAGCACAAGTCCATGGGGCCGGATGCGCTGCATCCGAGGGTGCTAAAGGAGTTGGCCGATGAGATTGCAGAGCCATTGGCCATTATCTCTGAAAAATCATGGCGATCGGGGAAGGTTCCGGATGACTGGAAAAAAGCTAATGTAGTGCCCATCTTTAAAAAAGGGAAGAAGGAAGATCCAGGGAACTACAGGCCAGTCAGTCTCACCTCAGTCCCTGGAAAAATCATGGAACAGGTCCTCAAGGAATCAATCCTGAACCACTTAAAGGAGGGGAAAGTGATCAGGAACAGTCAGCATGGATTCACCAAGGGCAAGTCATGCCTGACTAACCTAATTGCCTTCTATGATGAGATAACTGGCTCTGTGGATGAGGGGAAAGCAGTGGATGTGCTATTTCTGGACTTTAGCAAAGCTTTTGATACAGTCTCCCACAGTATTCTTGCCAGCAAGTTAAAGAAGTCTGGGCTGGATGAATGGACGGTAAGGTGGATAGAAAACTGGCTAGATGGTCGGGCTCAACGGGTAGTGATCAATGGTTCCATGTCTAGTTGGCAGCCGGTATCAAGTGGGGTGCCCCAAGGGTCGGTGCTGGGGCCGGTTTTATTCAATATCTTCATTAACGATCTGGAGGATGGTGTGGACTGCACCCTTAGCAAGTTTGCGGATGACACTAAACTGGGAGGAGTGGTTGATACGCTGGAGGGTAGGGATAGGATACAGAGGGACCTAGACAAATTAGAGGATTGGGCCAAAAGAAATATGATGACGTTCAACAAGGACAAGTGCAGAGTCCTGCACTTAGGATGGAAGAATCCCATGCACTGCTACAGACTAGGGACCGAATGGCTGGGCAGCAGGTCTGCAGAAAAGGACCTGGGGATTATAGTGGATAAGAAGCTGGATATGAGTCAGCAGTGTGCCCTTGTTGCCAAGAAGGCCAACGGCATATTGGTCTGTATTAATAGGAGCATTGCCAGCAGATCGAGGGAAGTGATTATTCCCCGCTGTTCAACACTGGTGAGGCCACACCTGGAGTATTGTGTCCAGTTTTGGGATACTTGCAACAGAAAGGATGTGGAGAAATTGGAGAGTCCAGCAGTGGGCAACAAAAAATTTTAGGAGGCTGGAGCACATGATGTAGGAGGAGAGGCTGAGGGAACTGGGCTTATTTAATCTCTGGAAGAGAAGAGTATTTGTGGGGTATTTGATCGCCGCCTTAAACTACCTGAAGAGGGGTTCCAAAGAGGCTGGAGCTAGTTTGCGCTCAGTGGTGGAAGATGACAGAACAAGGAGTAATGGTCTCAAGTAGCAGTGCGGGAAGTCTAGGTTGGATATTAGGGAAAAACTATTTCACTACGAGGGTGGTGTAGCACTGGAATGGGTTATCTAGGGAAGTGTTGGAATCTCCAGCCATAGAGGTTTTTAAGGCCTGGTTTGACAAAGCTCTGACCAGCATGATTTAGTTGGGGTTGGGCCTGCGTTTAGCAGGGGATTGGACTAGATGATATCCTGAGGGCTCTTCCAGCCCTAATCTTCTATTGTTCTATGATCTGTTCACACAGCCCAATGCCCAGTAGCAACCCTAAACTAACAAACCAGAGCGTATAGCCCAGTGCCCTGGAGCAACCATACCATAACAAATGAGTATCCACAGCCCAGTGCCCAGGAGCAACCATACAATAACAGAACACAGTGTGTATGTTACCTCCTGGGAAGTGTCTGGGGGTCTGAGTGCAGAGCAGGGGAGGGAGGACTTGGCCGTTGGTACCGGGATAGTCCCTGAGGGAGATGGCATGGTGGGGATGGGGGCCAGGGAGCTGGAGGGGGTGGGGGAGTTGTGCACACCCGGTAACAGCTCTTATTTCGCTTTCCTCACCTCCAGACTGTTACCAGGCAAATGGTGAAATGTACAAGGGCAAGATCAGCAAGACCCGGAAGGGCATCACTTGCCAGAAGTGGTCAGCAGGCTCGCCCCATACTCCCCAGTGAGTGCAGGGTCTCCAACAGTGGCCTCCACAGCCACTGGGAGAGGTCCCCAGTGGGGAGGTCTCTGCACTGGGTCCAGGAACCTAAGCGTGTGACCCTGCCATGGAGCCTGGGTCAAGGCGAGCAGCAGGGCCAAGGGCAGTGGGAATGGCACCCACCTCCGGGGGGAGTGTTGGCATGAGGGATGAGAGGTGTGAGACAGTTGAAGCGTTAGGGGGATAGAAGGAAACCAGGGCAACGGGGGCTTGAGGAGGCAGCAGGGGGAGGGCTGAGGGATGGTGGCTGAGGGCAGCAGAGGGAGGAAGGACTCAGGGCTGATTGCGCTACCGCCTCCCAGGATCTCTCCCGCCATGTTCCCCGCCATGCACCTGGAGGAGAATTATTGCCGGAACCCCGACAACGACAGCCACGGGCCCTGGTGCTACACCATGGACCCCAGCACCCAGTTTGATTACTGCGCCATCAAGCCCTGCGGTGGGTGCCTGGCACACAGAGGAGACAGCTCAGTCCCATGGCCGCTGCCCCACGTCATGTTCTCTGGGGACCGGCGCAATCTTGCTGAGTTGAGAAAACGCAGTGAGCTCGTGGCCTGGCTCCCCTCTGCCTGGCTGTCCCATGGCCCAGCCTCCTGTTGTCCCAGTGCCCCACACTGATGATGGGCAGGGCCACTGCCAGGGCCACATCTGCAAGCCCACAAACTGGTCTGACCCCTCCAGGGGCCTGCTCCACAGCAGAACCAGGCCTGGCCACCCGTTGTTCGGCACATGGATATGAGCCTGCTCAAGGCAGACTGGGGCTCTGGCCTGGCAGATGGATGGGCCCCAAGTGGCCCCAAGCATGCTTAGACTGCCTTGAGAGTTCCAGATACCCAGCTGTGCCTGTGTCAGGCAGTTGGGGCTACTGGGGCGCGGACAGGCCATAGCCAGAAGGTGCTCAGTTGGGGTGGGGGGGTGGGGGGTGCAATGAAGGAGGGGTAAAGGGGTGCGATTAAGGACTCAATCGCCCCCACTCCAGGGATGCAACTATAGGCTGGCTCAGTACCAGTCTGCGGAGGCCTGGGGACTCCTGGGGGACCGCTGCTCTGGAAACCCGGAGGCGTTTTCAAAAGATTTAATCAGAAATGTGAGGGGAGGGGAGCTGAGTTGAGGGCTGAGGGAATGAAGCCCTAGGACTGTGCCGCTCTCCAGCACAACCCCAGGCTGTGCTTTGGCCAGTCCCCAGGCCTGACACCATCCATGCTCGGCTCACGTACTCTGACCCCCACCTTGGGGCAACTGACTTTCATCGCCTCTGATTTGTTTCCTCAGCAGGTGACAAGACGCCATCCGTCCTGGAGACTGCAGGTAAAGCCCGCCATCTGTGACCCAGAGTCTGGGTGCTGGGGCCAATGGGGACAGCTTAGCCTGAGGCGAGTGCTCACGAGCTGAGGCCACAGAGATCCTAGGTGACCCCCCCCCCCACCTCTGTGTCAGGACTGGGGCAGGTGGAAGCAGTTCAGCCTGGGGGTGGGGAGTTCTCATGAGTGAGGCCACAGAGACCCTAGGTGACCCCCCCCCTCTGTCTCAGAACTGGGGCACGAGCCAGATCACCAGGTGCACCATGGCCATCTGTCTCTCGCTGGGGGAAGTCTTTTGGGAGCTCCTGCTGAGCCTGCTGCCGGCCCGGGCCCCTGAGTGCTGGCCTCATCCTCCCCGTTCCTGTAGATACTGTGGTCTTTGCCGAGTGCGGAAAGAGGGACGAACGCCTCCAGCTAAAGGGCCGTATCGTCGGGGGGCGCCCCGGGAACTCACCTTGGACTGTCAGCATCCGCAACCGGTGAGGAGTGGCCCTGGGGATTTAGGGCCCAGCCAGGTTGGGGCTGGGGCAGGAGAGCTGGAGTGTGGGACCCTGTTGGGTCATGGGGAAGCAGCTGCAGAAGCCATGTGCCATTGGTGCCTAGCCACTGCTCCGCTGTCTCGAAAAGGCGACTCAGCCGGCAGCTATTTGAACTCCATTCAGTGGGACAAAAGTTTAATATGTGCGGAGCAGCAATGTGTGCATCACCCAGAGCAGCTAGAGCCCGGCCCAGGAGCCTCTGGTGGGGGGGGGGGGGGGCGGTAACACTGTCTGGCTGCTTCAGCCCATTCTTTGCATCCTCCCCCATCCGGCTTGCAAGGCACAGGCTAGGGCTCAGCAAGCCACCAACGTTGGCCCTTGCCCCCGGGTCTAACAGTTCCCCATCATCCAGACCCCGCCCCCCCCCAGGCAGTCGGTAGCTGCAATAGCGTGGGCCTGGGGACTGGCACCTGAAGAAAAAACAGTGATGGTCACACCTCCTGCCATGGATTCCCCAAAGAGGACAGAGGGGACGGGCTAAGCTGCACAGACCTCTACCATCTTACAATGGGTTGAAGTGCCATGCAGACCAGTGACCTTTCTCTCTGACTGTGGCCAATGTCACAGAGGCAGAGATTCCTCATGTGCCTCAATGTCACATAGCTGATTTGCTGGAGGCCAAGCACGCCCAGTGTTCAGAGAGGCATGGAGATTCCGAGGTTCAGTGTGACCTTCTGTAGGACACAGGCCAGAGAACGTCTCCAAAACATTTCCTAGAGCCAGAAAACAGCCAATCTTGAGTTAAAAATTGTCAGTGGTGGAGAAGCCACAAGGACCCTGCGTAAATTGTTCCAATGGTTAATTATTCTCACCAGCAAAACTGCAAGCCTGATTTCCAGGATGAAGCTGTCTAGCTTCAACATCCCACCTATGGACACTGGTAGCTCTTCCTCTGCTAACTTAGGCCTGGTCTACACTGGGGGGAGGGGTGTCGATCTAAGGTACGCAACTTCAGCTACGTGAATAGCGTAGCTGAAGTCGAAGTACCTTAGCTCGAATTACTTACCCGTCCTCACGGCGCGGGATCGACATCCGCGGATCCCCCGACGACTCCACTACCGCCACTCGCTCCGGTGGAGTTCCGAAGTCGACGGGAGCATGTTCAGGGTTCGATATATCGCGTCTAGATGAGACGCGATATATCAAACTCCGAGAAATCGATTGCTACCCGCCGATCCGGTGGGTAGTGAAGACGTACCCTTATAGACCCCCAGGATGAAAGATTCAGTTCCTGTGCCGATATACTGCACATTGATCGAATCACCCTTTCACCGCCTCTTTGTTACTGCTGCCAGCGCCACCTAATGCTAACTAGAGTGACAGGCCCTGTGAGGAAGGCAGGGGCGCCGCCTGGATCTTGCATCTCCCGTGTGATAAGTGCTTTCTGCCCTGCAGGAAAGGAGTGCATTTCTGTGGAGGATCCCTGGTGAAGGAGCAATGGGTCATCAGCACGCGCCAGTGCTTCTCCTCCTGGTAAGGTGTCAGCTGTGCCCTGGGGCCCCTTAGGACAGTGGGGCTCAAACTTTTTTATTGGCGCCCCGTTTCACATCAAAAGCCTCTAAATGCGCCCCCCCCTATAAAGTAAAAAAACTTTTTTATATATTTAACACCATTATAAATGCTAGAGGCAAGCGGAGTTTGGGGTGGGCGTTGACAGCGTGCGACCCCACATGTCATGACCTCGCGACCCCCTGCAGGGTTCCGCCCCCGAGTTTGAGACCCCCCGCCTTAGCGAGAGGAAGTGCAGTGTCCTGTGCACATGCCAGTCTGGCTGAGCTCATGGCACTGTGAGGTGTGTGTGGGGTGGGGCGGTGGGGGGGCGTTGCTGGAACAGGGGACAGTCTGCAGAGAGTTCTGGACCGCTGACTTGTCCAGAGATCAGCTAGCTGGTGCCTTTGAGGTGCTCCGCACCAGTCCAAGGGTTGTCGCCATCCAGTCCTCTAGGGGGCCTCAGCCAGCGGGGCAGGGGTCAGTGATGGGACGGGGAGCAGAAACAGGAGGTCAGATGGGCCCTGTTCACTGGCACATTGCAGCAGTTGCAGGCATCATCTGGTGGGTGCTGCAGTACCCAGGTGGGCAGTGGGAAATAGGACTCTGTGGTTTGTCCCTTCAACCCCTACGCTCCCTACCAGCAGGCTACACAGGTGTCTGGGCAGCACCGAACTCAGCCGCTGTCGGCCTGGCCTTCCGCCCCTGTGCGGCACAGCATTTATCGGCCCCAGAACTAGCCCTTCAGCGTAGTCACGGAAAGGCCGCCATAGTGATAGTCAGACACAAGCTGTCTGGGGGGCACCTTCCTGGGCTGTGCAGCCCTAGGCCTGCATGGAAGGGCCAGTCCTTGCTCGACCAGTCCTAATGGCACCCTGGCCAGAAAGGCGGGGTCCCAGATATGGGGGACTGTAAGAGAGCCCCTGCACAGCCAGTAGGGTTGCCAACTGTCTAATAGTGCAAATCCAAGCAATCTTGACAAACCCCTGTACCCCCATCTCCGAGGCCCCACTCTGCTAACTTAATTCCCCACTCCCTCCATCCTTCGCTTTCCCACACCCTGGTCTACACTGGGGGGTGTGGGTTGATCTAAGGTACGCAACTTCAGCTTACCCTTAGTCACTTTCACTGGGCTGAGGCATGGGGTTGGGCTGCGGTCTCTGGGATGGGATTTTGGTACTGGAGGGTGCTCCGGGCTGGAGGAAGAGATTGAGGTGCAGGAGGGCATGTGCTGTTCGGGCTCCAGGAGGGTGCTCAGGGATAGGGCAGGGGATTGGGGTGTAGGAAGGGGTGAAGAGTGCGGGCTCTGGGAAGGAGTTTGGGTGCAGGAGAGGGCTCTATGCTGGGGCAGTGGATTGGGGTGCAGGGGGGTGCAGAATCTGGAAGGGCGTTTGGGTCAAAGAGGGGCTCAGGGCGGGGGCTGAGGAGCAGAGTGAGGCCTGGGGGCACTGTGCTGAAGTGATGTGCTGCAGCTTGGATCGTGCCTTCTTTGGCAGTGACACTGACTTGTCTAGCTATGAGGTCCAACTTGGGACCCTCTTCAAGGACCCCAGTCTCAGCGACCCCGACAAACAGGCTCTCCCCATACTGAAACTTGTCTGCGGGCCCTCCGTGTCTGACCTGGTCCTGCTGAAACTGGCCAGGTGAGCAGGCTGAGGGTGTCAGCTTAGTGGGGCCGGGACCTCGTGCCAAGGCGTACTCTGAATCACCCCCACCCCCACCGTGCAGACTTTGCTGTGACAGCCTATCCCCTCAACTGGGGGGGTGTCGCCTTTCCTTGTAAGATCCGGCTGGCTCCAGAGATTTCTTGTGCTCCCACATAGAACCACCAGGAGGCAGCCGGGGGCGCTGGGGACAGACAGCCACAGGGCATGCCCTGCCAAAGCGTGTCGGGTGCCACAATGGGCAGGGTGGTGCTGGAGTCCTAGGGCGGTATGGGCGCCGGTGGTTCAGGGGGCCGGCCCATGGGGCAGGTGTCTGGCTGTGACAGGGAGGCAGGTGGGCTAGTATATGGCCCTGGCAGGTGGAGCCCTGGCTCTGGCTCTGCTTCCCTGACCCCCCCGCCCCCATGGCCTGGTGCAATGGCTTCTTGTAGCGGTATGCACTGGAGCCAATCTGGCATTCCCCCTGACGAGCAAGAGGCAGCTGCAAGCAGGAGGACAGGAAATCTGGGGCAGCGTGGGGGAATCCTCCAGCTAATACCAAATTCAGGGGATCCGGATTCAGCACCCCATAGGACTGGACAGAGCTGAATGGTGCATTTCAAAACTCTGCGAGTCATTGGCCTAGGCTCCCTGTAGCCATTCTGTTGTGCTCGGGTCACATTTGGAATCTGCTCTGCGCTGAAGGCCTGTTCCTGCAATGGCTGTCGTGAGGGCAGAGCCTCTCGGTGACATGCTGGGAGGTGGGTGGCCATGGACACAGGTGAGGGGGCGTTGGCAAGCAGGGAGTGGGGGTGGGTAGCTGTGCGGCACTGCTCTCTTTTGGCAGGCCAGCGACTCTGAACAAGCGGGTGGCTCTCATCTGCCTCCCACCAGAGCGGTACGTCGTTCCCGAGAACACAGAGTGCGAAATCGCTGGATGGGGTGAAACCGGAGGTACAGACCCAGGGCCAGGGAGGGGGCAGCCAGGAGGTGAGGACTGGAGAATACAATGGGGCGCACACACACACCAATGCCGACCAGACTCCTCTACAAGCTGGGACTGTCTGCAATGACACTCTACCTTCCCCAGCTGCCTCTATACTACAGGGGCCCCAGCCGGATTTCTGCCCCATGGTGCCTCCCCTCTGCGCTACTCTTCGCCCCGCCACCCACACCACTTCCACATGCGAGCCCAACCAAGGACTCCCCTCACGGCTAGCCAGTCTTCCCTCCAGCCAGCCCTGTTCAGACCAGGGGGAAAGCGAGATGGGGCAGCCTGTCTCTGGGTTCTAGCCCCCTCAGGTCGCTCACCTGCTCTATCTCCGCCCCCAGGTACTGGCAACAAAACTCTGCTCAACGTAGCCAAACTACCCGTGATGAGCAACAAGAAGTGCAACATGGTGCTCAGAGGCCAGGTGAAGGAGAGTGAGCTGTGTACTGCGCCCCTGCGAGCCGGGGTGGGGGCCTGTGAGGTAAGCTGGGGAGGCACGCTGCGAGGTGCATGCTGTGGAAGGGGAGTACGGTGGGAGAGAGGAGTGTTGTACGGAGCAGGCTGGGAGGGAGTTCTGTAGGGGAGGGGAGTGCCATGAGAGAGGGGAGTACTGTGGGAGAGGGGAGTCCTGTGGGGGGGGGAGTGGAGAGTGCTTAGGAGGAGGGGAGGAAGTGACATAGGGGGACAGGCTGGGGGGCAGTGCTATGCGGGAGGAGAGTGCTGTGGTGGGCGAGCGGGGAGTGAAGTGATATGCGGGGGGGAGAGGCATATTATGGCGAGTAGAGTGCCGTGGGAGGCAGGATGGGAAGAAGTGCTATGGGGAAGGGAGGGGAGTGCTGTGAGGGCTGGAAGTGAATCCTGGAAGACGCCATGCAAGATGAGCACGGGGAGACTCTGTGAGGGGGCAGGGCAGGGCGCAGAAGTTGAAATGTTTTCTCGGCCCCTGCAGGGCGACTATGGAGGGCCGCTGGCCTGCCTGACCCATGACTGCTGGGTGCTGGAGGGCGTCATCACCCCTATGCGTGTGTGTGCCCGCAAGGACAAGCCAGCCGTCTTCACTCGTGTGTCGGTCTACGTCGATTGGATTAACAAAGTGATGAGGATGCTCTGAGCTTGTGGCGGGGGGCCCCGCTCAACACCCAAAGAGCTCAGCGCTGCTTTCCTCTCTGCCTGGTGATGGCCGTGAGCTCTGAGATGTACGTTCACCCATGCCAAACTGTGCCAAGCCCTCGAAGCATCCTCGGGCAAGGCTCTGAGTCCAGATTGTCTGTCCCATGTGCTGAGACCAACCCAGGTCAGCCCGTCCCTGGGCCGTGGCCACCGGCCCTAGGACAGAGGGTACTCATGGTTACTATATTGACTGATTTCAATAAACATGCTCAAGGTGTCGGTGGCTGTCTCCGTCATGTGGGTCGGGAGGAGGGGGGCTCCCCAAGGTTCTGGGGGTACAGGACCAGCCTCAAGGACTGGTGGTAACCCGGCTAGGGCCTGCCAGGCTCCAAGTCCGCCTGGGGGAGATGAGAGCTCTGGCCCTGCACACTTCAAGGAGCCTCTCCCCGAGGATCAGGAAGGGGGGGCTGAATCCTGAGTTGTGACCCACAGCAGCCCAGAGCCTTGCCTAGTCATGTCTCGCTGCACAGTCAGGGATTTCTGGGAGCCCCTTGTATGCTGCAGCCATGCGCACCAGGACAGGGCAGCGAGGGGCTGGAGTTAATGGTAGGGGGGGCAAAAAAGGGGGGAAAGTCCTTAAGTGTCTTCGGGGTGGGCATGAGGCAGTGCCAGGGTCGGGGGGAAAGGATGTATGTGGCCCCTGCGGGTCCTGGCGGGGACAATCAACTCATGGCTCCTGGGGAACATGGTTGGGGTAGAGGAGCTGATTTATATTTCTATGTTTGTCAATAGACCAGGAGCTGTGACACCTTCACCCAGAAGCAGGACAGAGGGCTTTGGGCTGGATCCAACTGCAGGGAGGCCAGAGCTGGGTCACAGCGTGCATCTAGGAGGAGGGCAGGGGCTGGCTCTGGGGCGGTGACTGCGCAACTATAGGCACAGACCAGGCTCATCTGGCCAAGCCATAGCCTGGAAGTCATAGCTTCAGGGAAGTCAGACTCCAGACATTTTCTGGGACTCCCAGCGTCCCGTTCCTCCCATCTGTCCAGCCACTTTCTCACCCACCCTCCCCGCGTACTCCAACCAGCGCACTCTGGGGCTGCAGCCTGGGACACTTTTTTGGATAACCGAGATATCTGGGAGAAATTCCTGCCCACAGGAGGAGGAAGGGGCTCTGTGTCTGCCAAGGGGAGGTGCCTAGACAGTGTTTTCCCCAGGAATTGAAATTGGGGGGGTTGAATTTACAGGGGAGGGTGTCTAGACCGATGAGATGTATAAAAGAAATATGGTAAATGTTTTGTTAGGATAATGCAACTTTAACATAAGGATAATGCAAGTTACACTAAAACATATAATAGGTCTAGGTTTCTTAAAACATTTTTTAAAAAAAATGTATTTAATTTAAATTGACTTGAAAAATAAGCCATCATGGGATGAAAGGGACGTCCTCTTAGGGATCAGTAACTGGTTAAAATATGGGAAACGAAGGATAGGAATAAATTATCAGTTTTCAGAATGGAGAGAGATAAATAATGATAACCCAGAGGAGTTGGTACTGGGACCATTACTCTTCAAAATAGTCACAAATGATCTGGAAAAATGGGTAAAAAGTGAAGTGGCAAAATTTTCAGGTGATACAAAACTATTCAAGATAGTTAAGTCCCAGGCAGACTGCGAAGAGTTACAAAGGGATCTCACAAAACTTAGTGAGTGGGCAACAAAATGGCAGATGAAATTCAATGTTGATAAATGCAAAGTAATGAACATTGGAAAACAATCTCAACTATGCATACAAAATGAAGGAGTCTGAATTAGCTGTTAACACTCAATAACGAGATCTTGGAGTCATTGTGGATAGATCTCTGAAAACATCCACTCAATGTGCACCAACAGTCACAAAAGCAAACAATGTTGGGAATCATTAAGAAAGGAATAGATAAGACAGAAGATATCATATTGCCTCTATATAAATCCATGGTACGTGCACACCTTGAATAGTATGTGCAGATCTGGTCACCCATCCTAAAATATATATATATTGGAATTGGAAAAGGTACAGAGATGAGCAACTAAAATGATCAGGGGTATGAAACAGGAGGAGAGATTAAAATGACTGGGAATTTTCAGCTTAGAAAAGAGATGACTAATGGGGATATGATAGAGGTCTATAAAATCTTGACTGGTGCGAAGAAAGTGAATAAGGAAATTTTATTTAATCCTTCACATAACACAAGAACTAGGGGTCACCCAATTAAATTAATAGGCAGCAGGTTTAAAAAAAACAAAAGGAAGTACTTCTTCACACACTATAAAGTCAACCCAGGGAACTCTTTGCCAGGGGATGCTGGGAAGACCAAAACTATAACAGGATTTTAAAAAGAACTAGATAAATTCTTGGAGAATAGGTCCATCAGTGGCTTGAGTGTCCCTAGCCTGTTTGCCAGAAGCTGGGAATGGGCAACAGGGGATGGTCACTTGATGATTACTTGTTCTATAGATCTTTCGCATGAAGCCAGTTGTTTGACATTCTCCGCTACTGAGGAGTTGTGGATGGTTCAGAAGGTTGCTCTGCACCTGAGGGCGCAGCAGAGAAAGGACATGATGCCACAATGAATTCTGAACATGATTGTATCATGGTTGCAATGAGATTGAAAAGTCTCCTTGTCAGTTTCATCTCAAAGGTTCCTAGGAGATCACTTTACACATGCAAGCCAGGCCTAAAAACAGAAGCCAGACACTATAGCAATGGAAAGAGAAAGAATACAGCTGATGGAGAGAGCGGTAAAAGGTGCAATTCTCTTCTGGTCCCAGACAGAACCCTAGGAACCGCCATCTTGCAATGTCCAGTTATGCCCTATGGACACTGCATGGTAATATGCGTTCGTAAATTTAACAAATAGCTATGTACAAGGATTGTTCTCTTGAGGGGCTCCTCTGACACACTTCAAGCCAAATACACTGTTTCAGTAGCATAAATGTAGCTTTTTGACTCATTATAAGTCAAAACAAACGTCAGCTTTAGTCAAAGAAAATAAAAGCAAAAGGCATTCTTAACGTTTTCAATGCCCTTACAAATTTAGATTATTCTCACCACAGGCTGGTTGGTTGCTCCTCAGCCAGACGCTTCGTGTGATGTCTGTAGACTGTAGGTGGAAGAGAGTGAGAGAGAGCATGGCAAATGACCCCCTTTTATCGTGGCCTGTTGGATTTGCCCCTTCGTAGTCCCAAACTAACCAAGGGAAGGGGGGGGGTCTCTCCTTCGAGAGTCTAACAGATGATATATACTGAAACTATAACATATAACAAGATTGAAACATTTCTTTAACATTTACTATAACTGCACTATAAGACCCATGCTCAGTGAATCATGAGCCTTCTGAAGACTGTCAACATGACAAACTTTTCAGTGGGTCACACACAATCATTTTATAGAGATGAACATGCGGGTGTAGGGTGTTCCCTGAGTGACACAGCGTAACAATACCATGTTAATTCTCTAAAGTCCTTTTATTCCCAAGAAATCAAGGTTCTCCAGTTTACAGTCCAGGAGAGAGAGAGGATGCTAAGTGGCCCTGAACGAGTCTACTACAAAGGGAAAAACAACGGTGGCATAGAAGAGGTGAGCCTTTCCACCACCCTTGGGCATAAGCAGTGACAGCAAATCCAGGAGCTGTGCACCAGCTTCACGCCAAAGCTTTCACCCAACCCAGGATGGACAGAACGGGGGTACCACTCCATTGACACAGGCAATGCTCGCCCAATTAGAACTCAACCCTACCGGATGGCTCCTCAAGCCAAAACTGCAATAGAAAGGGAGATCAAGGACATGTTACAGATGGGTGTAATCCATCCCTCTGAGAGTGCATGAGCCTCTCCAGTGGTTTTGGTTCCCAAACCAGATGGGGAAATCCACTTTTGCATGGACTACAGTATGCTAAATGCTGTAACTCAGCCAGAGAACTATCCAACACCACACATAGATGAGCTGTTGGAGAAACTGGCATGTGCCCAATTCATCTTGACCTTAGACTTAACTGAGGCCTGGTCTACACTGGGTGGGGGGGTCGATCTAAGGTACGCAACTTCAGCTACGTGAATAGCGTAGCTGAAGTCGAAGTACCTTAGCTCGAATTACTTACCGTCCTCACGGCACAGGATCGACGTCCGCAGCTCCCCATGTCGACTCCGTACCGCCATTCGCGTTGGTGGCGTTCCGGGCTCAACAGGAGCACGTTCGGGGTTCGATATATCGCGTCTAGATGAGACACGATATATCGAACTCTGAGAAATCGATTGCTACCCGCCAATCCGGCGGGTAGTGAAGACGTACCCTAAGGTGTATTGGCGAGTGCCGCTAGATGACCCAGCCAAGGAAAGGTCAACTTTCATCACCTATGCAGGACACTATGAATTTAATAGCCTCCCTTTCGGACTGTGAAATGCAACCGCGACCTTCCAGAGACAGGTAGATAACTTTCTGGCTGGATTTGGGAAATTTGCTGTCGCCTACCTTGACGTGGTTATATTCCCCTTTTTTGGTCACCCATCCAGCAAGTAGCTATACAATCCCTCCTAGTCGCTTGTCTCTATTTGCCTTATCTGCAAAGGGTTAAAAAGTCTCACTTCTAAGGCCTGGTCTACACTACACGTTTCAACCGAATTTAGCAGCGTTAAACCAATTTAACCCTGCACCTGTCCACACAACGAGACTCTTTATATCGATATAAAGGGCTCTTTAAACCGATTTCTGTATTCCTCCCCGACGAGAGGAGTAGTGCTGAAATCGGTTTTGCCATGTCGGATTAGGGTTAGTGTGGCCGCAAATCGACGGTATTGGCCTCCGGGTGGTATCCCACAGTGCACCATTGTGACGGCTCTGGAAAGCAATCTGAACTCGGATGCACTGGCCAGGTAGACAGGAAAAGCCCCGCGAACCTTTGAATTTCATTTCCTGTTTGCCCAGCATGGAGCTCTGATCAGCACGGATGGCGATGCAGTCCCAAATCCAAAAAGAGCTCCAGCATGGACCGTACGGGACATACTGGATCTGATCTCTGTATGGGGAGACAAATCTGTTCTATCAGAGCTCCGTTACAGAAGACGAAATGACAAAGCATTTGAAAAAATCTCCAGGCTATGATAGACAGAGGCCACAGCACAGTGCTGTGTGACAAGCATAACGGAAAGCCAAAGAATCAAATGGACGCTCATGGAGGGAGGGGGTGTGTAGCAGGGTGAACCCTTGCTCCTGCCCTGAGGGGTTTAAAAGCAGCCTGGCAGGGCTTGAGAGCTACTGCTCTAGGCTGGGCTGATTGGGGGAGTGGCTGCAGGTGAGGCCACGCCCCAAACTGAGCGACAGCTGGCCCCTATAAAAGGCCAGGGAAGCCAGAAGCACAGGAGTCTCTCTCTGCCTTCAGAGAGAGAAGGGCCTAGCTGCAGGGAGCTTGAGACCAGATACCTGAGTGAAGCAGGGCTGGGGAAAGGCTGAGGAGCTGGGGAGCTCCAGCCTAGAAAGCCCCAGGCTGCGGCCTAGTGAAGGGCCAACAGGTACTGGGGGTTGCAGAGGGCAGCCCAGGGGTAGGCCAAAGCAGCAGGTCCAAACCATCCTTGCCAGTGATGAGTAGGCTGATAATGCAGTCTGCCCCAGAGTGTGGGGCTAGACAATGACTGGCAGTAGCCAATACTGAGGCAAGGTGGGGATAGAGGGTGGGGGTTCCCCAAGGAGGGGAGACCCAGAGAGAAAGGGGTTACTGCAAGGGGCAGCACCCCATGTAAAAGGGCACCGGGTCCAGGGAGGGACATGGGGAGCCAGAAGACAGGCGGATCACCGGCCTGCAGAGGGCGCTCCAGTGCTGGAAAACGAGCTAATTCCCGGAGTCACCAGCAGGAGGCGCCATGGGGGTGAGTCCGACCCGTTACAGGGTACTGAGGACTCCAGCTATCCCACAGTCCCCGCAGTCTCCGAAAAGCATTTGCATTCTTGGCTGAGCTCCCAATCCCAGGAAAAAGGGCACGAAATGATTGTCTACCGTTGCTTTCATGGAGGAAGGATTGAGTGACGACATTTACCCAGAATCACCCACGACACTGTTTTTGCATTGGGATCAGAATTAAAATGGGCGGGGGAGACTGTGGGAACTATGGGATAGCTATGGGATAGCTACCCACAGTGCAACACTCCGGAAATTGACGCTAGCCTCGGTACATGGACGCACACCGCCGAATTAATGTGCTTAGTGGGACTGCATGCACTCGACTTTATACAATCTGCTTTACAAAAGCGGTTTATGTAAAATCGGAATAATCCCATAGTGTAGACATACCCTAAGGATACGTCCAGACTACCCGCCGAATCGGCTGGTAGCGATCGATTTTGCGGAGATCGATATATCGCGTCTCATCTAGACGCGATATATCGATCACCGAACGCGCTCCCGTCGACTCCGGAACTCCACCGGAGCGAGTGGCGGTAGCGGAGTCAACGGGGGAGCTGTGGACGTCGATCCCGAGTGGTTAGGACGGGAGGTAAGTCGGGATAAGATACTTCGACTTCAGCTACGGTATTCCTGTAGCTGAAGTTGCGTATCTTACCGCGACACTGCCCCCCAGTGTGGACCAGGCCTGAGAGTACGTCTTCACTACCCACCGTATCGGCGGGTAGCAATCGATTTCTCGGGGATTGATATATCGCGTCTCATCTAGACGCGATATATCGATCCCCGAATGCGCTCATGTCGACTCCGTAACTCCACCAACGCGAACGGCGGTAGCGGAGTCGACATGGGGAGCCGCGGACGTCGATCCCGCGCCGCGAGGACGGTAAGTAATTCGATATCAGATACTTCGACTTCAGCTATGTTGTGGAAAAATTGACCACACCGTTGATTTTGGGTCAGACACACTGAGGCACCTTTATTAAAATACCGATATGCATAAAGGGAAGGTCAGCATAGCCCCCAGCAAAAAGGGGGGGGGGGTGGCTGCCTTACGTGGGGTACATTGCTTCAAGCTTATAAAGGTAAAAACCGCAACGCGTAATCACACATTACAAATTTTATCAGCCTTATTTGGTATAATTTTTATCAGCAAGCCAATCAGAGCCCCTCACCATCTAGGGGTTTTCCTGTTATTGTCCCTAGAGTCTCCCACTTTCGCCATGTCCCTCTTCTTGCGTTATCTTATTGAGTACTAAATTACCTAATGCAATTATTTTCCAATAGAGTTGTACAGTAAGCACTTTTTTAACTGTATGCCCACCTACTTGCGGTTTTCATTGTACAAGACTCTTCTGCTTTATTAATCTTCCATAGCTAATATGCTGTTATCCTAGGTCAGGTTACCCAATTACCAGTAGGCGTGGGTTCCCTTTTTCTCCTGTTGTCCTTTTGATTATGCCATACAAGCTTCTGATTATGCCACACAAGCTCTTGCAAATTTTTCCTATGCCTTAATGTCAAGCTGGCCTACAATGGCCTGCTGTTGCTAACTTAGCTTGGGACCAGCTGGACACAGTTTGGGGCAAGGCATGCAGGGTCCCTGAAAATCCCCATCAGCTACGTTATTCACATAGCTGAAGTTGCGTATCTTATATCGATTTTCCCCCATAGTGTAGACCTGCCCTAAAAGGAAAAAGGTAAAAGGAAGTCGGTGGGCACCTGGCCAAAAGAGCCAATTGGAAGGCTATAACTTTTTAAAATGTAAAAAAGGCTCACATTTTTCTGTTTGTTGTTGTTCTTACGGGGACAATTAGATATACATACAGCTATGTTGTAATAAATTTGGACCAGGTATGGAAAAAAAAAATCCGTGTCACATGAATAAACTACTCATTAAAACCCCAGACAGTTAAGGCAGGAGTTCCCTAGTGGTGCCTTCCTGGGCTCTCCAAGGGGTTCTGCACTTCGATGAGAGCATCTACCAATCTAGGCTCAGAGACAAGCTGTAACATTGTGCTTTTACCACAAGTATGGTGTGGCCAATTTACTTTTTAGAAACCTCATCCCCCCCCCCCCCCCACATCTTCTGTATTCAAAGTGCCAGACTGGAGAAATAGCCATGACCCGATGAGAGGAGTAGCGCTAATATCGGGATTACCATATCGGAATAGGGTTAGTGTGGCCGCAAATCGACGGTATTGGCCTCCGGGCGGTATCCCACAGTGCACCACTGTGACCACTCTGGACAGCATTCTGAACTCGGATGCACTGGCCAGGTACACAGGAAAAGCCCCACGAACTTTTGAAATTCATTTCCTGCTTCCCCAGCATGGAGAGCTCATCAGCACAGGTGACCACGCACAGCTCATCTGCACAGTTAACAATGCAGTCTCCTGAGAATCGAAAAAGAGCTCCAGCGTGGACTACTCGGGAGGTACTGGATCTGATCGCTATATGGGGAGAGGATTCAGTGCTAACAGAACTGCGTTCCAAAAGACTAAATGAAAAAGTATTTGAAAGAATTTCCAAGATTATGATGGATAAAGGCCATATCAGGGACTCAGTGCAGTGCAGAGTGAAAGTTAAGGAGCTCAGACAAGCCTACCAGAAAACCAAAGAAGCAAACGGAAGGTCCGGTGCAGGGCCAAAAACATGCTGCTTCTACACTGAGCTGCATACAATTTTAGGGGGCTGTGCCACAACTACCCCACCCCTGTCCATGGATTCCGAGGTGGGGGTTATAATCTCAGCCATGGCTGAGGATTATGCGGACGGGGAAGAATACGATGATGAAGCTGACGAAGATGACCTTGCAGAGAGCACACAGCACTCCGTTAGCCCCAACAGCCAGGAGCCTTTTTTGACCCAGACGGAATTAGCCTCCCAGCCCTCCCAAGCAACTATCGCAGACAATGAAGCCATGGAAGGGACCTCTGGTGAGTGTACCTTTGTAAATATCAAACATTGTTTTTTAAGCAAGCGTTTTTTAATGATTGATTTGCCCTGAGGACTTGGGATGCATTCGCAGCCAGTAAAGTTACTTAGAAAAGTTTGTTAACATGTCTGGGGATTGAGCGGAAATCCTCCAGGGACATCTCCATGAAGCGCTCCTGGAGGTACTCCAAAAGCCTTTGCAGAAGGTTTCTGGGCAAGGCAGCCTTGTTCCGTCCACCATGGTAGGACACTTTACCACGCCATGCATGTAGCAAGTAATCGGGTATCATTGCATGGCAAAGCATAGCTGCGTATGGTCCGGGTGATTGCTGGCATTCAAGAAACATCCTTTCTTTATCTCGCTGT
The DNA here is from genome assembly GCF_020497125.1 of Mauremys mutica. Taxonomy (NCBI): domain Eukaryota; kingdom Metazoa; phylum Chordata; order Testudines; family Geoemydidae; genus Mauremys; species Mauremys mutica. The sequence goes on along the minus strand of NC_059078.1, from coordinate 52,301,663 downwards.
GTTATCCTCAGCAGAGTGATATCGTTCAGGGTAACCTGGTTGAAAATCAGGAATTTAATTAAGGGGACAGAGATGGCCATTTTCCTACTGGGTTCGTGGACTGCAGCTTAAAAAAAAAAATCCTTTCCTGCACGTAGCCAAGCGGGGGGAGGGGAGGAGTGAAATATCGATGAGCTTTTTCGCATTTGGTCAGCAGGGATCTTCCCAGCTAACAGCCACGCGGTGGGGGGGTGAAGGGGGGTGATTAGCAGTGAGCTTTCATGATACCAGCCATGCGGTGGGGGGAGGGGTAAAGCACTGTATATATGAAGGCTGCAGAAGCCGAAAGACAGTGGCTTACCATGGCCGCATGCAAGCTGAATTCTGATGCCCAGACCTGTGGCTGAGAGATCTGTAACCCCAGAGCTGCAGGCACTCAGTATTAAGATGAAAAATGCGACCTTGTAGTGAAATCACATGTGCTATGTAAGGTGAATAGTGCTGTTCACTGTGAAAGACTATAACCATTGTTCTGTAAAATGTATCTTTTTAAATACTTCTCTCCCTTTTTTCCCTCCCTTATGCAGCTGCAAATTTTTCAAGCCTCCCTACTCCATCCCAAAGGCTAGCTCAGATAAGGCGGAGGAAAAAGAAGACGCGAGATGAGATGTTCTCGGATATAATGGAAGTAACCCGCAAAGAAAGAGCTCATCTGAATGAGTGGAAGGAGGTGGTATCAAATTACAGGAAAGATGCCAGTGAACGTGAGGACAGGAGGGACGCCTGAGATGAGAGGTGGTGGCAGGAAGATCGGCAGGAAGATCAGAGGTGGCGGAAGGAAGATCAGCGGTGGTGGGATGCAACTCTGGGGCTGCTGTGTGATCAAACTGACATGCTCCGGCGTCTGGTGGAGCTTCAGGAACGGCAGCAGGATCACAGAGTGCCGCTGCAGCCCCTGTATAACCACCCTCATCCCTCACCATGTTCCACATCCTCCTCACCCGGACGTGTAAGAACGCGTGGGGGGAGGCTCCGTGCACCCGCCCACTCCACCCCTGTGGACAGCCCAACCAGAAGGCTGTCATTACTGTGAATTTTTTTTAGTGGGATTTTCCATCCCTCCTATCCTCCTCCCAAACCACACCCGGGCTACCTTCTCAGTTCTCTCCCTGGTTTTATAATGAATTAATAAAGAATACATGATTTTTAAACTATAGTGACTTTATTTCCATAAGCAAGCTGTAATCGAAGGGGGAGGGTGGGTTGCTTACAGGGAATGACTCAATCAAGGGGGGTGGGTGTTCATCAACAAACACAGCAGTCACACCCTAGCCTGGCCAGTGATGAAGCTCGTTTTCAAAGCTTCTCTGATGTGCACCGCTTCCTGGTGTGCTCTTCTAATCTCCCTGGTGTCTGGCTGCCCGTAATCAGCAGCCAGGTGATTTGCCTCAGCCTCCCACCCCGCCATAAAGGTCTCCCCCTTACTCTCACAGAGATTGTGGAGAACACAGGAAGCAGCAATAACATAGGGGACATTGGTTTGGCTGAGGTCTGAGCGAGTCAGTAATGTGCACCAGCGCGCCTTTAAACGGCCAAAGGCACATTCTACTACCATTCTGCACTTGCTCAGCCTGTAGTTGAACAGCTCCTGACTACTGTCCAGGCTGCCTATGTATGGCTTCATGAGCCATGGCATCAAGGGGTAGGCTGGGTCCCCCAGGATAACTACAGGCATTTCAACATCCCCAACCGTTATTTTCTGGTCTGGGAAGTAATTCCCTTGCTGCAGCTGTTTAAACAGAGTAGTGCTTCTGAAGACACGAGCGTCATGAAAACTCCCTGGCCATCCCACGTGGATGTTGGTGAAACGTCCCTTGTGATCCACCAGTGCTTGCAGCACCATGGAAAAGTACCCCTTGCGGTTTACATACTGGGTGCCCTGGTGCTCCGGTGCCAATATAGGGATATGGGTTCCATCTATCGCCCCCCCACAGTTAGGGAATCCCATTGCAGCAAAGCCATCCACTATGGCCTGCACGTTTCCCAGAGTCACAACCTTTTGTAGCAGCAGCTTAGTGATTGCTTTGGCTACTTGCATCACAGCAGCCCCCACAGTAAATTTTCCAACTCCAAATTGATTCCCGACTGACCGGTAGCTGTCTGGCGTTGCAAGCTTCCAGAGGGCTATTGCCACTCGCTTCTCCACTGTGAGGGCTTCTCTCATCTTGGTATTATGGTGTTTCAGGGCAGGGGAAAGCAAGTCACAAAGTTCCATGAAAGTGCCCTCACGCATGCGAAAGTTTCGCAGCCACTGTGAATCGTTCCACACCTGCAAAACTATGCGGTCCCACCAGTCTGTGCTTGTTTCCCGGGCCCAAAATCGGCGTTCAATGGCTAGAACCTGCCCCATTACCATCAGGATCTCCAAAGCGCAGGGGCCCACGGTTTGAGAGAATTCTGTGTCCATGTCCTCATCACTCTCATCGCCGCGCTGCCGTAGCCGTCTCCTCCTCGCCTGGCTTTGCAGGTCATGGTTCAGCATATACTGCACGAGAGTGCGCGAGGTGTTTAAAACGTCCACGATTGCGGTATTGAGCTGAGCAGAGTCCATGCTTGCTGTGCTATGGCGTCTGCACAGTTCACCCAGGAAAAAAGGCGCAAAACGGTTGTCTGCTGCTTTCACGGAGGGAGGGGTGAGGCTGTACCCAGAACCACCCGTGTCAATGATTTTTGCCCCATCAAGCACTGGGATCTCAACCCAGAATTCCAAGGGGCGGGGGAGACTGCGGGAACTATGGGATAGCTACGGAATAGCTACCCACAGTGCAACGCTCCAGAAATCGACGCTAGCCTCGGACTGTGGACGCACACCACCGAATTAATGTGCTTAGTGTGGCCGCGTGCACTCGATTTTATACAATCTGTTTTACTAAACCGGTTTATGTAAATTCGGAATAATCCCGTAGTGTAGACGTACCCACAGATAGTGAAGGAATCAATTTTGAAGGATTTGGATTTGGGGAAGGTGATCAGGAACAGTTAACATGGATTCACCAAGGGCAAGTCATGCCTGACCAATCTGGTTGCCCTCTAAGATGAGATAACTTGCTCTATGGCTCTAGGGTTAGCGGAAGTTGTGATATAACTTGACTTTAGAGAAGCTTTTGATATGATCTCCCACAGTATTCCTGCCAGCAAGTGAAAGAAGTATGGATTGGCTGAATAGACTATATAATGGATAGATTGTCGGGTTCAATGGTTAGTGAACAACGGCTTGATGGCTAGTTGCCTGCTGGTATCAAGCAGTGTTCCCGAGGTTTTTTCCCTGGGCCTGTTTTTGTTTAACATGATTAATGATGTGGAGGATGGGATGGATTGCACCCTCAGCAAGGTTGCAGATGCCGCGCAACTGGAGGGGAGAGGGTGATATGCTCGAGGGTAGAGATAGATTCACAGAATCATAGACGATCAGGGTTGAAAGGGCACTATATTAGCCTTTTTCCAGTCATCCCCCTAATCCCCATTAGTTTTCAAAGCTAATGACCAGTGGCTCCCTAATCACATCCGCCAACTCCTTTAGCACCCTCAGATGCCGTGTATCTGGCCCTATTCTTATCCAGCTTTTCAAAATACTCTAAACTTATTTTTTCTCCATAAAGAGCGCGTCATCTCCCCATACTCTGTTGCCCAGTGCAGTAATCTGGGAGCTGACCTTGTTCGTTAAGAGAGAGGCAAAGAAAGCATTGAGCACAATAACTTTTTTGCCCGCCCCTCTTCATTCAGTAATGGGCCCACAATTTCCCTGACGTTCTTGTTGCTAACATACCCGAAGACCTTGCTAGCTGCAATCCACATGTGATTTCGCCTTTCCTGATTTCATTCTTGCCTGCCTGAACGATAGTTGTATACTCCTCCCTGGTCATTTGTGCAATCTTCCTCTTCTTGTAGGCTCTCTTTGTGATTAAGATCAGCAAGGATTTCCTGTTAAGCCAAATTGGTCTCCTGTCATGGTTTGTTCCTTTAACCTCAATGATGATTATTTAAATTACATCCAACTCTCCTGGACTCCTTTCCTGCAGACGATCCTGCCCATCAGTTCCCTGAGGGAGTCGGGCCTGGTCTACAGTGCGGAGGGGGGGGGGGGTGTCGATGTAAGTTATGCAACTTCAGCTAAGGGAATACCGTAGCTTAAGTCAAAGTGTATCATTCCAACTTGCCTCCCGTCAGGGGCGGCGCTATGTATTTTGCTGCCCCAAGCATGGCAGTCAGGTGGCTTTCAGCGGCGCGCCTGTGGGGGGTCCTCATGGATTTGGCGGCATGCTCATGGCGACTGACAGGCTGCCCCCCCATGGCTTGCCACTCCAGGCACGCGCTTGGTGCGCTGGCACCTGGAGCCGCCTGTGCCTCCCATCCACATGGTGCGGGATCGACGTCTGCGGCTCCCCCCTTGACTCTTCTACCGCCACTCGCTCTGGTGGAGATCCGGAGTCGATATATCGATCCCCTATAAATCGATCGCTACCCGCCGCGGGTAGTATGGACATACCCAAAGTCTGCTTTTCTCAAGTCCTCGGGTCCCTATTCTGCTGCTCAACTTTCTTTCTTTTGTCAGGATCCTGAACTGCCGCCCAGGTTCCCATCCACTTTTGCTTCCCTTCCTAATGCTTCCCTGCTTCAGAGCAGCAGGTCAAGAAGAGCTCTGTCCCTCAACTGTTCCTCCACCTGCCTCCTTGGGCCCTGGCATAGTTTTCCCTGGCCAGACCCATGACTTCAGCAAGCTTTTCCCGGAACGTCAGTACATACTCCACCACTTATTCTCCATCCTTCCGCAGGGGGTGGGGTAAATAATTGTCCCAGTACTGCAAATGCTTGTCTGTTAAAGTCTTCAGGATCATCTACAGCATCCCACTGAACCACTCCACAAGATTTTTGGCCTGAGGGTGATATGTTGATGCCTAGCTCTGCCGGCCCCCTCACTTCTGTCACAAGCACTTGAGCGAGTTTATATCAAATTGGAGCCTTATTTTTAAGCGCCTCCTATGGGAAGCCCGGTATGCTGAAAATGGTCCGCTGCACATCTGCCATGGTGTCTGCCTTGAACTATCACAGAGCCACAGACCTCTGGGTAATGAGTCAATCTACCCCCTGCAGAATGCATTTCTTCCCTGCCTGGGGTGCCTAGAAGACGGGACCCACTATGTTCAGGGTCACATTGTGAAAAGCCTTCTCTATGATGCGCAGGGCCATTAAAGCTGCTTTCCCCTTGCAGTGACTCTCTGTGGTTCACTGGTGGGACCCACAGAGAGTGCCAGTTCAGGACAAATTGCTTAAAACAGGGCAATTACAGCCCACTGTTGGGATTCCTTTGCACACCAAGCCAAAGCAAACCAAACAGAAAAGATTTTGTTTTTTTTAATCGACTGGCTAACCATGTCATACAATGAATTCCTTTAGACACTCCACTTTCCCAGTTTCACCACCAGTTGCACTCGTTATGGGGACGAATACCGCAGTAAAAGAAAAAAAATTTCTCTCGATCGCAAATGATCAAAGCTCCAGATCCAGGTCAAGATACAAATCAGATCTTACCCACAAATCAAGCTGTTGCCAATCCTTTAGAATCTATACTCTAAAGATTTATTCATAAAAGGAAAATGATATTGATTAGAGCTACAATTGGTTAAATGGAATCAATTACATATAGTAATGGCAAAGTTCTTGGTTCAGGCTTGTAGCAGGATGGACTAAACTGCAGGCTCAAATCAAAGCTATGGAGTACATCCTCAGATGGAATACGTTAGTCCTTTGTGTAGACCTTCTGTTTGTAGCAGAATTCCTCCAGAGGTAAGACAAGAGTACAGCAGTCTTTTATAGTTCTTGTCGTTTGGCATCTCTTTCCTTTTCCAAATAAAACCATTCGGGCACAAGGCAAGAAAAAGCCTTGGCATTCTAGCTACAGCCATGTCCGTGCGTCACAAGGTGAACCTACTGTCTCTCAATGTGTTAGCTGTATAGCTGATGATCCTTAATGAGCCATCAAGAAGGCTAGGCAGCGCTGATACCAAATTGTCTGTGCTGTCACCCAGAAGCATAGCACAAGTTGAACTACAGACAGTATAGAGCCAATACGTATAAGTTTAGAAGCAAAATTAATACATGCCTACAGATACCATCAAACCATGCCTTGCTTTAGACACATTACAAACTAGCTTTGAACAATATCTGTGGCAAAGGTATAACAGTGGTTGCAGGTTGTCGAGAGGGGAGTGAAAAGAGTTCCCTCTTTCTACCTGCGGTCACAGCCGTCTAGACCGGGCGCTCCTGATGAAGCGCCCCCATCTTGACCTTGACCCACCGACCAGGCGTCGACCATCAGCACCCTTTTAGCTGCGTACCCCTTTTTCCTGGGCCTCTTGCACCTCCTGACAAGGGAGCCCTGATTTCCAGCCTTGCAATGCTGGCTGTGGCTCCACACTCCCAGCTGGGGTCTCTGAGCCCCCTGGGCTCACCTTCATCCCTGCTGGCCAAGGGAGGACAGGCCATGTGCCCGCTTCTTTGCTCACCCGTGCACTGTTCTATACAACTTGAAACTGTGTACCCCAGTGAATTTCTGGGGCAGTGAACGAGCTGCAGCCCCCCTCGCCTGGTGCACCGGCTCCGTTGATGTTTGGAGAAATGGACATAGTACTTATGGGGAGACACCATTCCACAAAGTTAGGTTATCCCAGTACTTGGTCCCTTTTCTTACAGCGATCTTTATATGCAGTTCTTCCCCAGCGTCTTGCAACCCTGGGGCTTCCACCGTCTTCAAGGAGGGAGTCTTCTACTGATAAGTCTAGTGTTTAGGCACTGGGTTTGGGCCCAGCACACCTTATTTTCCAAGCGTTTGTCAAAGCTGATGTGGTGAATGACCTCAGCTATCAAGCACCCCAATTCTTCCTGTGTCTTCACAGGATTCTGAGCCATGAGCTGAGCACACGGCTGCAGTTTGGAGGTCTTCCCCCAAGTTTCACAGCCCACAGCATCTCGTAGAGTTGCACCATATGGACAAAAGTCTCTCGGTCCCAGGACATCTGCACCCTGTGAGTGTTTCCTCATTGATCACCATCTTCCGCTCCCACTGCGGATCAGAGGGGTCTGAGCTCAAGGGTGTACAAGAGGCTCTCTGCCATGCCTCCCCTCCCTCGAGCTGCTGTTCATAAAGTTGTTTGCGCGCATACCTACACGCCACATATAGTCGGGCTTCTGGTCCAACAACCACATTTTAAGGTCTGGATGACAGCTGCTCCAATCCCACCAAATTCTACAGAAGTGGCCTGGCACACTTTCCTCACTTGTGCAGTTAGTCTTCCTGCAGGGTGGTGACCTACTTTTAGGTGGCGCCCAGGGCATACACCGCAGAATCATTTCCTATGTGCATTAGGGGGTCAATTCAAACTTAGGCAATTATGCCTTTTTGAACCATTTATAGTCCCCAGTTTCTGAATGCTTGTATTGCCTTGGGCCCAAGCGGAGGAGTTAGCTATTGGGGGCTTAAGTGAGCTCATATCATGAGCCTTCTCACAGTCGGTGAGATAAGCAACATTATCCCTCCCCATTACACGGGGGCAGCACTTTGGAATCTAGGCTTCCTGCCGAATTTGTATCCGAATTTGTAACACAGTACAGCTAGGTCTCTCCTGCATCCAGGTGGGCTCCGGCTGCTCTCTCGCTCTAGTCCAGAACCTCCCCCTCCTTCCAGCCGCTCACACTATATCACTTTCCCACAAGCCTCGCTTCTGTCGTTTTTCTTCGGTCCCGCTTCAACAGGCCGCTTGAGCCTTCTCTCATCTCTCACTCTGGGTGGATGCGGCTGGTCACATCACCAGTGTCCTCTCTCCTGAGCCCATTGTCCTTCCACTGGCCAGATCAGCTTGAATTCTGACATGTAGAGCCTCCAAGTCACCAGGTCACCAGTTGCAAGGATACCCAAAGTCCAGGTAATTGTCCAGGTTCCAGCTGCTAGGCAAGGGCATTGCTGGTCCCCTGCAACAACAAAAAAATCCCTCTCCCGCCAGCTCATTAAATGATTAATGCATAGGTAGACTGAGTACCACACTCTGCATGCAAACTATTGAAAAAAACAAAAAAATCCTTCACTTCGTCTCAACGAGTAAATGTTCAGTAACAGCCACTACCTGGTGCATTGGATTTCCTGGTGGCTTGAGCGAGAGGAAAGTCATGGGCTAGGTACAGTAGCCGCGGCGGTAGTTCTGGGATACCACCAGCTGCCTCCTGATCACCCACAGTCCCACTTCTCCTGGGAGCGCCTAGGGAGGCAGATCAGCACTGTATGTTGCGAATGGCTACGCAGATGGTGTCGGAGAGAAGGGTTTGGATTCTTTGACCATGGGATGGTCTTCCAAGAAGAAGGATTGCTAGGCAGAGACGGGCTCCACCTCACGAAGAGAGGGAAGAGCATCTTTGCAAGCAGGCTGGCTAACCTAGTGAGGAGGGCTTTAAACTAGGCTCACCGGGGGAAGGAGACCAAAGCCCTGAGGTAAGTGGGGAAGTGGGATTCGGGAGGAAGCACAAGCAGGAGACTGTAAGAGGGGAGGACACCTGTCTCAGACCGAGAAAGCGGGACAATCAGCAAGTTATCTTAAGTGCCTATACACAAATGCAAGAAGCCTGGGGAACAAGCAGGGAGAACTAGAAGTCCTGGCACAGTCAAGGAATTATGATGTAATTGGAATAACAGAGACTTGGTGGGATAACTCACATGATTGGAGTACTGTCATGGATGGATATAAACTGTTCAGGAAGGATAGGCAGGGCAGAAAAGGTGGGGGAGTTGCATTGTATGTAAGAGAGCAGTATGACTGCTCAGAGCTCCAGTATGAAACTGCAGAAAAACCTGAGAGTGTCTGGATTAAATTTAGAAGTATGAACAACAAGGGTGATGTCGTGGTGGGGGTCTGCTACAGACCACCGGACCAGGGGGATGAGGTGGACGAGGCTTTCTTCCAGCAACTAACAGAAGTTGCTAGATCACAGGCCCTGGTTCTCATGGGTGACTTTAATCACCCCGATATCTGCTGGGAGAGCAATACAGCAGTGCACAGGCAATCCAGGAAGTTTCTGGAAAGTGTAGGGGACAATTTCCTGGTGCAAGTGCTGGAGGAACCAACTAGGGGAAAAGCTCTTCTTGACCTGCTGCTCACAAACAGAGAAGAAATAGTAGAGGAAGCAATAGTGGATGGGAACCTGGGAGGCAGTGACCATGAGATGGTCGAGTTCAGGATCCTGACACAAGGAAGAAAGGAGAGCAGTAGAACAGAGACCCTGGACTTCAGAAAAGCAGACTTCGACTCCCTCAGGGAACTGATGGGCAAGGTCCCCTGGGAGAATAACATGACGGGGAAAGGAGTTGAGGGAAGCTGGCTTTATTTTAAAGAAACCTTATTGAGGTTGCAGGAACAAACCATCCCGATGTGTAGGAAGAAAAGTAAATATGGCAGGCGACCAGCTTGGCTTAACAGTGAAATCCTTGCTCATCTTAAACACAAAAAAACAGCTTACAAGAAGTGGAAGATTGGACAAATAACCAGGGAGGAGTATAAAAGTATTGCTCAGGCATGCAGGAGTGAAATTAGGAAGGCCAAATCACGCTTGGAGTTGCAGCTAGCCGGAGATGTTAGGAGTAACAAGAAGGGTTTCTTCAGATATGTTAGCAACAAGAAGAAAGTCAAGGAAAGTGTGGGCCCCTTGCTGAATGAGGGAGGGAACCTAGTGACAGAGGATGTGGAGAAAGCTAGTGTACTCAATGCTTTTTTTGCCTCTGACTTGACAGACAAGGTCAGCTCCCAGACAGCTGCACTCTGCAGCACGGTATGGGGAGGAGGTGACCAGCTCTCTGTGGAGAAAGAAGTAGTTCGGGACTATTTAGAAAAGCTGGACGAGCACAAGTCCATGGGGCCGGATGCACTGCATCCGAGGGTGCTAAAGGAGTTGGCCGATGAGATTACAGAGCCATTGGCCATTATCTTTGAAAAATCATGGCGATCGGGGGAGGTCCCGGATGACTGGAAAAAAGCTAATGTAGTGCCCATCTTTAAAAAAGGGAAGAAAGAAGATCCAGGGAGCTACAGGCCAGTCAGTCTCACTTCAGTCCCTGGAAAAATCATGGAACAGGTCCTCAAGGAATCAATTCTGAACCACTTAAAGGAGGGGAAAGTGATCAGGAACAGTCAGCATGGATTCACCAAGGGCAAGTCATGCCTGACTAACCTAATTGTCTTCTATGATGAGATAACTGGCTCTGTGGATGAGGGGAAAGCAGTGGATGTGCTATTTCTGGACTTTAGCAAAGCTTTTGATACAGTCTCCCACAGTATTCTTGCCAGCAAGTTAATGAAGTCTGGGCTGGATGAATGGATGGTAAGGTGGATAGAAAACTGGCTAGATGGTCGGGCTCAACGGGTAGTGATCAATGGTTCCATGTCTAGTTGGCAACCAGTATCAAGTGGGGTGCCCCAAGGGTCGGTGCTGGGGCCGGTTTTATTCAATATCTTCATTAACGATCTGGAGGATGGTGTGGACTGCACCCTTAGCAAATTTGCAGATGACACTAAACTGGGAGGAGTGGTTGATACGCTGGAGGGTAGGGCTAGGATACAGAGGGACCTAGACAAATTAGAGGATTGGGCCAAAAGAAATATGATGACGTTCAACAAGGACAAGTGCAGAGTCCTGCACTTAGGACAGAAGAATCCCATGCACTGCTACAGACTAGGGACCGAATGGCTGGGCAGCAGTTCTGCAGAAAAGGACCTAGGGGTTACGGTGGACGAAAAGCTGAATATGAGTCAACAGTGTGCCCTTGTTGCCAAGAAGGCTAATGGCATTTTGGGTTGTATAAGTAGGGGCATTTCCAGCAGATCGAGGGATGTGATCATTCCCCTCTATTCAGCACTGGTGAGGCTTCATCTGGAGTACTGTGTCCAGTTTTGGGCCCCACACTACAAGAAGGATGTGGATAAATTGGAGAGAGTCCAGCGGAGGGCAACAAAAATGATTAGGGGGCTGGAACACATGACTTATGAGGAGAGGATGAGGGAACTGGGATTGTTTAGCCCAGGGGTCTCAAACTCAAATGACCCCGAGGGCCGCATGAGGACTAGTGCATTGGCCCAAGGGCCGCATCACTGACACGCCCCCTTGCTGCCCCTGGCCCCACCCCCAATCCACCCCTTCCATGAGGCCCCGCCCCTGCCCTGTCTCTTCTCCACCTCCTCCCCTAATTGCGCGGCTCCCCGCTCCTCCCCCCTCCCTCCTGGAAAGTGCTAAGCGCCACCAACAGCTGTTTGGTGGCTTGGCGGCGGGGCACTTAGGCGGCGGGTCCCGGAACAGAAGGGGCCCCCCACCGCCGAAGACCGGGCTGCGCTTCGGCGGCGGCGGGTCCCTCTTTTCCCCACCCCGGCCGGTCCCGCTTCCCACCCCGGCCCCGGCCGGTCCCGCTTCCCTCCCCCACCCCCCGGCCCGGCCCCGGCAGGTCTCGCTTCCCTTCCCCACCCCCGGCCCGGCCCCGGCGGGTCTCGCTTCACTCCCCCACCCCCCGGCCCGGCCCGGCCCGGCCCCAGCGGGTCTCGCTTCCCTCCCCCACCCCCCGGCCCGGCCCGGCCCCGGCGGGTCTCGCTTCCCTTCCCCCCCCCCGGCCCGGCCCGGCCCCGGCGGGTCTCGCTTCCCTTCCCCACCCCAGGCCCGGCCCGGCGGGTCTCGCTTCCCTTCCCCCCCCCCACGGCCCGGCCCCGGCGGGTCCCGCTTCCCACCCAGGCCCCGGCGGCTCCCGCTTCCCCCCCCCCTTACCCGAGCGCGTCTCCGGCGAGGCCTGAGCTTCGTCCCGCTCAGAGCCGCGTGGTGAGGGGGCGGGGCTGTGAGCTCCATGCCGAGCGCAGCGCTCAGCCCAGAGCTCCCAGCCCCGCCCCCTCCCCACGCGGCTCGGATCGGGGCGGGGCTCAGGCGCTCGGACGGAGACTCGGCACTCTATGCGCCGAGGCTCCAGGAGAGGGGCGGAGGCGGGAGCCTCCGCTTTTCTCTTGGGGGCCCCTGCGGAGCCCGGGGCCCGGGGCAAATTGCCCCCTTTGACCCCCCCTCTGGGCGGCCCTGGGGAGCTCCGCGGGCCGCAGGGAAGAGCTCCGCGGGCCGCATGCGGCCCGCAGGCCGCATGTTTGAGACCCCTGGTTTAGCCTGCAGAAGAGAAGAATGAGGGGGGATTTGATAGCTGCTTTCAACTACCTGAAAGGGGGTTCCAAAGAGGATGGATCTAGACTGTTCTCAGTGGTAGAAGATGACAGAACAAGGAGTAATGGTCTCAAGTTGCAGAGGGGGAGGTTTAGGTTGGATATTAGGAAAAACTTTTTCACTAGTAGGGTGGTGAAGAACTGGAATGAGTTACCTAGGGAGGTGGTGGAATCTCCTTCCTTAGAGGTTTTTAAGGTCAGGCTTGACAAAGCCCTGGCTGGGATGATTTAGTTGGTTTTGGTCCTGCTTTGAGCAGGGGGTTGGACTAGATGACCTCCTGAGGTCCCTTCCAACCCTGAGATTCTATGATTCTATGAATGCTGTTGCCAGCATTGCAAGGCATTTTATGAAGGATTAACAGTATGAATTGGGAACAAATAACCATTTTATAGGTGACGAAAGGCCAGAGGTTGGGAAGGAAAGGAGAAGAGACTAGATTAACTTGATGTTCCAGCTAAACCTGAAGATAAAGAACTGACTCCAGCCCAAGGCCATTTCACACACTCTGCTACATGCCAAGAAAAAAGGGGGGAGTCCACCATCCCCCCCGACCAGTCCTGAACAAAATTGCAGGGGCCCCGAAAACTGGCAAAACAGTGAAGGCGCATGAGGGCCGGTATGCTTTGGGAACATTGAAGAGGCCACAGAATTCCAGTTTGGATGCGTACAAAAAGCACAGAAAAAGAGGTCCCTGAACGAATCGCTGCTAAATAATCCTTCCTGTTGGAGATTACAGAGTACACTGGACGACCCATGCCTGGGACAAGAGTTCCCATCCACCGCTCCCCCTCCTCTTCCTACTTTACACCCATGCTTGGACAACCTCAGCTTCTGCATGTATAAGGGTACGTCCATACTACCCGCCCGGGTCGGCGGGTAGCGATCAACTTCTCGGAGTTTGATATATCGCGTCTCATCTAGACGTGATATATCGAACTCCGAACGCGCTCTCGTCGACTCCGGAACTCCACCACCGCGAACGGCGGTGGCGGAGTCGACGGGGGAGCCGCGGACTTCGATCCCGCGGCGTCTGGACGGGTAAGTAGTTCGAACTAAGGTAGTTCGAGTTCAGCTACACTATTCGCGTAGCTGAACTTGCGTACCTTAGTTCGACCCACCCCCCTAGTGTAGACCAGGCCTAAGTATGATAGTGGTTTAGGGTTGGGGTACTTTCTTGCTTCATTAGAGTGACGTGGGAGCAGTCCCAACATTCAACACTGTTATTTTATTATGGCAAAAAAGCTTTAAAATTCAGACATTTTGTGTGCTTTTCATCTCCTCCTCTAAAGATCCTGCAGCCTAAGCCTGATCACCAGAGGCCCCAGCAAGATTGATAACATAAAACTGTCACAAGTGCATTCCTGGTACAGAACTCCCTTTCTCCCACAGGAATCTTTCTGAGCAAGGGGGAGGGATAGCTCAGTGGTTTGAGCATTGGTCTGCTAAACCCAGGGTTATGAGTTCAATCCTTGAGGAGGCCACTTATGGATCTGGGGCAAAAATTGGTCCTGCTAGTAAAGGCAGGGGGCTGGACTCAATGACCTTTCAAGGTCCCTTCCAGTTCTAGGAGATTGGTATATCTCCAATTATTATTATTACCTAACATTCCCCGAGGGATTTCACTCTTTCTGTAAATTTGTCTGGCATTCAGCGGCTACCCTGCTGAGCCTTATCCCCGGTGGCTTCCTAACTATCAGGATAGGGTACGCTCCCCAGTATCCAGGAAGGGTACCCTTTGCTAGCTCTGGCTACGGGTACTTCACTGCCACTGATCTTGCAGCCCAATGTCTTTGGGGCCCTTTCAGATGGATCCTCTGAACACGGGGGAACACAGAGAGCGACAGGTATACTAAAGCTTAGAGACCTGTGGTTCCAGGCGGTGGAGGGGCCCAACAGCCGAGAGAGAACATGGTCACCCGGAAAGGGCTGTCACACTGACGGGAGGTCCACCTATGGTACCAAGAGGTGGGCACGACCTGTGTGTCCGTCACTACATGGTAGCAGCGGATGATTGGTGGATACAAACTGTAGACAGTTGGCTTCAAGCGCAGATGCTCTGAAGTGAATGGCTGCCAACGATAAAACGATGGAATTGAAGAAACCAGTGTGGATCACAGAATCATAAACCTCCCCCAGTGCAACTTGAGACCCATGCCCCTTATTCTGTCTGCCACCACAGCCGAGCTCCATCCTTTGGAACCCCCCCCCCCCCGGGTCAGACAGTTGAAGTCTGCTACCCAATCCCCCCACTCGTCTCTTCTGCAGACTGAATAACTCAAGTTTCCTCAGCGTCTCCACATAAATCATGTGCTCCAGTTCCCCTAATCATCTTTGTTGCCCTTCAATTTGTCCACATCCCTTATGTATTGGGGGATACACAAAAAAGTGATAGTGGGACATTAAGAGGAGATTAGACATGAGATATGTGTTGAGCCCCACGTAAATTTATCAGTTCTGCTCCCTTTCTAATCTTGTTAATTTCGCGTCCGTTTATCTGCAGATAAATAAGTTGGTCTCAGCCTTGTATGGCGCTCACATTTTCTGGATTCATTAGCAGAGAGTTTGTGCTAATAAACAGAGTGGTCTGAGAAATTGTGAGTGCTGAGTCTGACTGTGACAATTTCGAGGGCCCACTGAGATGGCAACCATCCAGCAGGAGCCGTGTGATTCCTGACCGTTTTTGCAGGACGACCACGGCAGCTGGCACCAGAGTATTTGACCCAAGTGATCGTCTGCTGGAACAGAAAGGTGTAGGACCCACAGTGAAGTTTACACCATCGAACCTAGGCCGCAGACCTCCGCTGCTCCTGCTAGAGGGTAGATATGAACTCCCTCCTAAGCGACCGAGGGAGCAGAGACGCAGGTCTCAGCGTCAGTCCCTCTCAACCCCGCGACCAGGGCAAGATGCAGCGGAAGAGGCGGTTTCGACTCTTTGCGGGTGCCACTGGGCCTGTTGTCACGGATGCCCCCAGTTAATAAAGTTTGTGTTCTGCAACAATTTGTCTGCGATCCGAGTGCAGTGGTTCCATATAATGTCGGACCAGTGGGTCCTCAGCATGATTTCCAGGGGCTTCACGTTGCAGTTCCTCCCCACCCCCCGCCCCAGGAGGAGTAACATGTCGCCCTCTTAAACCAAGAGGTGCAGCACATTCTCAACCTTGGTGTGGTGGAGAGGGTACCAGCGGAATTTTAGGGCAAGGGATTTTTACTCCTGCCTCGCCATCAGCCACAGAAGTTGCCCTTATGTCTCCACCTCCATAAAACGTGGACGACTTTATGCAATTCCACAAATTTTTTAAGAGAATGGCACTCAGCCAGGACATCCTTTGGATGAAGTCCAGGAGACAAAACATAGGCTTGTCAAAATCCTCCAACCCTCTGCAATTTCAAAGATAGCACTACCCATAGAAAAAGTTCTCCTAGAAGCAGGCGGCACTCTCTTGCAGCCCCTGCCTGCATTCACCATGCAAAAAAGGTCAACATAAATACTACATGCCTGCTAGGGACATCCATTTCTTATTTTCCCACCCACAACCCAATTCTATTGTAGTTGATACAGTGACACACAGAACAAAGCAGACACACTACTGGACCACTTTGCAAGACAAGGACCTCAAACGTCTTGAGCTCCTGGAACTCAAGGTTTATACTCTTCTACTTTGCAATTTAGAATTGCAAATTTATTTTACCCTCCTTGCACGCTATGACCATGACAACTACAAGAAGCTCTTTGATTTGCCTCCCATATACCGGAGGACAGGAGAGCGGACTTCCAGTTAGTCCTCGTCGAAGGTCAATTGGTGTCTAGCATGGCACTACAAGCATCCATGGACGTGTCTGATCCAGTAGCCCACACCACTGCAGTGGTGATGCGCTGGTCTTCTTGGCTCTCGGCATCCAGTATCCCCAAAGATTTGCAGTCCAAAGTGGAGAGTCTCCCCTTTGACAAAGATAATCTATTTTTCCCCCCCAAAAAACAAAAAAAACAAACAAAAACCAATATGAAATCTTTCACGCTATGAAAGACTCTACAGCTACTTTGCGCATATTGGGTACTTACCTGTCCCTCCCCAGGCGACAAGGGTAGCATCCTTACCAAAGGCCCAGGGCACAACAATATCACCGACTTCAGTCCAGACCGTATGACACTGGGAAAAACCACAACAGACTTCCTAGACATAGGCAAAACCCAAGCTCAACCAACTACTTCCCACTAGTGGATAACAAACAATTTTGAAGTGCTGGTTGGGCATATATGCAACCACCCCTTGACCGCCGCCTATTTGGCCATTTGGCTACCGCCTGCAGACTTGTGTGGAAAAGCTCACGCAAGACCGCTGGGTCCTGGAAATAGGTTACTCCATCCCTTTCCTATTTTCCCCGCCCACCCTTTCTCCTTCCCAGTCCCTCTTAGGGACTTCTCTCACGTGCACCTTTTCTGCGTGGAGGTGGCTCATCTTATCCACCTAGATGCAGTCAAACATGTGCTGACACAACATCGGGGAAAAGGAGTCTACGCCCAAAAGAAAGGGGGAGGGTGGACATCTACATTGGATCTACGCCAGCTGAACAAGTTTGTACAGTTACAAACATTCAAGATGGTCACATTGGGCACAATAATACCCGCACTGCACAAGGGGACTGGTTCACTGCCCTCACCCTACAAGATACCTATTTCCATATATACAGTCATCAACCCAGCAGACATAGTTTCTGTATAACACTGACTCCGTCACCGAACATATTGGTCTCCCTACATTGGTAGACAAAAAAAAGGACCTAGACAGAGAACCTTCTATCCACACTCCCCAGTACTCATGCTAACCATGGTCGCATCCCAGATAGATTGCGGAGTGCACTTAGGCAATCACAAGGCACAGGCCCGCTGGTCCCTATCAGAGACGCGTCTGCACATCAGTCTGCTAGAACTTTGAGCTGTCAGGCAGGGAGGAGCACAATCTCACTCCCTAAGCACAATGACCATTAAACTATGGATTTGGTGGATACATCATCACATAAAAGTCACCACTTCCGCTGACACACTGAGCAGACACTTCTCCAAGAAACACGAATAGGAATTACATCCCTCAATACCCAAACAGCTGGCCTCCCACTGGGGCACTCCGTCGATAGACCTGTTTGCCGGTCCTCAAAACTGCAAATGCCATCTATTTTGCTCCAGAGCAGGTCTCTGAAACACACCTCATTCCTTGGAATATCGCCATGTACACTTTTCCACTGATTTCACTCATACACAGAGTTCTACACAACATCACAGAGGAGAAGGCCCGGGTCATACTTATTGCCCCAGCTTGGCCCAGCCAGACATGGTATCCTTACCTGCTACGCATGTCCATCCATCCTCCCCGTACTCTCCCCGACAGACCACATCTCTTCTCCCAGAACTACGGTCAGCTTCTTCATCTGCAGCTCTGGAAACTCCATCTGACGATGTTGTTCTTTCATGGTTTCAATCCCATGAATTTTGGGATTTGTCTCCCCTTTGACAAAGATAACCTCATTTGAGCTCAGTGGTTTGAGTATTAGCCTGCTAAACCCAGGGTTGTGAGTTCAATCCTTGAGGGGGCCATTTAGGGATTTGGGGATTGGTCCTGCTTTGAGCAGGGGGTTGGACTAGATGATCTCCTGAGGTCCCTTCCAACCCTAATAATCTATGATTCTTTGAATTAACCTGCTCAGAACAGGTCCGACATGCACAGTAGAAGGGACTCCACTCCTAAGACTTCCCTGCAAAAGTAGAACTGCTTCTCTATCTGGTGCTCCCACAGATGCCTAATATCCCAGACTGCAACCCTCCCTGACATCTTAGACTATCTTTTCAAACTAAAACAGGACACGTTTTCACTCAGTTTTATCACAGAATGCCTCGCGGCCCTTACTACCTTCCATGACACTCTGGATGGCTATTCACTTTCATACGCCCCACTATGAAACGCTTCCTCATGGGCGTGGAAAATCTCTACCCTGAGATTCATTCACGTGTAGCCTCCTGGAGTCTCAACCTAATTCTCTCCGCTCCTATGAAACCCCTTTTCGAGCCTCTGGCTACTTCATCCCTGCTCCACATGTCCAGGAAAGTGGCTTACTTGGTTGCCATAACGTCAACAAGAAGGATTGGTGAAATAAGTGCCCTGATGGCCTACGCTCCCTACACCATTTTCTCTAAACACAAGCTTACCATATAAACCTGCCCCAAATTCCTCCCCAAGGTGGTGTCTACCTTCCACCTTAATCAGTCAATACACATCCCAACCCTCACATGACTCCACAGGAAGCTGCATCACATACCCTCGATGTCCGACGGGCTTCTGCATTCTAGCTTGACAAAACTAAACCATTTTGTGAATCCCCTAGGCTTTTGTTTCTACTACCAAGAGCTGAAAGGGTGATGCTATCTCTAAGCAAAGACTCTTCAAGTGGATCTCCGCCTGATCATATCCTGATATCAGACCCAAAATGTTCAACCAGCAGAGGGTGTTAGGACTCATTTTACTAGAGCAATGTCAGCATCCATTGCCTTCCTCCACAGCGTACCTGTAACAGAGAGATGCAAGGCGGCCATGTGGACATTTGACCACACATTTGGCAAACGTTATGCTATTACATGGGATACCATGGCAGACACCATAGTCGGCCATACAGTACTTTCTACCTTTTTTCCTCACACAACTCCAAAATCCCACCAACCATAGTGGGTACTACTTCACATTCACCTACAGTGGAGCACCCACAGAGACACACATAGCGAAGAACTTCAGTTACTGCAAGATTTGTAACTTTCTCTTACCTATTCCGTAACAGGCATTCTTCGACATGTGTTGCTCCTGTCTTTTCCACATCCCGCCCTCCTTCCCCTCTGTCAGAGTTGTCTGGCAAGAAGGAACTGAGGGTGGGGGAGTGTGCAGCTCCCCTTATAGTGCGCTATAGAGGCACCACTCCAGGGGTTGCAGTGGTGCTCCCCCACTACGGGTACTGCAAAGGGAAAAACTTCCGGCACCGATGCACGTGGCGAGCACACACACCTACTGCAGAATAGACGGGAGCAACACATCTCGAAGAACGCCAGTTACAGAACTTTCAGTACTCAGTGTTTCAAAAATGTTAGACTGCCAACCTGTGTCGTAGAGATGTCTTTTGTTTTTTTTAAACTTTAGGGGAAATTACTGCTTTGTCCAACCCTGAAGAGCTATGAGATCTTTGCTCACCACGTCTCATAAAAATTGTATTTGTTATGCCTTTTTGGTGACTTTAGTATTACTATCTATTATAAATAAAGTGCATTTCAATGATTGATTTTAAAATTAAATTAGTAACTGGAAAAAAAGGCCAGTATTTTTTTTAAACCTGTGACAATTATAAACTACTGTATACTGTCATTTAATTTCTAGAATTGAAAGTATAGCTAAGTATAATCTAAAGTTCTCCTGCAAAATGACGGTTGTGCAAACCCTTCTGTGACTGGATCATTCTTGTTTTTTTATTTTAAGTACAAAATAAATATGTATAACGAAAATAAAGTATTTAATTAGTAATTTGATGTTCGGTGGTGCCTCTTTTTATGTGTTTGCTCCCCTGATGTTAGAACCTGGCTATGCCGCTGCTGTAGGAGGTGGGGGAGTGGCAGCTCGGGGCCACCATGTGGGCTCGGCAGGGCTGCTGGCCACAGGGTGTGTGTGGACTGAGTGGGATCTTGAGAGTCACGTCTCAAGGATCTGCCCCGCTCTCCAGCACTGCTCCAGCTCTGAGCTGTCTCCACTGCCTGGGACCTGTGAGGCCCCACCTGCCTCCCCAGGGGAAGAGCCACCTGGGACTGATGCAGCGGCTGGGCCAGTCTCAGCCAGTCACAGGGGACAGTGGAGGGTTGGGGTGGGAGGCTCGGCTGGGTCCTGAGGGAGCCTGGCCGGGGTAGGCTCTGATCCTGATCCAGCAGATTGCACCACTCCCAGGATCAGCTCTGGCTGTGCTGCCGGCTCAGCCTGGCAGACACAGTCACCTCCCATCAGGGCCGGCTTTTGTGGCTGGGGGTTAGGGTGTGGGAGAGTAGGTCTCTAGTGGGTCGGGGAGGGGGGTGCTGGGCAGTGGCAGGTGGGGAGATCTGTGTCTGTTGGGGCACTATGCAGTTGTGGTGGTGAGGCGGTGGGGGGCACTGGGCAGTGAGGGGATCCGTGGGGGGGGCTCAGAGCGGGGAGGTGCGGGGCACTGTGCAGTTGTGGGAGGGCTGTGGGAGGTCTTCAGCTGCGGGGGGCACTGGGCAGTGAGAGGATCTGTAGCGGGGGGTTCTGAGTGGGTGGGGAAGTGGTCTAGGAGGTCACTGGGCATGGGGGTTTGTGGGGGTCGCTGGGTGGTGTGGCACTGGGCATAGAGAGTCAGAGGGGTGCTGGGCAGGGGGTAGCATGGTGCAGCATGGGCCCGCCCCCACGATGGCAGAGCATGGCCGGGCTGGACAGCGAGGGTCTGGCAGCTCCCGGTTTGTAAACAGTGCCCTTGTACTGGGCTGGGTGGAGCGGGGCTGCCATGCCATGACCGATCTCCCATTGCCCCCGGCCAGCCCCTTGCTCTGAGGACTCAGCCCCCTGCCTCATTTCCCCCATGGGGGCCCACAAGTATGTTTAGCACCGGGCCCACAAAAGGTTAATCTGGCCCTTTTTGGGGGTGCAGGCTCTGGGATGGAATTGGGGTGCAGGAGGGTTGCAGGCTATGGGGAGTTTGAGTGAGGGGTGCACGCTCTGACCTGGGGCAGGGGATTGGGCTATAGGAGGGGGTGCAGACATGTGGGTTCTGGGGGAGAGTTAGCAACTCAGCACATTGTATAAGAGAAAGGAGCTGCAGTGATTTCATATAGACATAGAAAGTGATAGAAGACTCTTACATACTCTAAATGTGAGAGGCAGAGTTAGAGGGAGGGAGGGAGTACAATATGTCACCGCATTCAGTCTCCTGGCTGTAGCGTAAAGTAGCCCTGAAACACTTGTATACGCTAGAGAGGAGCTGCCCTGTCTAAGCTTTGACAGCCTAGGAATTGGGAGGCCTGTCCCTTTATGAACTCAGCCCCAGGAACCCACCCCCTGCTCTGGGGCTGACATGCAGCATCCTGTGAGCAGAACGAAAACAGCCTCTGCACCCCCCACACTCCCAGATTAGTGAACACAGCAGGTGGCTCATCCCACGGGGTCACTGTTCCCCCCTCTCCCCCTCCTTAAATGGGGTTTTTCTCCCCGTACATGATCTGGCAGCGTCTCCCCCCCGAGGCTTAACCCCGGCTACCGCCCCCCACCCCCGATTTTTCCCCTTCAGCCCCTCTCCTGCACCAGCTTGATCCCCCTGGCCAGTAAATTTCTGCTCCCTGCTCATACCCTGACAGCCTCCCCCGCTGCGATTTACCCCCTTAATCCTTTTAAACCCCTCCAAAGAGGAGGCAGCAAATCATAAGTAGAAGTGAGGGCAGAGAGAGGGCAGTGGCAACAGCGAAGGTTACTGGGCATTGCGCAGTTCGGGTGAGCATGCTCAGTGCACCCAAAGTAGGGAATCGGGAGGGGGGGTCTGTTTGTGTCATTTCACCGGGCCTAATAGCTCTGTAAACAACCAGCTAGACCTCCCAGTTGGCACAGCCAGTCAGTCCCCAGCCTTACTTTGTCCCACAGCAATGATGGGGCGCTGGGGAACCTCAAGAAATTTTAACTTCTTTACTACCTATCACTCCCATAGGTGAGTGTGTTTTGACTATCAATAATCTTTCTCTCCTTTTCCTTGTTGATACGGAATCTTCACTCTGCAGTTCGTACAACTGATCTGCCTGCGGTTCCCTGCTCCAGAAAAACCGTGTCTGCTGTGGATATTATGGGAATCCCCGCCCCTTATCCCTTTTCAAAACCTCTACCGGTCCAGGTTGGTCCCCTTTCTGCGGATCATGCATTCCTTCTCTCTGATTCCACTCCGGTAAACCTTCTGGATCGACATCTGTTATGTAAACTCGGCTGTACCATCTATTGTTCCCCGGATGGTGTCTACTTACAAATCCCCTAGTTCTCTTTGAGAGATTCTGTGGCCTCCCTGCTGTCTGAAACTCCCTTTTCCACTCCAGGCCCCTGTTACCCATTGATCCCGTCCCTTGAACACCTAACTTCGCAGGCCAACCCACCCATATGAATTGGGCCGCTTAAATACTGACCCCATCTGCATTACTGTTGACTCCTCCAAACCCCTGCCTCGCCTGTCTCAATACCCTTTAAACCCCGAAGCAGAGACTGGCATTGCTCCTGTCATGACCGCCCTGCGAAAACAGGGCATTATTGTCACCTGCTCCAGCCCCTATAACACCCCATCCTTCCAGTTCGAAAAGCTGATGGTAAATCGTGGCGGTTTGTTCAGGATCTTCAAACCATTAACCGCATTGTTATACCCCCTTTCCTGTTGTCCCTAACCCAGCAACGATTCTGGCTTCTATCCCACCAGGTGCAACTCATTTTACTGTTGTTAATTTGTCTCTGCTTTTTTTTTTCTGTCCTAGTTCACCCTGACTCCCAGTATCTTTTTGCTTTTTCTTACAAGGGGCAGCAGTACACATGGACCACACTCTCTCAGGGGTATACTGAAAGCCCATCTTACTTTTCCCAAGCATTAGCCCGAGACCTCGCTGACCTTGTTTTCCTGTCCGGGTCCACATTTGTCCACTATGTAAATAATCTACTCCTCTGTTCCCCTTCGTTATCTGCCTCAGAAACTAATTCTTTAGTGCTTCTTACTGCCCTAGCAAAGAAGGGTCACAAGACTTCTCACTATAAGCTCCAGCTCTGTCAAGCCTCTGTCACATACCTTGGCTTTCTCCTCTCCTAGGGTTCCCGAACACTTTCTCCTGCCCATGTCCAAGCTATCGTTAGCTTTCCCCGACCCAGCGCCCCATGCCAGGTCCAAAAGTTTTTGGGCATGGCTGGTTTTTACAGGCAATGTATTCCTCAATATGCCTTCCTTGCAAAAACCTCTCCAGGAACTCACTCGGCTCTCTGTGCTTGACCCCATGCCATGGCCCCCTGAGGCCGACTCTGTCTTTGTTTCCCTCAAACAGTGTTAGGCTTCTGCCCTCGCTTTAGGGCTGCCTAACTATTCTAAGCCTTTTACCCTTTTCTGCCACAAACTTCTCACTCAGATGCACATAGACATGAACCGCCCAGTGGCTTTTTCTCTGCCACTTTGGACCCTGTTGCCCAAGGCTTGCCCCCTTGCCTGTGCGCTGTGGCTGCCGCGGCGTGCCTAGTCCAAATGTCTGAATCCCTTGTCGTCCACTCTCCTCTTACAATTGTCAAAGTTAGACTCAGGACTCACAGTTTGTCAGACCACTCTGTTTTATTAGCACAGCGCTCTGCTAATAATACTCAGATAATGTGAGCACCATGCAAGACACAAACTATCTTATTTATACAGATAAAAGGGTGAGCACTTAACAAGATAAGAAAGGAAGCAGAATCAGATAAGTTTACCTGGGCTAGGCATGCATATCTTATTTCCTTACTAACTATTACCGATCTTCTGTTAATGTTTCGCCATTAGCACCATTGTTTATGCCTAATGTTTCTTTTCCTGGCACCTGTATTTCAACATTTCTTATTTCTGCTTAAAGGTACATACAACATTTCTTTAATCCATTCTTATTTTTACAATATAATTCATTCTACTTTCACACGCTCATGGTCCCTCACTCTTGCTACAACGTAACACAGCCCACCTCTCCTCTGCCCACCTCACCAGGTGCGAACTTTTACTGCTGTTGGCTTCGTATATTACCTGAAGCGTTGTTCTCAGTTAAACCCTGCCACTATCCTTCCTTTGTCTGATGATGTGAACACCACGACTGCCTTGCAACTGTCTCTGCTGTCACCTCCCGCACCCAAACCTTTCTGATGTCCCTCTCCCTAATTCTGATCTTGTTTTGTTTACTGATGGTTCCTGTTTTCGAGACAACCATCTCCTTGCAGGATAGTCTGTGGTGTCACTCTCTGAAACCCTTGAAGCGGTGCCTTTACCTTCTGTAACCTAAGCACAAGTCGCTGAATTAGTCGCCCTCACTTGTGCCTGCTTTTTGGCGGAGGAACCACCACCACCATTTACACTGACTCCCGCTATGCTTTTGGGGTTGTACATGACTTTGGCACCCTCTGGCAAGCTTGGGGTTTCCTTACCTCTGCCGGTACCCCTATCAAAAATGACCCCTTCATCGCTGCTCTCCTGTTATTTTAAAAAAAAGCAATTTTACTTCCGTCTGCTCTAGCTATTGTTAAGTGCCCTGGCCACTCGATGGCGGATACTGATGTTGCTAAGGGTAACGCATTTGCTGATGCCTCTGCTAAACATGCTGTTGCCATAGAACCTTCCCCAGATGCGTTTCTAGGTTCCCTTTCTGTTTCTATACCACCGCCGTCCCTCACTGACCTCACCATGCTCCAAGACTCTGCCCCAGAAACCCCAAAAGACTCCTGGGTTGCCCAAGGTTGCTCTCTACAGCCTGATTCCCTTTGGCATTCGCCTACTCGCGCCTTTGTGGCCCCTTTTCACTCTACTTGTCTCTGGCCGCCCTGCTATATGGTGTTTCGCATGTTGGAAAAGAGGGGATGGTCTCTGTTGTAACTAAGGCAGGATGGTGGGCCCAACATTTAAGCTCTTTTGCAGCCCGCCACTGTGATGCCTGTACCACTTGCCAAAGCCACAATATTGGTAAACCTGTAAAAGTGGCTCAGGGGTTCCGGGGCCTGCCCCAAGCACCATTCTTGCGTTGGCAACTTGATTTTGTACAAATGCCTAAGTGTTCAACTATATGAATTTATTTTGGTATGTTTATTTTCTGGTTGGATAGAAGCCTTTCCTTGTCACAAGGCTGACTCACTGTTGCCAAATGTTTGTTAAATCATATTATGCCTGCCAAGGGAATTCCTGCCACTCTGTCCAGTGACCGGGGTACACATTTTACCAGACAACTTGTGACTGTACAGGGTTAAGCTGGTCAGCAGCCTTACCATTGGCCTTTATGGAAATGTGATCCACTCCATCCCAAAGGCATAAATTGAGTCCCTTTGAAATTGTCATGGAATGCCCTATGCGACCTATGGCTACCATTACTCCAGTCCCAGACTTGAACTTGACTCACAGTACCTTCCATCAATATTGCAAGGGACTAATGCAAACTGTGTCTCACGTCCATTCACAGGTTCGATCCGCCTGGCCGACAGAACCCACCTCTGACGCTTGCCACGACCTTGAGCTAGGTGATTGGGTCTATGTATGGCACCATCATCGAAAACACACCTTGGAGCCCCGGTGGAAGGGTCCTCATCAGGTACTGCTTACTACCCAGACGGCTGTTAAACTATCTGGCATCGCAGCATGGATACATGTTTTGCAGTGTAAAAAGGCACCATCCCCAGCGAACCAATGATCACCTCAGGACCACGCAGAGTCAATTTTGACTCCAGAAGAAGACAGAGGAACAGCCTGCAATACCTTACAATCTACGCTCTCGTAAGGGTTGCCAGAAGCAGGCGATGACCTAAAGCAAGGCCCAAGAAGAAGCAGTAGCGAGCCTGGCACCTGCTGCCTGGTGGATGTAAAATCGTGACTGTGGTTCCCTCAGTTGAGGCTGTCAGAACCAGAAGGGCCTTGCCTCCAACATGCGCCTCTGGTGGCGCCTGTTCCTCGGCTGCTGGTGTCTTAAGGTCTGGGAAGTCCACAATGACAATTCTTTTATCCAGCAGCAAGTGTGGATAGCTCACACCCTTAATATCGCTAATTGCTGGGTCTGCAGCCCCATCCCAGCCCACTCTCAATCTAGTGTTATTGTCCTGGCAATCCCACTCAATTCCCCAGACTTCACTGGAGGACCTCATCCATTTAACAAAACATGGAACAGCAATGACACTTGGGAAGTGGTGGGACTAAATGTATCTAAATGGATAAGTGTGGTGGTGGGAAAAGGTCATTGGTGTTGGGTGTGTAATGGGACAGGGCTGGATCTGGGAAGGAGCAGTTGCCTTCAGCATATTGTGGCCAATGGTGTATGAGATTATTCGAACAAAACTAAAAAGTGGCGGGCCGGGTATGGGGATGAGACTTTTTTCTCAACCTGGGATCAAACAGAGAAATCAATCTCATGTTCCCCCTAGAGCAACCTTAGTGAGAACAATGCAGTCTTTCAATGCCATGCAAACACCACCACTCCTCATAAGGAGAATTACCATGTGCCCTTTGAATGCACCTACATGGCAAATGGATGCAACTAACTTATTCTGGCCTTGATAGGGCATCATTGGATTTGTGAGACTAAAGCGTATACCATGTTACCAGCTAACTGGTCAGATATCTGTTATCCCGCCCGGCTCGTCCCACAATTCTGAGTGCTAGAGTCCTTCCCACGAGAACACCTCCATAATTTCAGACGGAAAAGAAGGGAATTATCAGATGCCCAATGGTATGTAAATAACATAAGACCCTTAACCTGGGAAGAGGCTATTGGCAGTTCATTTATCCCATTTGGGGGAGTAATACACCATGCAAAAAGGCTCCTGAGGTTACAAGCAGTAGGTGAAATAATGGCAAATAAAACTGGATAAAGTTTAAGAGCCCTGGCCAAAGAAAGAGTTTTCAGTTAATCTCCTGTTGTATCCAAAATTGTGTAAAACGTCACGCAGATAGCTGCCCCAAACCAGAGTGCTAATACGATGAGCCTAAATATCGCTGATGAACAAAGAGACAAAGAACAGTTGATATGTGGAACCCAGTAATTGGTCATTGCGTAGCTTGACCAAAAGGAGGGATTGTGACAGTAGAATGAATTATATTGTAGAAGTAGAATGAATTAAAGAAATGCTGTATGTTCCTTTAAGCAGGAATGAGGACTGTTGAGATAAAGCCAGGAAGAGGAACATTAAGGTATTGAACAATGAGGCCACTTAAACTGATGGTGGGACATTAACAGGAGATTGGTGAGTATTAATAAGGACATGAGATATGTGTCTAGCCCCAGGTAAACTTATCAGTTCTGCGCCCTTTGTAAGCTTGTTAATTTCGCGCCCTTTTATCTGTATGGCGCACACATTTTCTGGGTGTATTAGCAGAGCACTTTTACTCATAAACAGAGTGGTCTGACAAATTGGCAGGGCTCAGCAATGAGGGGCCAGGCCAGATGCTAGCGCAACTCCCCCCCCCACGCACATCTAGATAGTGCAAGCAGGGGTCAAAGCACCCTGCTCAGGGCAGTTCTCTGCAGAGGGGTGTCACGCTGGCTGCACATGGCTCAGGGATGCTCCTTGTGGGGCTGAGAAATGGGGGAGCCACAATCCAGCAGGACACCTGGTAGGTGGGATGTGGGTACCCTGCTGGAGACCACCAGGGACAGATGGCTGGACTCAGAGCTGTCCTGTGCGGGGACTCAGTCCTGAGATAAGGACAAGGACTCGGAGCCAGGAGGGGCATTGACACCAGCTGTCATGGCCCTGGTGTGGCCAGGTTGGCCTATGGCTTTGCCTCTCAGGGCTGAAGACTTGCATCTGAAGAAGAGGGTATTCACCCACGAAAGCTCATGCTGCAAAATGTCTGTTAGTCTATAAGGTGCCACAGGATTCTTTGCTGCTTCTACAGAACCAGACTAACACGGCTACCCCTCTGATAGAGGCCCTGTAGTGCTAGTGCCTGTCCTCATTCTCCTCCCTCCCCAAGCAGCTCCAGCTGACTCGGCCCTGGGATACATGCCCAGCTGTGGTCCATGTACCAAGTGTCCTGCCCACAGGGCAGCAGCAGCTGCTGGGAGCAGGGCTGGGGAAATCTTGCTTCCTGCTGCCACAAAGCGGAAGTTTTCTGTTTTTCTGATGCCTGTGCATGCCTCAGTTTCCCTCTGTACTTTGCATTGCCGCCCTGTGGATGCGAAGGGGATGAAATGCCACTCTTGGGACAGAGAAGGAGCCATGAGGGGCAGGGGCAGTTAAACACCTGGAGGACCTGGAAAGATGCCCCAGGGATGTCACAATTAACTCCCAGCCCTGGGGCCAGGAGGTGGGGCGTCTGAAGTCAGCCTGGATCTGAGTTCGCTGGCCTAATATGTCAGGGATAAAAAACAACTGGGCAGTGCTCACCTGGGGCAGAGCCAACACCTGCCTGCAGGACACCATGGCTGGGTGAAGCTGTCTCAGCCCTGGCTGTTCCCGGTGACTCAGAAATCCTGCTCTGACTGGACAAGGCTGCTGTGTGTCACTGCCAACACTGGCTGGGTGCTGGGAGGGTGAGGGTGAAAGTCTCACCCAGGCTTCTGGCTCAGCAGGCCAGGGTAGGCAGGAGGAGGTGAGAATGTGTGGCCTGCCCTGAGGGAGGGGGGCCCCTTGGGGGCTGGCCACTGAGAGGTTCCTCCAGGGCCTGATCCTGGAGCTTTGAGACACCTGCCTATGCCCTGGCCTGGCAGGGCTGTGAGCACCCCATGAAGGGGGCAGGCTCACAGGATGGACTGTTCTCAAGGTGCAGTGTAAAGCCAGCCAGCTGGGGGAGGGGAGCGCTTGAATTGGGACACCTCCCACCTTCCTCCCCCAGGGCCCCTCCCAGTTCTGCAAGTGGCTCCTCTTCTCCCCACCCCAGCCCCATAGCCTGCTAGCGAAAGGGGCCCCTGCTGCGGCGGAGACCCAGCCCCTCTGCCCAGGGGCAGGCCACACCCTTGGGGATGAGGTGACTTGGACAAAAGATGAGCCATGGGTTTATTGGAAACAGGTTACAGGGCTCGGGCAGATGCGGAGCACAGCCCCTGTCAGCACTGCAGGTGCTGGAGCAGCCAGAGCGCCATGTTCATAAAGCCGTCGGCCTCAGCCTCGACGCCAGAGAGTGCATGGCTGTTCCTGGGGTACATCAGCAGCCTGTGGAGAAGGAGAGGGCTTGGCAAGGTACCCCGGAACCAGCTCTCCAGGACCCCCCCACACACACACACCTGGGCACAGACCTGCACCCCCTGCCACCTCCCCATGGACCTCCCCCACCCACCCAGGTATGCACCAGGACCCCCCACCAGCTCCCCAGGGACCCCTACCTGTCAGGGTACTCATCAGGACCCCCCATCCACCTGGGCACACACCGGGAGCCCCCGCTTGTCCGAGCATGCAACTGGGACCCCCTCCCCCCCCAGCTCCCCCAGGACTCCTGCACCGAGACCCCCCTGCCCATGTGGGATCTACCAACTCCTCGCAGCCATCTGAGCCTCCAGGAAGCTTCCCCCACATAACTCCAGCTCCCTCCCTTGGTGCCAGCCTGTTCCATTGGTGATCCCAGCCCCACTGGCCTCACTGCGCCTGAGCACCCAGCTTGTGTCCCCCCCCACTCCAGCCATGGCCCCTGCACCAATCAGTTCTCTCTCCCCAGCCAATCCCCATGTCCTGCCCCCCACGGACTCACCGGGTAGGAACGCCCCTGGCCTTGAGAGCACGGTAGTACTCCAGCCCCTGCTTGGGGGGGACACGCCTATCCTCTTCTCCCAGCATCAGGAGCACAGGTGCCCGGACCTGTAGGGAGAGTAGTGCAGAGACCTGGGTCCCACAGCCAGCACTGTGGGCCCACACCAAGATGAGGAGGGGTGTATGTGTCTCTGACCAGGGAGAGCGGGGCAGGGGCAGGGTCTCTGAACAGGGTGGGACAGGTTCCCTGGGGTGCAACTGGGTGGTGGCTAAGAACAATTAAAGTTTGTTATTTTCTGTTTGCTTATTTCAGGAAAGGGAAATGGGGACAGAAAAGCAGAAAGATGGTGAGAGTGAAGCAGTTGCAAAATTGATGCTGTACAAACTGCAAGCAGCAGAAAAAGAATATCAGAGACTTTTGGAACTAAAACAGCTGGAAGTTGAGGCTCATTTAAGGACTTTAAAGGAGAAGAAAGTAGAGGCTGCCAGAGAGGAAGCCCCAAAAATGACATTGGATTGAAAATCTATACTGAAGGGGACACTGAAGGGAAATAAAAAACAGTAACTGATCACATGCTGAGGTTCAAGGAGGAGTTGGAAGACACAATGGGTACTGAACAAACTAGACTATCTAAACAGAAGGCGTGGTATGATAAAAAATACTTGGAAATGCCTCCTTGTGATGAAAGATTTGGTGTTATTGTTAAACTCTTTTCACAAAGTTTGATGCTAATGGTAAACCTTATGACAAAGAATTTGGTTCTGATGGTAAATTCTATGAAAAGGTGTAACATGCATAATTTTTGGGAAACACTCTTGGACATATTAGAAGTGGTAAATAAGAACACACCCTGTGTTAAGAAGCCATATGATAATGCTGCTTCTCAGCTAATACCCATAAATAGTCTTGAAGCTTGTCATAGTAGACACACCTGGTCTGCTGTGTGGAAGGGGAAACATCAATGGCTAAATGCCAAGATACCTACACTCTAGAAGACACAAATATGTGTCTTGAGTTAACACCACTTTAAAAAGCAAAATGGTTAACAATGCTGCATAGATTTAAAAAAAAAAAGTTAGAGAAGGTACACAGAAATGTGCAAGAGCTCATGAGGGTACCACCGCAATGTTTAGCAACTATTGCGAGTTGTATGGTCAAAATCTAAAAAGGACCTTAGGCCCACTGCCTCCACATCAGTCAGTGACTAACCCTCCTGCAGTAACATAAGTGCTCAAAGCAGTGCCCTGGCACCCCCATATTCTCCACTGCCATATCATTATGATGTGTTTTGTAGAAAGTATACCTTGTGAGATATCATTTTAAAACATTAATATCCTGTTAGATTGTATGTGCTATCACTGTATGCATGGGTGGAGTTTGGGGGGGCAGGGAGGGGCATTGCACCTCCAAACTGCAAGCCTCGGGCAGGAAGGCACTCTGAATGTGCAATATAATGAGCTCTGCAGAGGAGACAGGAGACTTCTTCCATCTTGGGCCCCTGAGGCAGGGAATCAGAATTTTGTTTATAAACAGTGTGATTTAATACGTGATTAAGATAAGAAAGGGCTGTTAGGATGTTTCCTAAAGTTAAATGATCTGTTCCAAGCTTGGTGAACTGCAAAAAGTGAGTAGCCTAAATGATAGAAAGTAATTGTAGATTTTTCTACAATTGTTTCAATTGTTGGATTCAAGAGGTGGTACAAAATTACTAATTTCAGAGTGGTAACTGTGTTAGTCTGTATCAGCAAAAAGAATGAGGAGTACTTGTGGCACCTTAGAGACTAACACATTTATTTGGGCATAAGATTTAGTGGGCTAAAACCCACTTTATCAGATACATTCAGTGGAAAATACAGTATATACACACACAAAGAAAATGAAAAAATGGGGGTTGCCATACCCACTCTAATGAGACTAATCAATTAAGGTGGGCTATTATCAGCAGGAGAAAAAAAACTTCTGTTGTGATAATCAGGATGGCCCATTTCCAACAGTTGACAAGAAGGTGTGAGTAACAGTATGGGAAAAATTAGCATGGGAAAATGGTTTTTAGTTTGTGTAATGATGCATCCACCCCCAGTCTTTATTCAAGCCTAATTTAATGGTGTCCAGTTTGCAAATTAATTCCAGTTCGGCAGTTTCTCATTGCAGTCTGTTTTTGGAAGTTTTTTTGTTGAAGAATTGCGACTTTAAGGTCTGTAATTGAGTGTCCAGGGAGGTTGAAGTGTTCTCTGACTGGTTTTTAAATGTTATAATTCTTGACGTCTGATTTGTGTCCATTTATTCTTTTGCATAGAGACTGTCCGGTTTGGCCAATGAACTGATTTTTTAGACAAAGGAAATGCAGTAGATCTAATCTACTGAAGGCATCTGATACAGTTCCACATGAGACATTATTAGTTAAACTGGAGAAGATGGGGATTAATATGAGAACTAAAAGGTGGATAATTGTAACTGGTTAAAGGGGAGACTGCAACAGGTCATACTGAAAGGCAAACTGGGTCAGGCTAGAGGGAGGTTACTAGAGGAGTTCCTCAGGTATCAGTCTCGGGACCAATCTTATTTAACATTTTTATTACTGACCTTGATAGACAAAGTGGCCGTGTGCTAACAAAATTTGTGGATGACACAAAGCTAGGAGGTATTGCCAATACGGAGGATGACCAGAATATCATACAAGATCTGCATGACCTTGTAAACTGAAGTAATAGAAATGGGATAATATTTAATAGTGCAAAGTGAAAGTCATGCATTTAGAGACTAACAAGAATTTTTGCTATAAGCTGGGGATTTATCATTTGGAAGTGACAGAGGAGGAGAAAGAGCCAGGTGTAGTTGTTGATCACAAGATGACTATGAGCTGCCAAAGTGATGCTGCTGTGAAAGAGGGTAATGCGGTCCTGGGGTGCTTCAGGTGAGGTATTTCCAGTAGAGACAGGGAAGTGTTAGTGACATTATACAAGGCACTGGTGAGAGCTCATTTGGAACAGTGTGTGCAATTCTGGTTGCCCATGTTTAAGAAGGATGAATTCAAACTGGAACAGGTGCAGAGAAGGGCCACTAGGAGGATCTTAGGAAAACCTACCTTATGAGAGGAAACTCAAGAGCTTGGCTTGTTTAGCCTAATCAATAGATGGCTGAGGGGAGATATGATTGCTCTCTCTCTAAATACCTCAGAGGGATAAAATACCAGGGAGGGAGAGGAGTTATTTAAGTTAAGCACCAATGAGGACCCCAGAACAAAGATATAAACTGGTCATTAACATGTTTAGGCTTGAAATTAGGCAAAGGTTTTTAACCATCAGAGGAGTGAAGTTCTGGAGCAGCCTCCCAAGGGGAGCAATGGGGGCAAAAAACCTAACTGGCTTCAAGACTGAGCTTGATATGTTTATGGAGGGGATGGTGTGACAGGACTGCCTACAATGGTGTGTGGCCCATCAGCGACTGCCTGTAGCAAAAATCCCCAACGGCTAGAGATAGGACATTAGATGGGGAGGGCTCTGAGTTTCTACAGAGAATTATCTCCCAGGAATCTGCCTGATGGGGGTTGCCCACATGCTCAGAGTCTAACTCAGGGGTAGGCAACCTATGGCAAGCGCGCCGAAGGCGGCATGTGAGCTGATTTTCAGTGGCACTCACACTGCCCAGGTCCTGGAGACCAGTCCGGGGGGCTCTGCATTTTAATTTAATTTTAAATGAATCTTCTTAAAATTTTTAAAAACCTTACTTACTTTACATGCAACAATAGTTTAGTTATTTATTACAAGAGTTATAGAAAGAGAACTTCTAAAAACATTAAAATGTATTTCTGGCACGTGAAACCTTAAATTAGAGTGAATAAATGAAGACTCGGCACACCACTTCTGAAAGGTTGCCGACCTCTGGTCTAACTGATCGTTATATTAATGGCTGGGAAGGAATTTTCCCCTGGGACAGTTTGGCAGAGACCTTGGGGCTTTCTTCACCTTCCTCTGCAGCATGGATCACTTGCAGCTTTAAACTAGTGTAAATGGTGGATTCTCTATAACTTGAAGTCTTCAAATCATGATTTGAGGATTTCAGTATCTCAGTCAGTGGTTATGAGTCTATTACAGGAGCGAGTGGGTGAGGTTCTATGGCCTGCAATGTGCAGGAGGTCAGACTAGATGACCATGATGGTCCCTTCTGATGTTAGCAAGAGTATCTGAGTAAGAATATACATTACTATATTCAATTATATAAACCTAACCAGTGTCCCTTAAGTGACTTGCCACAAGATGTCAGAACATGTTAGTATTAGAGCTGAGTGGGTCTAATGTTTATTTAATTTTCTTTCTTGATATAGGAATTAGTTACAGTGCTCCTATCAGATGATTTCTAAATTATCTGCCAAAAAAACCCAACCAAACAAAAAAAAACCATCCTGGAGTTTTCAGTTACTTAAGTTGCTCCCCCATCCCCAAAAAAATCTGAAATGGCACCCCTGTGGGCTGGCACAGAATTTGCTCCCCCCATGCGTGGCCCTATTGTCTTGACTGGAGCCACCTACCCAAATATAGAAGTCAAACTACCCCATGATTGTATGTGGAGTTATGAAGTTTTGAAATGTGTGTGTCACTGAAATATGTTGTGAGCTTGGGAATACCCACAACCAGCCTATCAGGTGCCATAATGGAACAGCCAGACGCTGCTGATGGCCCCTTAAAGGAATCCACACTCCCAAGGACAATTCCAGTATACAATGGATACCTCTCAGAGATAGCATGTAGATAATGGAGACTGCTTGACCCATATCATAGCAAAGGATCTTTCCAGCAAGCTGGAAGAAGCTATAAAAGGGGGAAGTGACATCATCGCTTGGCCTCTCTCCCCCCACAACTCAACACCTGAAAACACATCTGGAGAACAAAGACTGAACTGGGGAGGAGGTCCCAGGCTGAAGGAGTCCCACTCTGTTTACAGAAGATCTGTAACCTGCTTGAATTATCTATCTGGGTGAGACACCACTTGATTCAAATCCTGTCTAGTTTATAGAACTCAGATTGTGATTTTACTTTTATTTCCTAGGTAACCAACTTTGATCTCTATGCCTGCTACTTAGAATCACTTAAAATCTATCTTTCTGTAGTTAATAAATCTGTTTTATATTTTACCTAAAACAGTGCGTTTTGGTTGAAGTGCTTGGGAAATCTGCTCAGGTTGCAAGGGCTGGTGCACGTGCACTTTCCTTGCTAGAAGTGGCAGACTGAGTAATGAATTTACACTGGTCAGGCTTCTAACCAGGGCAAGACAGTACAGCCCTGGGGGTCCTAGGCTGGGAAGCTGGGAGGAATTGCTTGGAGACTCTCTGTTGTTGGATCATTAGTGTCTGTCAAAAGCATTCATGTAACTCAGCTGGGTGTGTCCCTGCCTGTGGATGGCTGTGTGTGCAGTACCTGGAGAGGTTTGCAGTTTGTCACAGCATCACAGTGAAAGAGGAAACCCAGCTTGGTAAGACAGAGGGGTCAGTAGTACCCCAGTTCTAGATTGCATCCCAGGGAAGCCATCACAGTGGGGTGCAGAGTCTCTGAGCGATGGTGGGGCTCCATACCTGGGCGACGTACTGCATGGGTGACTTGTGGAGCATCTCTGCCCAGTGGGAGGCATCCGGGAGGGTGTTGGGAGCATAGGGAAAGCCGGCCTCAGTCAGACACCTGCGGAGGCAACAGAGCCTGGCTCAGGGCGGGACCCAGGCTGCGCCTGGTGCAGGGGGTGGGGAGGGTCTCAGCCCCAGGCACTCACCAGTCTGGGATGTCGGTGCCGCTGATCATGGAGGCCATGTTGACGACTGGGTTCCTTGCCACACAGGCCTGGTAGGTGCCCGGGTACTGGCCGATGAGGTGGCAAGCAAGGAAGCCCCCATGTGAGCCACCCACTAGTGCCACCCGTGCTGAGTCTAGGGGCTCCTCCTGCAGCACCTGCTCCACGCAGTACTGCAATGGGATGAGATGGGCAGTGCCATGGGGCAGCCAGGGCTGTCTCAGGGAGGAGGAAGCCAGGCCTGGAAGGGGGCGCCCAGGGTGGGCAGGGAGGGGGCAGAGGGGAAGCGCTGGGATGGGGCCAGGACCTGACAGGCTGGCTGAGCCCACCTCTCACTACTAAGTTTCTGGGCGGGAGGTGCCCAGAGGGAACAGCCTGGTCCCCTGGCTGTGGGTCACACACTGTCCCAGCCCCTGTGGAGGGGGTTGGGGGGCAACCACTACCTGCACGTCTTTGACATCCTGGCAGCCCACGTGGCCGGGCAGGGAGGCGACGCTGTCCTGGCCAAAGCCCAGCGAACCGCGGTAATTCACTGGGGGAGAGAGTTCAGTGTGACGGGAGAGCCCCTTCCAGTCCCCCTGCAGCAGGGGTTCATGAAGGTACAGGGCTGGCTTGCCACAGCCAGCCCCCAGCCAGGCTCGGGGAGCAGGGTGCCCGCCAGGAGACCCCACCCCTTGCCAAGGGGCACCTGCAGGCCTGTGACGCAGGGAGAGGGGAGGAGCAGCCAAGTGCAGTGGGGCTGGGCTGGGCAGGGCACTGCACCCTCCTGTTGGCTGCCCCAGGGATGTTGATGGTGCCCGGGGCGCTGCCCCAAATGGCCATCCCCATGTTGGTGCTGCATTCTAGGAGCTCAGCCTCCCTGTGCCTCGGCCCAGCTGTTCCCTCAGCCCTCTCCAGGGGGCTCCAGGGCACCAGGGCTCCAGCCTTGGCCCAGCAATTCCTCCCCAGGGTTCAGTGCCCAGGGAACTGGCAGAGGCCGAGCACGGCCACACCTAGGGCGCCCACAGCCACCACTTCACCAGGCCTTGGCTGCATTATGCCTGCCTCCTGTGGCTCCAGCAGGACTCACCCAGGAGCACGGCGAAGCCGATCCTGCAGAGCACCGCAGGGTACAGCATCCAGCTGGCCGTGCAGACGGAGTGTGGGCCTCCTGCAAGGTGAGGGCAGAGGAGTGAGGGGCTGGAGCATGGGGTAGAGCCCAGAGGGAAGGGGGCTGAAAGTAGTGTGTAGTGTAGTTGTTTGGACATGGTGTCTGGCAGGGAGGGGGAAGAGCTGGGTGAGCAAAGTGGTCATGCTGCTAGACTCCCCCAACACACGACTGCCTTGAACAGGAGGCTTTCAGGGGAACATGGACCGGGGGGGAGGGGGGGGCGTCTGCTGGCCCCGCTCACTCCCTGAATGGCAAATGAATGACACCGTTGGCACGAGGGGCTGTCTGGGAACCGGGGACAAGACACGCTCAACAGGGCAACAGAGCTCTGGGGACCAGGGCAAAACTGGAAACTGAGACCCCCACAACCCTCCAAAACAATTACTATGGGGACAAAAAAGAGTAAAAGAGGGAAGGGGCTGTGGGATCGGGGGGCCCAGGCCTGTGGGGTGGCTGCGCTCCCCGTGGGGCTGAGTTTGGGGACCCAGGTCCAGGGGGTGGCTGCACTCCCCGTGGGGCTGGGGGGTCAGGGGCCCAGGCCTGTGGGGTGGCTGTGCTCCCCGTGGGTCTGTGGGGGTCTGAGAGCCCAGCTTGGTGAGGACGCGGTGCTCCCCATTGGGCTGGGGGGTTGGGAAGGGCCCAGGCCTGTGGGGTGGCTGTGCTCCTCATGGGGCTGAGGAGTTTGGGGGCCTAGGACTGTGGGGTGGCTGCACTCCATGTGGGGCTGAAGGTTTGGGGGACCAGGACCATTGGGTGGCTGCACTCCCTGTGGGGCTGGGTGGGCTCTGCCCTGCATGCAGCCAGGGGACAGTTCTTGGTCCCACCTGTCCTGAGCTCTGTCCCTACCACGAAGGGTGCGGTATCCCCACCCTGACCCTGCTCCAGGCTCAGCCCAGCGGGTGCTGGCGGCCCACTGTGATGACGCCAGCTGTGCTGAGGGTGGGATCCTGGCCTGGGCCGGCAGGCATGTGGCTCCCTGCACTATTGATGGCAGGTGCCAAAGCCGAGCAGGGCTGCCACCCCATACGCCAGGCTGCAGTGCCTCACTCAGATCTGACCCAACCGCCTGCCATCCTCCTTGGGACCAGTGCAAGCTGCCTAGGAAGGACTCTCCATGGACACGACCATCAGGGCAGAACCTTGCCCCCCCCCCCCCCGAATCCAGAGGGACCCTCCTGTCAGAGTCTGGCACTGGTTGGGTTGGGGCTGCTCCCCTCCCCCTGCCATGGGGAAGTGGGGGAGGAAATGTGCTTGCCAATCAGCATCCAGTGAAGGGGCAGTGGCCTGCAGCCGCCGTGACAACCTATGGCACAGGAGGACAGTTGGCCCCACGGCAGGAGGGGAACAGCTGCAGATTGGTGGGCATGGAGACCCATCCCGAGCAAGGTGGAAGCACTGATGCGGGTCGAGGAGAGCCAGATCTGATAGCACAACACTCAAAATTAGGCTTCAAAATTAGGCCTAATCAGATCTACACAGCCGGGGAAAGCAGGGGTCTTGGGGTGGGGGAGGGGCACGCTGGGCGGGGGGTCTCACCATGGGGCATGACCACCAGGGGCAGCTTCCTCGGCCCTAGCCCCTTGCTGGGCTGTAGCAGGATGGCTTCGAAATCAATACCCTCTGCAAAGGAAGAGTGTGATGTCAGCGCTGGAGCCAGCCCTCCAGGGCCTAGCCCCCAACCCCCGACGGCACTCACTGTACTTCGGGTTCTCCTGGTCCGGGGGGGGCTGCAGGGGCCGGATCGCCCAGCTGATCTCCGGGATGGGGGTCACATCCTCCAGACACACCCAGTGCACCTGGGCCTCCCGCCCAGCCCTGGGGAGGAAGGCCACCTTCTGAGGGGGGAAAGAGCCCATCAGCGGCAGGCGCAGCATGCTCAGGAAGTGGGGACATGACCCTGCCGGGTGCAGGGGGAGTGGACAGGAGCTCGGGGGGCCTTTGCAGACATCTTCTGGCAGCATACGGGGAGGAAATGGCTGCAGCTGGCAAGGGGGATTGACAAGGAAAGACTGACAGCATTGAATGAGTAAGCAGCCTGCATGCAGCGCCAGTGACTGCAGCCCCCTGCTAGCCCAGCCTTGGGCTCCACCCTCGGGCTCCACCCTCCAGCTCTGCTGGTGCCCCTCACTCCTGCCCCACTGCTCCCTGCTAGCCCAGCGCCTGAGCAGGGAGATGCTTTGGGATGCTGTCTGGCGTGTGGTGTGGATGCAGCCAATACATTTTTATTCCTGAGTCTGCATGTGGGGTGACAGGTCATAGCACAGCCTCCCACTCCAGCCCATTCCCCCTTACCAATGTGGGGGGGCAGCTGGGGGTTGAGAACCTGGCCACCAGGAGATCCCGGTCAATGGTGAGGAGAGACCAGCTGCCCAGGGGGGCACCTGCAGAGGGACAGATGTCTAGGTCATGGTCTGGAGCTCACTGGAGGAGTCTGCGGGCAGCAGGGCTCCCAGCCCCTTCCACTGGGCAGCCAGGGACAGCGCGAGCAGAGCAGGCTGCCGGGTACTTACCCGTCGTCAGGGAGGTCACGCTGCCACCCAGCATCTCCACCACAAGCAACTCCTAGAGTGACACCAAGAGCTTTGTCAGAGCTGGGGCCGAGCCAGAGCCAGGGAGGACCCAGCGCACCCCCAGCCTCTCTGCTCAGGGCTAGCCTAGGCCCCGGGCTCTGCATATGCCTGCAGGCAGCATAGCTGTGGGGCTGCCCTGCCCCAGTCCCCCACCCCAGTACCTGTCGGCTGCGCTGAGCGGTGTCCAGGACGACCCTCTGGCTATCGGCTGCCCAGCACAGGCCCGGCAGCGCCGGGCAATAGATCCCTGTGAACGTTCCTGCAAGGAGAGGGCTCCAGGCTCAGCGCGCTGTCTTCTGCACACCAGCCAGGCTGACACAGGGCACACGCACCAATGGCCAGCAACAGGGAACCAAGCTTCCCATGCAGCTCCTATTCAGCTCCCTGCCCCCACAACTCTGCCAGTGCCCCTCACTCCCAACCCGCAGCCCTCTGCCCCCCCCAACCCTGCCGGTGCCGCTCACTCCCACCCCATAGCCCCTCCTGGTCCCAGCAGCCCTGGCCCCTCCTGAGCAGACAGCGCTGCGTGCTAACTTTCACATGGGGAAAACGCCAGTCCCTCGGTGCCCAGCCTGCTTCATCATCCTGCTGCACAGCTCCTCCCTCATCCCCAGTGAACCTGGCTGGCTACTCACCCTGGCTGTGCCGGGGCACGACATCCAGCACGGTGGAGGTGATCTTCGTGTACCAGTCATACTGCAAGAGATGGCCGGGGGCACTCAGCATGGGGCTCTGTTCTGCAATGCTGCCCCCTCCTTGGGGATCCAAGGCAGGGCTGGCAGCTGCTCCTGGGGAGGCCCAGCACGCTGGGGAGCCTGCCCTGGGTTATCTAGACTCCAGCAGGCCTCTCCCAGCTCCCCCCGGGCACCTGAGGAAGCAGCAGCACTGTGCGACGGGCACCATCTGGTGCCTTACTGGGGGGCAATAAGTGCGACCCTGTGGGGGGCAGGGGGCACCAGCAGAGCGAGCAGGGCCAGGCCCATGTATCAGGGTGACATGCCCAGGGAAGATGGTTCTCGTTGTGCCGCCATGGGCACAGACACTTGGCTATGGCAGCACTGGAGAAGCCCAAGCACCCAGCCTACGCAATGCGACCCATCACTGGTTCCCAGCAGGAAGTGCCACTGGCGGACATGGCCCACACGGCCTTGGCTGGGTGGCAAAGAGCCTGACGCTCAACCCCTGGTACTGACTCCTCAGCCTGGTGGGACCCACTCACCACGCGGAGGCGGCTGCACTGCTGGTGGGGCCCGAGTACGCCATTCTCCAGGTACACGATGCGGCACTGGTCAGGGCTCAGGCGTGGGGACCACACAGCTTTGGTGTCATCTGACAGCAGCTCTGCAGTGGGATGGAAGGCCGGGAGAGGAGTGTGGGCACAGGCAGCATGGGGGCAGGTAGGGCGGAAGACGGGCAGGTGGGCTGGGTGGGGCAGGGCAGGGGTTGGGCAGGGCAGGCCTCGGGCTGGATGGGGGCAAACGGGCAGGCAGCAGGCTGGGCAGGGGCATTGGAGCATGCAGACCGGGAAGCACACAGGCAGGGTGGAAGGCACACGGGCCAGGCACGGGCAGGACGGGGCATGTGGGTAGAGCGGGTACCACAGGCAGGGGGCATGTGGGCAGGGTGCAGGCAGAATGGGGGCACATGGCCAGAGCGGGGACTGAAGGCACAGGGGGAGAACACAGGCAGGGCGGGGCATGGACACACCTGGAGGTACACGGGCAGGGTACAGGGAGGAAGGGGACACGTGGGCAGAACGAGGACCACGGGTAAGGCACGCAGGCAGGACAGAGTATGTGGGCAGAGCGGGGACTGTGGGCAGGGGGCACACAGGTAGGACAGAAGCACATGGGCAGTGTGGGGACCTCAGGTAGAGCGGGGGGCACCAGGGTGGTGCGCAGGCTGGATGGGGGCACATGGGCAGAACATGGACCGCAGACAGGACAGGGGGCACGCGAGTAGGGCGTCGTCAGGATGGGGGCATGTGGGCAGGGGGCACATGGGCACAGCGGGGACCATGGTCAGAGTGGGGGGCACGCGGGCAGGGCACTGGCTCAGAAAGCAGCAGCAGCGACTCACCACACCTTGCTCCCGTCAAGTCCACATAGAACAGCGCTGACCTGGGAACCAGAACAGTGCAGCCGTCACTGCATGGGCTCCACAGCTGCCCAATCCTCCTGCCCTACACCCGATGGGAGCAGCCAGCCCAGCCCCCACTCCTGCCCCTGCTCCCAGCTGGCAGATCCGAGCTGCGGCTCCCCAGGCTGAGTCTGGCAGCCCCAGCCCCCCGCAGCCCCTCCCTTTGCAGTGGCCTCTTTCAGAGGCGACTGCAGCAGATGCCCGCAAGCTGGGGCCAGCTCTCGGAGCAGGGCTGGGTCAGCCCCAGTCTGGCCCTCTGCCCTGGCAGAGCAGCCCCAGCCAGCAGGCGCCTCAAAGGGCATTTCTCTGAGAGGTCCCACTGGCCTAAGCTACCTGGATACGGCTCCACACCTGGACATGGGGAGGCTCCGGCAGGGGCATCTGGCAGCAGCACAGGGCACTCACCTGCGGTTAGTGCAGTGCCGCAGGCCCAGGCGGAAGGGCTCATGCCACCAGCCTATGAACACCACACCCGTGTCACCAGGGGACCAGAAAGCCTGCAGGCAAAGTGGGAGAGCGCCAATGAGCAAGAGGGGCGGGGAAAGAGAAGGTGTGGGGAGAACCTGGTGGCGGGGGAAAATGTGTCAGAGGTGGCCCAAGAGCAGCTAGAAACTCTCCCACTCTGTTTAAGGGAATGAAGCTATGAGTGGTGCCCTCCGGAGAACCAAAGCATGGCCCCGCCCTGCTGGTTGGCATCCTGGGGGGCAGATTCCCCTGCTGAGGCACATCAGCCCCTCATGGAAACTGGGTGACCTATGGGTGATGGCAGGGTCAGCTGGCATGAGGGAACAGACAGAGAGGTTTTTGGGGGCTGCTTTGGGCAGCTAGCAGGTGCCAGTCGGGCACTGCCAGTGCCTGGCTCCCCACACCCACGCTGACCTGCCCAGGGGAGATGTGCTCCGGGACACCCTCCAGCACCGAGACATTGCCACTCTCCACGTCCAGCACGCATAGGACCGGGATGCTCTTGCCCACCAGCGCCTCGCCCCAGTCGTCGTGGTACACGAACTGCTCCCCCTGGAACACAGAGCCATGAGTGTCCCCTCCCCTGGGGGACCCCCAGACCTCCTGCTTTCTGCAGCAGGATAGCCCTGTGCCTCAGACCCAGGGCCGATCTGGCTCTAATTGCATTGCCAGAGCCCACAGGACAGCCATCCCCTGCCCCACAGGCCCAGCATCCCCAAGGGAAGCAGGGCACAGTACTCAGTGGCAGAGCCAGGAATTGCTCTGAATCCCTGCTCAGGTCCCTAGCACCATGCCTGGATTTCCGGCAGGTTGTGGGGGTGGGGGCGAGTGGCCCACCCACAGCTCCAACTCGGGACCTCCAGCTATGCCCCACACACCTTGACAGCCTTGTCGCGTCTCTCATCAGCACAGCCGCTGCTCAGCTCCGAGGCTCTGCTCTGGAAGAAGGACTCGGCCTTGGGCCGTTTCCTCTCGGCCACGTAAAGCAGGTGAGTCTCCGAGTGCGACCAGGACAAGCAGCCAAACTGATCTGGGGAAGTGCTGGTCAGACCCTATGGGGCGGCACAGCCCAGTGCCCCCACCATGGGCCCTGGGGACACCCTTTGCCACCCTCCCCACGCCCAGCCAGATGGCTGCGGGGCCTCCTTCACTGCCCTCCCCATGCCCGGCCAGCCAGCCATCCTCCATCCTGCCCCACACCACAGCCCCAACCCCTCCCCCAATTCAGGGAGAAGGCGGATCCGTGGGGACCCAGCCTCACCATCCTCATAGACAGTGCCATGCTTCTCCAACACCGTCAGGTTGATGCTCTTCACCTTGCGATTCTGATCCCAGATCTGGGGGAACAAAGACATCAGGGGCCAGGCCCCAGGACTGTGGGGTCATAGAGCAGATGGCAGGGGAATGGCAGCACAGGGCAGGGAGAACAGGCAGCTGTGCTAGGTATTGCTGGCAACAGCTGCCAGCTGGGGTGGCAGTTTGCCTGGCTGCAGAGTGGGAAGCAGGGCCCGCCTTGGACTGGCTTGCTCCATCCACGAAGGGAAGGAGTGGGCTGGCCATGGCTCTGTCCATCCTGATCCACACCAGCCCGGGATCCCACGAGGATCAGGTCTGCTGGCCGGGCCCCAGTGTGCCATGAGCAGTGCCTGGTAAATGCTGAGGCGAGAGCCACAGGGATTCCCACCCCAGCGGCCTGCTGGAACTACAGAGAAGTTCCCTCTACCCCAAAGCCAGGCCTGAGGAGGGGCCGTCAGCAGTAGAGGCTGACCTCTTCCTTGAGTCCCGAGCACGGTCAGGCCAGGGAGACCTCAGCCCCAGACAGCAAGGATGCTGAGGCTGCCCTCACTCTGCCCAGGGCTTCTCCCACAGCACCAGCAGCTCCAGACTCCTACTGACTCACCTCAAGGAACTGCTTCTCCTCGCCTTTGCCAGGGCTGGCTTTCCGCAAAACGGCCTTAAGTGCCCCACTGGGAGACTCCCTGCTCAGCTGCCTGCAGGGGGAGACAGGCTGGAGTGGGCCTGGGGGCATGGTGTGGCTTAGGGACAGGAGACACACGGCCAGGGCTCAGGGAGTCCATAGGATCCTAGACCCACATGTGCTGACCCACATGTGCTAACCCACCCCCACAGGGGTGCTGGGAGGGGTGGAGCTGGGGCTTGTTGTGATAATTTGGCCTGCAATTGACCCTGACTGTGAGCTCAGTCGTGCAGGAGAGTGAATGTTCCCAAGCTGTCACAGTGACCTGTCATCCAAAAC
This sequence comes from Mauremys mutica, assembly GCF_020497125.1. NCBI lineage: Eukaryota > Metazoa > Chordata > Testudines > Geoemydidae > Mauremys > Mauremys mutica. The sequence continues at coordinate 52,257,613 of NC_059078.1, read as the reverse complement.
GGTGCAAGAAAATATGTACAAAAGTCCCCAAAGGACTGGGTGTTCTGGTCACACCTGGTAACTACGAGGAGGAGGGGACCAGAAATCAGTGGACCAAACCTGGTGTTGGAAATTTGGCCTAACTGGTGGTCAATGGGCTATTCTACCCCTCTGCCTTTGGAGGCTGGAAAACAAACAGACTTGGGGGAAAATGAGGTGTCAGAGTTCTAGAACAAATTGATAAACTAAACACCAGGACCAGATGGTATTCACCCAAGAGTTCTGAAGGAACTCAAATGTGAAATTGCAGGACTACTAACTGTAGTCTGTAACCTATCATTTAAACCAGCGTCTGTACCAAATGACTGGAGGATAGCTAACGTGACGGCAATTTTTAAAATCGGCTCCAGAGGTGACCCTGGCAAATACAGGCCAGTAAGCCTGACCTCAGTACCGGGCAAACTGGTTGAACATAATTTGTTGGGGAATAGTCAACATGTTTTTTGTAAAGAGAAATCATGCCTCACCAATCTACTAGAATTCTCTGAGGGAGTCAACAAGCACATGGACAAGGGGGATCCAGTCGATATAGTGTATTTAGATTTTCAGAAAGCCTTTGACAAGGTCCCTCACCAAAGGCTATTAAGCAAAGTAAGAAGTCATGGGATAAGAGGGAAAGTCCTCTCATGGATTGGTAACTGGTTAAAAGATAGGAAAACAAAGGGTAGGAATAAATGGCCAGTTTTCAGAATGGAAAGAGATAAACAGTGGTATCCCCCAGGGGTCTGTACTGGCTCCAGTGCTATTCAACATATTCATAAATCATCTGGGGAAAGGGGCAAAGAGTGAGGTGACAAAATTTGCAGATGATACAAAACTACTCAAGATAGTTAAGTCCCAGGCAGACTATGAAGAGCTACAAAAGGATCTTGCTGAACGGAGTGAATGGGCAACAAAATGGCAGATAGTATCAAAGTGGTACCATGTTAGTCTGTATCTACAAAACAATGAGGAGTCCAGTGGCACCTTAAAGACTAACAGATTTATTTGGGCATAAGCTTTTGTGGGTAAAAAACCCACTTCTTCAGATGCATGGAGTGAAAATTGCAGATACAGACATAAATATATATTGGCACATGAAGAGAAGGGAGTTACCTTACAAGTGGAGAACCAGTGTTGAAGGCCAATTCAGTCAGGGTGCATGTAGTCCACTCCCAATAAATGATGAGGGAGTTACCAAGAGAGGGAAAACTGCTTTTGTAATGAGCCAGCCACTCCCAGTCCCTTTCAAGCCCAAATTAATAGCGTTAAGTTTGCAAATGAATTGTAGCTCTGCAGTTTCTCTTTAAAGTCTGTTTTTGAAGTTCTTTTTTGTTGAAGAATGGCTACTTTTAAATCTGTTATTGAATGTTGAGGGAGACTGAAGTGTTCTCCTACTGGCTTTTGTATGTTACCATTCCTGATGTCTGATTTGTGTTCATTTATTCTTTTATGTAGAAGACTGTCCGGTTTGGCCAATGTACATGGCAGAGGGGCATTGCTGGCACATATCTATTAGATGTGCAGGTGAATGAGCCCCTGATGGTGTGGCTGGTATGGTTGGGCCCTATGATGGTGTCGCTAGAGTAGATATGGGGACAGAGAAGGCAATGGGGTTTCTTACAGGGATTGGTTCCTGGGTTAGCATTTCTGTGGTGTGGTGGGTAGTTGCTAGTTAGTATTTGCTTCAGGTTGGGGGGCTATCTGTAAGCACGGATTGGCCTGCCTCCCAAGGCATGCGAGAGTGGAGGATCATTTTCCAGGATATGTTATAGATCGTTGATGATGCGCTGGAGACATTTTAGCCGGGGGCTATACATGATGGCCAGTGGTGTTCTGTTATTTTCTTTGTTGGGCCTGTCCTATAGTAGGTGACTTCTGGGTACCCGTCTTGCTCTGTCAATCTGTTTCCTCACTTCCCCAGGTGGGTACTGTAGTTTTAAGAATCATAGAATCTCAGGGTTGGAAGGGACCTCAGGAGGTCATCTAGTCCAACCCCCTGCTCAAAGGGGGACCAAACCCAACTAAATCATCCCAGCCAGGGCTTTGTCAAGCCTTCCTTAGAGGTTTTTAAGGTCAGGAGATTCCACCACCTCCCTAGGTAACCCATTCCAGTTCTTCACCACCCTACTAGTGAAAAAGTTTTTCCTAATGTCCAACCTAAACCTCCCCCTCTGCAACTTGAGACCATTACTCCTTGTTCTGTCATCTTCTACCACTGAGAACAGTCTAGATCCATCCTCTTTGGAACCCCCTTTCAGGTAGTTGAAAGCAGCTATCAAATCCCCCCTCATTCTTCTCTTCTACAGGATAAACAATCCCAGTTCCCTCAGCCTCTCCTCATAAGTCATGTGCTCCAGCCCCCTAATCATTTTTGTTGCCCTCCGCTGGACTCTCTCCAATTTATCCACATCCTTCTTGTACTGTGGGGCCCAAAACTGGACACAGTACTCCAAATGAGGCCTCACCAGTGCTGAGTAGAGGGGAATGATCACATCCCTCGATCTGCTGGAAATGCCCCTACTTATACAACCCAAAATGCCATTAGCCTTCTTGGCAACAAGGGCACACTGTTGACTCATATTCAGCTTTTCGTCCACCGTAACCCCTAGGTCCTTTTCTGCAGAACTGCTGCCCAGCCATTCGGTTCCTAGTCTGTAGCAGTGCATGGGATTCTTCCGTCCTAAGTGCAGGACTCTGCACTTGTCCTTGTTGAACCTCATCATATTTCTTTTGGCCCAATCCTCTAATTTGTCTAGATCCCTCTGTATCCTATCCCTACCCTCCAGCGAATCAACCACTCCTCCCAGTTTAGTGTCATCTGCAAACTTGCTAAGGGTGCAGTCCACACCATCCTCCAGATCGTTAATGAAGATATTGAACAAAACCGGCCCCAGCACCAACCCTTGGGGCACTCCACTTGATACCGGCTGCCAACTAGACATGGAACCATTGATCACTACCCGTTGAGCCCGACCATCTAGCCAGTTTTCTATCCACCTTACCGTCCATTCATCCAGCTCATACTTCTTTAACTTGCTGGCAAGAATACTGTGGGAGACTGTATCAAAAGCTTTGCTAAAGTCCAGAAATAGCACATCCACTGCTTTCCCCTCATCCACAGAGACGGTTATCTCATCATAGAAGGCAATTAGGTTAGTCAGGCATGATTTGCCCTTGGTGAATCCATGCTGACTGTTCCTGATCACTTTCCCCTCCTTTAAGTGGTTCAGAATTGATTCCTTGAGGACCTGTTCCATGATTTTTCCAGGGACTGAAGTGAGACTGACTGGCCTGTAGCTCCCTGGATCTTCTTTCTTCCCTTTTTTAAAGATGGGCACTACATTAGCTTTTTTCCAGTCATCTGGGACCTCCCCCGATCGCCATGATTTTTCAAAGATAATGGCCAATGGCTCTGTAATCTCATCGGCCAACTCCTTTAGCACCCTCGGATGCAGTGCATCCGGCCCCATGGACTTGTGCTCGTCCAGTTTTTCTAAATAGTCCCGAACTACTTCTTTCTCCACAGAGAGCTGGTCACCTCCTCCCCATACCGTGCTGCAGAGTGCAGCTGTCTGGGAGCTGACCTTGTCTGTGAAGACAGAGGCAAAAAAAGCATTGAGTACACTAGCTTTCTCCACATCCTCTGTCACTAGGTTCCCTCCCTCATTCAGCAAGGGGCCCACACTTTCTTTGACTTTCTTCTTGTTGCTAACATACCTGAAAAAACCCTTCTTGTTACTCCTAACATCTCCGGCTAGCTGCAGCTCCAAGTGTGATTTGGCCTTCCTAATTTCACTCCTACATGCTTGAACAATACTTTTATACTCCTCCCTGGTTATTTGTCCAATCTTCCACTTCTTGTAAGCTGTTTTTTTGTGTTTAAGACAAGCAAGGATTTCACTGTTAAGCCAAGCTGGTCGCTTGCCATATTTACTTTTCTTCCTACACATCGGGATGGTTTGTTCCTGCAACCTCAATAAGGATTCTTTAAAATACAGCCAGCTTTCCTTGAGAGAGGAAAAGGTTCAGAAAAGAGAAACAAAAATGATTAGGGGGTGGAATGGCTGCCATATCAGATTAATAAGACTGGGACTTTCCATCTTGGAAAAAAAGAGGACTAAGGGGGGGGGTATATGATAGAGGTCTATAAAATCATGACTGGTGTGGAGAAAGTAAATAAGGAAGTGTTATTTATTCCTTCTCATAACACAAGAACTAGGGGTCACGAAATGAAATTAATAGACAGCAGGTTTAAAATACAGCCATGCTTGAGAGATCTTGTAGGTGTTTGTCTCTCTCTGAGGGATTGGATCAAATGCGGTTGTATCTTAGGGCTTGGCTGTAGACAATGGATTGTGTGATGTGTCTTGGATGGAAGCTGGAGGCATGCAAGGTGTAGGGTGGTATTTATGTGACTATCACTTATTTTCACTTTAGTGTCCAGGAAGTGGATCTCTTATGTGGACTGGTCCAGGCTGAGGTTGATGGTGGGGTGGAAATTGTTGAAATCCAGGTGGAATCCATATGATGAAGATGTCATCAATGTAGCGTAAGTAGAAGAGGGGCAGTAGGGGACGAGAGCTGAGGAACTCCCTTCTCTTCATGTGCCAATATATTCTCTACATGTGCCAATATATATTTATGCTTGTATCTGCAATTTTCACTCCATGCATCTGGAGAAGTGGGTTTTTTACCCACAAAAGCTTATGCCCAAATAAATCTATTAATCTTTAAAGTGCCACTGGACTCCTTGTTGTTAAAATGACAGATGAAATTTGATGTTGATAAATGCAAAGTAATGCACGTTGGAAAACATAATCCCAACTATACATATAAAATGATGGGTCTAAATTAGCTATTATCACTCAAGAAACATGTTGGATTCATAGTTTTCTGAAAACATCCACTCAATGTGCAGCGGCAGTCAAAAAAGCAAACAGAATCTTGGGAATCATTAAGATGACAGAAAATATCATATTGCCTCTATATAAATCAATGGTATGCCCACATCTTGAATACTGTGTGCAGATGTGGTCGCTCGTTCTCAAAAAGGATATACTAGAATTGGAAAAGGTTCAGAAAAGAGAAACAAAAATGATTAGGGGGTGGAATGGCTGCCATATCAGATTAATAAGATTGGGACTTTCCATCTTGGAAAAAAAGAGGACTAAGGGGGGGGATATGATAGAGGTCTATAAAATCATGATTGGTGTGGAGAAAGTAAATAAGGAAGTGTTATTTATTCCTTCTCATAACACAAGAACTAGGGGTCACCAAATGAAATTAATAGACTGCAGGTTGAAAACAAACAAAAGGAAGTATTTTTTCCACACAATGCAGTCAGTCTGTGGAACTCCATGTCAGAGGATGTTGTGAAGGCCAAGACTATAACAGGGTTCAAAAGAGAACTAGATAAATCCATGGAGGATAGGTCCATCAATGGCTATATGCCAGGATGGGCAGAGATGGTGTCCCTAGCCTGTTTGCCAGAAGCTGGGAACGGGCGACAGGGAATGGATCACTTGATGATTATCTGTTCTGTTTATTTCCTCCGGGATACCTGGCATTGGTCACTGTCAGAAGACAGGATACTGGGCTAAATGGACCTTTGGTCTGACCCAGTATGGCCTTTCTTATGAAATTAACTGGAGCAGCAACTGTCTGGTGACAACCACTGCAGCGAGCTTCACCATTGTGGCTGGGTTGCCTTGGAACCGGGCCTTCCTCCTCCTCCTGAGAGCTGTCCTGACCAGACCAGGCCAGGCCAAAGAGAGGGACCAAGAGGCCAGCACCACCTCCACTGGCTTCGGCTGAATCGCAACCCCCATCTGGGACGTGAGACTTTGTCCCTCCCTCATTCCCCCATGTGGCCTTTGCCCTCCCCACCTTTTTTCTCTTTCCTAGCCTTTTCTGTTTTCTTCCTATTTAATAAGAGTGTGGCTGAGCCAGCCATGCCTGCATACATCTCTACCCCGATATAACCGTGACCCAATATAACACAAATTCGGATATAATGTGGTAAAGCAGTGCTCCAGGGAGGCGGGGCTGCATACTCTGGCGGATCAAAGCAAATTCGATATAATGCAGTTTCACCTATAACGCGGTAAGATTTTTTTGCTCCCGAGGACAGTGTTATATAGAGGTAGAGATGTATTTTGCAACACCACTGTAAGCCCGTGATTGATCGGCAGCTAAAAGCACTGTGCCAAACCGCCTCTTGCTAGGACAAGTTTGCCAGCTCTCAGCATGGCTGATCAGAGCATGGGCTGGGCCTGGGTTTCTTCAGCAGTGAGGCTGCAATGAAGTCAGCCCCAGAGACAGATGCTGAATCTCTCTTTTTGTCTTTCTTTTCTGCTCTATCTTTGGTGTGTTGGGCTTGTCGTCTTCTTAGCAAACAGGATCAGACTTGAGCAGCAGCAGCAGCAGCAACCCTAGTCCATCTCAGCTCACTGCTTCTCTTTTCCCCAAATGCAGTTATTTGCCAGCTATAACCCTGTCTACAAGACTGTCTGGCACGGGGAGGCCCCTCCTGCCAAAGGGAAAGGGAACATGGGTTGTTGTTACAATGAAAGCCTGACTGAATGCTTTCCATTTCAAAAACTTCAGCTGGTTTCCCTTTCTTCCTGGATGTTCAGTAAAAGTTAAAGGGATGTTTGCTGGGCTGTTTGCCCTGGAACTATGCAAGTGGAGGTCTCCAGATCCTAAAGCCCAGGCCATGGTTAACACAGTTTACTGTTGGCCAGGGACTGGGTCATATGAACCCTTCGGCTCCTATATTCCATCTAAACACACACCAGGACACAGCACCACAATGGAGAGGTGCTCCCAGCAGGTGCAGCAAAAGGCAGAGACAGCAGGCCTGGCACCTGGAGCTCCCCATTGCAAAGTTGGAGAAGCAGCGGGCACAGGGGGCCTGAGGTGGCCCAGATGCCTCCTCCAGGAGGCGGGAGCAGGTGCAGCCAAGAGCCCCGCCCTCTGCTAGTGGTCTTTCGCAGGCAACTCAGCCTGGAGCCCCCCCAAGGACACAAGGGAGGGACAGCTGCAGGGGAGGGAGCAGGACAGTGTAGTGGAACACTCTGCCTCCCCAGCCAGCAGCCTGGGAGCTAGGGGTGATTCATGGCTACACGTAAGGCACCCAGGACATCCCACTCTCCACACTCTGAGCAGGGGGCCAGGTGCAGAGCCACACTTTGGTTCTGTCCCTCCTGCTGGAGCCCCCTGGCAGGAGGCAACGCAGCCTAAGCTCTTCCCCAGCTGCCCACATCCCACGGCACGGCAGCCCCCACCTCCCGCCCAGCCATGCCCACACTGGGCAGCCAGCCAGGCCAGGCTCTAGCAGAGCTGTGGGGATGGCGATGGGCACATGGTGGGCACTAGCAAAGGCACAGGGCGGAGACACTCACTCTCCCTTGATCTCACTGCAGGTGCCCGAGGGGCCAGAGTACACGATGGCCTGGCTGTCATGGAAGATGAGGTATTGGCGGCAGAACTTCACACTCTCAGCTCTCTCCAGGTCCTCCTGAGACCACTCTGGAAGGAGAGGGCAGTCAGCTGCTGCCTGCACCGGGCCAGCACCGCTCCCCTCTTCTTTGGCCTTAGAGCAAAGATACCAGATGGGATGGCCCGTGTGCAGAGCAGGGTACCTTGCCTGCCTGCACTCCTGGCACTCTCTGTGCTACCTGGAAGCAAGCTGGGCTTGAGGCAACAGCTTAGGGCTCAGGAGATCTGTGTTCAGCCCTAGCTCTGTGCGATCCTGGCCCAGTCCCTTATGGCTTGATGGTCAAGTATACTTAGCGCTTTGCAGCTGGGATGGGGGACACCTCTGAAAACCAGCTGTCACTGTCTGTGCCTCAGCTCCCCAGCTGGCACATGGGGACTGCAGTCTAGCTTCTGTTGCAGGGAGCTAGGGCCAGCCCCACCTGGGCACACTTCTCCCACCTCTCCAGTTGGAGAAAGGGATCAAAGTCACGTGGCAATGGGCAGGTCCCATCGTTCAGTCAGGCCTCTTGAGTAGAAAGAAGATAGAAGTCTGGAGAGCCAGGAGCAGTGACTCAGTAAGCAGGACTGGCCAGACCGGGGAAGCCACACAGAAGGCCGTAGAACCCTTAACTGGGGAAGGCAAGGGCTGGATGCTGCTGTGACAAGTGGAGGGAGTTGCAGCGTCTCTGCTGACTGTAAGAGAGGGGACTGCAGGTAAACAGACAGGCAGCACAGTGCTCTCTGCTACAACAGAGCATCCCATCATGCACTGCTTCTTCTGCTGAAGCCAGCTGCAGGGATGGGAGGGCTGAGCCCAAGCCCAGGAAACCTGCCCAGGGGGTGCCGTGCTGATCCGACAGAACCCAACTGCCACAAATCCCTTCACACGTGTGAAGAGCCCCAAGCGGGGTCTTGGTGTGGTTTCCGCTGAGACTGACATATGGCAAGCAGACCGTCTGAGCCCATTACCTCCCCAGTGCCTCACCTCAGAGATGAGGGACCTGGGGGGCCTCCCATGGCGAGGCCGAACCAGACCTAGGAACAATGCAGCTGCCCTCTGCTCCTGGGGCCCCTCTACCCCCAGCCCTCCCCGCACTGGGACAGAGGGGCCCTGGAACGCGCAGGGCGCAGCGGAGTCAGTACCTGTATAGACATTGCAGTATTTGCCCCCATACTGAGTGGTGACCTCGGGCCCGATGCAGGCACTGCAGAGCGAGGGGCACTGGCTGAGTTCGCGGTACAGCGCTGCTATCTCTTCCGGGCTCCTCAGCACCTGCGCAGGAAAAGCCCGTCAGCATAGGGAGGTTGGCAGGGGGCGCCGAGCCAGGCACCGCGCAGGGAAGGACCAGGGCAGCGGGGCGCATGCGGAGTTCGCCGGCAAGGAGCGCTGGGCGCAAGGGTCAGAGCTCGGCATGCCGGAGGTGCAGGGACGGAGAACAGAGCCTGGGGGGGACTGTGTGCGCAGGAAGAGGTCATGGCCCTGGAGGTCACACGGAGGTCACGGCGGGGGGGTGGAGCTTTCGCCCCCAGTCCCTGCGTCCCCCTCTCCCCCCGCCTGGCTACCAACCAAGGCCCCTCCCGCGGAGCACTATGGGAAGGCGGCGGACCCAGGCCCTCACCGGTGATTCCATGTCGCTGACGCTAGTCCGGACGCTGGGGGTCCTGACGCGACACTTCCGGACAGGGGGGCGGGGCGGGGCCTCCACTGTCCAGGGTCCGGCCCCGCCCCAAGAGCGCTGCGCGGGCAGGGTCGGGCGTGTCCCTCTGCGGCTACCGTCCAGCCGCGCCCCCGTTACTCGGCAACAACGAGATCGTGCGCTGTCCCCATTTGGGGGCAGCGGCCCGGACCTGGCTCCGGAGCGAGCCCCAGGCGTGGCGATGAACGGAACGCGGTCGCCCTGCGGAGCCCAGAGACCAGCCGGGGGAGCGGGGCTAGGCGCTGGAGGCAGGGCCGGCTGCGGGGCGGTGGCTGGGAGCAGAACTGGAGGCGGGGCCGGGCGCTGAGGGGGCAGAGCTGGAGGCGCGGCGAGGCGCTGGCCGCTAGCGGGTTCCGGCGTTGGGGCGGCCCCGAGGTGGGAGCTACTCGCGCACGCATCTTCTCCGCCCGACGAGCCCGCAAGGGGTCGCTCGACTCACTGTTCTCCCGTGCCCTCGGGGTTTCGGGCTGCGACTCCGGACCTCCCCCCTGTAGTGTCAGCCGGTCTCTGCCCTCCTGGCCCAGCCTACGGGCGAAGCTGCCCTGGCAGCAGGACGGGTCACACTCTGGGAGCCCAACACCCCCCAGGTGCGGCTCAGCCCTAGACAGTCCCAGTTCTGTGCTGCCCGTGGCGACGCCGGGCAAGGCCTGGGCTGGCTGGGACGGTCTCCAAAGTCCGCTGGTTCTTGGCACCAGAGCACTGCTAACCAGGCTCAGGCACGGCCGCTGCACGCTGTCGCCAGTGTCCAGGAGCGGCTCGGGATCCAGTATGCACAGCTTGCTGCTTGAGTTCCTTTTTGGGGACTGCGCCGACCAGTGTCTGCCCTGCCTGAACTGGTCACTGAGGTGCAGGGCAGAGCACACGTTTTGCCATGTCAGAGGGAAGGCTCGCTTAGAGTGGATGTCTCCTAGTCTGTCTTTCAATATAGTCAACAGCCCTAGTGGGAGGCCTGTGTGCCAATTCTGGGTTTGTGCAGTGGCTGCTTCTACACTAGAGATCATGTCCTGTCAGCTCTCCCCAGGCTGTGCTGCAGCTTGGGCAGCCCTCCTCTGAGCAGATCTTTGTGACATGCTGGCCAGACCCCGAGTCTTTGCACTGGTGCCACCTGGGAGTATGTAGAGCTGGCCAGGGTGGGGCTGCCCAGCCATTTTAGTGGGAGAGGGCCATGGTGTGCTTGTTGGAGTGGGTCCAGCCCCCTTTTCTGTTAGCTGTGGGGATCTAGTTTCCTGGGGGGCTCAGGCAGGTTGGCTGGGACAATGCAGCCGCATGCTTGCCCTGCACTGTGAGCGTCTCACATGGTGTTGAGAGTGCTGTGTGTGGGTCTGGCTGTCTGTGTGCCAGTGCTAAACTGGGAATAGCACAAGCGGCGCCACGCCCACAGGAAAGCTGTGCAGCCTCTCGGGCTTGCTGTGAATTCTAATGAACTGGACTGTAGCAGGGAATGGCTTCAGTCAGTCTCTTTGTCCCCAGCTTGCTGATGACAGAGGTCTCCAGGACCCCTGAATGCTGAGTTGGAGTTTCCACCACTGCTCCGGCCAGCAGCATTGCAAGGTTAGGCCTGGAACTGGGAAGCCAAGTGGGAAGCTGCCATGGGCACCTGGCAATCCATGTGGATTGCAGAGTGACACACTAATTTGGCATTTCCTCACCAGCCTGCATGTCTCTAACCAGAGCTGAGCAGCTGATGCCAGCCAGATGGCTGTGCAGGGGCTGAGCAAGAGCTGTATCCGTGTGGGGTGGGCAGGAGGAGCGCAGACCAGGGATGGTGATAAACAGCAAGTGCCAGGGCTAGGGGCGAGGAGGGGAAGAAGCAGGAGCGGAGCCTCTTCCAAGAAGCAGGGAGCTGTAGGCTGAGCAACAGGAGCACAATGGCTGAGGGGGGGAGGGTTGGACTTCTCCTGGCCCTGAGAACTAGCGCCTGTTCCCCCAAGCAAAGTGTCCCCATTTTCTCTCTGCCCTCCCCTGCCATATGGCAAGCAGTCCCCAGCTTGGAGCACAGGGAGAGCCCATTGCCATACCGCTGAGGACAGCAGTGTGGGAACCAGTGATCGCACACATCTCCCCCAAGAGAACTGCACCAAGGGACAGAGTCCCGGGATGAGCAGCACTTTTTGCTCCTCTAGCCTGTACCACAGGCTGCCTAGCTTCCACTCCTAGCTGCACTGCTGTGCTTCCATGGACTTCCCATGCACTCTGCCTTGGTGCAGTCCATCTCCTTGGAGTCAGAGCAGAGTTTGTGATGGCCATTTCTCGGCCTCACCACCCTCATGATGTCACAGAGGGCAGTTCCTGGTTAGAAGGCCTCTTGGGTGGAATCCTGTGCCCTACCTAGCTGGCTGGTGGGGGTTCTGGAGTTGGCACTTAGGGTCTCATGGATAGTTAGTGGCTGCCACAGCCTTGGTGCATGCGAAGTGGCCTGAGGCCAGGGAGTCTGCACAGGAGATTGCACTGGGAAACACTGGAGAAGTGTCAAGTGCCAACAGGCTTTTTCTGATGGTCACTCCCAGCCACCGAGCAGCAGCCTCCTCTAGGGTGGACACAGCAGCTGATTGCTGGGGTCACAGAAAGGAAACATCTCTTGTGTCCTGCCAGGGCCCATAGGGAGGCAGAGTGGGGGAAGCAGGGCTGATCCCCTTGCGATCGTTGATGAGCTCAGGGGGCTGGGGCCTTGGCTAAGTGCCATCCAAGGTCAGGAAGGTGGAGCTGCAGATTGTATCTGTCTGCCCCATTGCCGGCAGGGGCAACAGTAGAGCTCCTTTGCCCTTCGGGATGATGAGCTGTCTATGCCTGGGGGCCTTGATGAGCGGAGCAGGCAGCTCTTAGGGAGTTACCCTCCTTGATTTGGGGGAGCAAGTTTTAAGTAAAATTTGCAAACAAAATAAATGTTGATGACTTTTTTAGTGACTCGCCCCCTCTGTATGCATGTGGGGCTGGATTGTCTGAGTCACAGTACAGGGGGCGCTGAGTCAGTGGAACACCATCCAGCTGCATCAGTGCCAGAGTCCAGCTAGCCCAGGATCCTGTCCGACATGTCCAGTCCAGGTGCCTCAGAGGAATGTGTAGGAAGCCTGTGGTGGGCAGTGCTGGGCTAGCCAGTTGGGGGCAGAGCCCCTGCGAACAGTCTCCAAACAAGGTTCTTTCCAATGTAGTATACCCTGACAATCTATAGGGTGAGTATGTGGGAGCAAAGGAGTCTGAATCCATGATAAAAAAACAGCTGCCTGTGGGACAGTTCAATGAAGCAGCAGAGAGGAATGATGATCGGAGCCCAGGCAGCATGCTCTGTAACGCACGTGGCACAGAGAGCTGCCTAGAACTCCCTACACAGCATCTGCTGTTTTGAGGTACAATGCACTGCCTAGAACAGCTCTGCTCACAGGGAACATGCAGAGGAGATGGACTGGTTCAGAGAGATGGAGCTAAGGTGCCTGGCTCAGTTTGGAGCATGCTCTCCATCCCTGTTCTGAAATGGCCTCCAGTGTTGAGAGAGCAAAGGAATTCCATAATAAAACATCTTGAGCTCTGCTCCTTCCCAGGCGGTGCTGGGCTCATGAGAGAAGAACAGTGCTGAGGTCTGAAGAGGGGTTCTGGTCCACCACCCCATGCACATGCTGGTTACAATCTAAGCTCTGTGGCAGCTGGGGGACAGCTAATGATCAGTGAGGTAGCTGCTGAATTCAAACCAATGTTTGAAACTGGGACATGTCAGCACCCTCTTTGTGACTCCTCATTCTGAGTGCCCTGGGGGCATAGCTTGGATGATGCATGGCTGTTACCGGTATGGCTTTTTGGGGCCATAGGGAGCCCATGGTTTAACTCATCTGAAGACCCATGTGGTTTCAGAACTGGATGGGTCCTGAGATAGCTGTCACGAGTCCCATCTGACTCCCTTTGTTCTGCTGCTTTGGTTCACGCCTCCCTGCCATGCAATCCCCAACAATCTAGTGGCTTTGGCCCTTCGTCTCTCTCCCAGAGTTGCATGCCTGGGGCTGCTGTTTAGCTGGGGCAGATGAATCATCTGCGGTCTCCCTCCCTTAGGGCTTTCTCAGCTGTGGCAGTTTTCTGCTGAGACACCCTAGTCTGAGTGAGTCAGTGCCTCACTGGCTGTGATCAGTCCTGGCCAACAGCATTCTGCAGTCCAGCTATGGGCCAATGTTTTGCCCTGGAACCCAACCGTACACTAGTGTTTCATTCACCACGGGCCAGGTGACAACAGGAGAGGAGTCCATGTTCCTTTTTATTAAGAGAGCTATTTATAGAGGTGCAGCAACTACATAGCAGAGAAGAGGAGGGTCAAATGATGTTTAATATCCTTAGACAGAACCCACACAGTAGAAACACCTGCCTCCACCCTCTCTCACCTACACTGGTTTTTGTCACTCCTATCTGCTGCTTAGTGAGTGCAATTCAGTTGAGGGTGAAACACTCAATCAGGGCATGCCAAGCACAGTTCTGCTGTCCTTTATTCACACAAGGATAAGACCCTTTATTACCGCTGCCCCAATAACAAAGTGATTTGTTAGCCAACACCAGCCAAAAGTGATAATTTGGGCAAAGCAGCTCCATCATGCTGCAGACCTAGGCAGAGTGGACATGTCTATGCAAACAAGGTCGTCTCCTGAAGTCCTCTCCCCAAGCTCATCACCAGATATCAGGGAAGAGCTCATTCAGACCCTGTGTACATTTTATTAAAAGTTTTATACCTGTCTCATTTACTGCTTTGTTGTTTAATGAACCCCAAGACCATTACATGGTGTCAGACGTGCTGAATGAGAAAGAGACTTGCAGGAGTTTTGAGGTTAACTCCTGGGTTTGAAACTGAAAGCAGAGGGAACAGGAACACATGGAGCAGCAAACAGAATGGCGAAGGCTTTTGTATGTATTTTATGAACACAATAGTAGCTTGACTAGCTTAAGACAGGAAGAAAGCCAAAATGGATGCAGTCTGCAAATGTCAGACAATGTTGCAGAGAACCAGAACAAATTCCAACATAGATTTGAATTGTATTTAGCAGCCCTAGGGGCAGAGGAGAAAAATGACAAAGTGAAATTATCTATCTTTTTGCATGTTGTGGGTGAGGAAGCATTGGAAATTTATAACAACTTTAATTTTAACAAATTTAAAATGCTACAGTGGCACAGCTGCTCTACTGCAGCTTCAATCTAGACACCGCCTATACCAATTAGGAGGTAGTGTCAGCATAGCTGATCCACCTTCCTAAGAAGCAGTAGCTAGGTTGACAGAAGACTTCCGTTGACCCAGTGCTATCTACACGGAACGTAAGTTGGTTAACTATGCTGCTCATAGTACTGGGCAACATAGTTATGCCAACCTCATTTTGTAGTGTAGACTAGGCCTAAGTTGGAAGAAGGTGAAAGCATGAAGTTTAATAAAATACTGACTAAATTTGAGGAACATTGAATGCCAAAAAAGAATGAGACCTTTAAGAGAGAGAATATTTTACATGTATGCAAAAAACTGATGATACCATAGAGCAATATGTCACAGAATTACGATGACTCACTAAACCTGTGATTTTGGTGAGCTGATAGTTTCTGGTCAGAGATGGAATCATTCGTGGCATTGAAGAGAATGTGTTAAGAGAGAGACTGCTCCATGAACAGGACAGGAAGCTGGATATGAGTCAACAGCATGCCCTTGTTGTCAAGAAGGCTAACGGCTTATTGGGCTGCATTAGTAGGAGCATTGCCAGCAGTTCGAGGGAAGTGATTATTCCCCTCTATTCGGCACTGATGAGGTCACATCTGGAGTACTGTGTCCAGTTTTGGGTCCTCCACTACAGAGGGGGGATTTGATAGCAACCTTCAACTACCTAAAGGAGGGTCCCAAAGAGGATGGAGCTAGGCTGTTCTCAGTGGTGGCAGATGACAGAACAAGGAGCAATGGTCTCAAGTTGCAGTGTGGGAGGTCTAGGTTGGATATTAGGAAAAACTATTTCACTAGTAGGGTGAAAAGAATGAGGAGTCCTTGTGGCACTTTAGAGACTAACAAATTTATTTGGGCATAAGCTTTTGGCTAAAACCCACTTCATCAGATGCATCGAATGAAAAATACAGTAAGCAGTGTATATATATATTACAACACATGAAAAGATGGGAGTTGCCTTACCAAGTGTGGGGTGGTGTCAGTTATAATGAGGCCAATTCAATTAAGGCGGAAGTGGCTAATTCTCAACAGTTGACAAGAAGGGGTGAATATTTAGCACTGACCCCCCCACTTGGTAAGTGCCACCCCTTCCCCAGCTTCCCCCTCCAGCAGCCCCCGCACTGCCCTGCCGGGCCTGTTCAGCTCGGCCCCACCGGGTCCTGCCCTGCCTCATGCAACCCGCCCCTACCGTGGGGCAGCCCGGCCCAGGGACATTGTGGGAGCCGCAGCAAAGTCCCGCCTGGAGCTGGTGCAGGAGACGAGCCTGGTTCTCAGCCCAGGCTCTGGCATTAGCCTGCAGCGGGGATCGGAGCCGCCCCCTGCTGGCTCGGTTCGGCCCAGCCCCGCTCTTAAAGGGACATGGACCCCACCGCGTGGGAGGTGCTCGGCACCGTAGCAGCGCAGAGGGGAGGCCAGCGTGGAGTGGACCCCATGAGGGCGGGGGGGGGACGGAGCAGCTGGAGGAGGAGCCAAGGGGGGGCGTGGCCAGAGGAGGAGCCAAGGGGGGGCACCTTTTTTATGTTTGCTCCCCCTGCTCTTAGAATCTGGCTACGCCACTGGTCATGACTACTATTCCACCAAGTTTCTGTTATCCCTATAATATTCGGTTTCACTTCCTGCACCAGTAACTCTAGTTCCTCCATTTTGTTACCTAGGCTCCACGCATTAGTGTACAAACATCTTAATTTTTGCCGTTTGGCTTTACTGACATCCTTTACCCAATTAGGCACAGACATTCTACCACCAGTATCACCTATTAGACTGGTATCTACACTACCCTTCCTCCTTATGTCCATTCTCATATCCACGGCTGTATCCTTTCTTACTTCGTTTTCTTCCCTCTTGATGTTAAATTCCGGCATGGAGATTACCTGGACATCTCCCAACCATCTCCCCCAAATTCCTAGTTTAAAGCTCTCTTAATTAGTTGTGCCAGCCTCCATCCTGGAAATCTATTTCCCTCCTTACTCAGGTGAAGTCCATCCCGAGAGAAGAGTCCTCTGTCCGTGAATGCTTCCCAGTGACCATACATACCAAAGCCCTCCTTATAGCACCACTGCCTGAGCCATCTGTTGATTGCCATAATCTTCTCACACCTTTGTTGCCCTTCTCTAGGAACAGGCAGAATCCCACTGAAGATCACCTGAGCCTCGATTTCCTTAAGCATCTTCCCCAGTCTGGCATAGTCTCCCTTGATACGTTCCAGCGAGAATCTAGCCATATCATTCGTTCCCACATGAAGGACAATCAACGGATTCTTTCCAGCTCCCATTAGGATCCTTTTCAGCCTCAGGTCCACATCCCGTATCTTAGCACCCGGCAGACAGCACACCCTTCTGTTCTCTGGATCAGCTCTAGTTACAGGCCTATCTATTCTTCTCAGTAAGGAGTCCCCTATCACGTAGACCTGCCTTTTCCTGGTGACGGTGCTATTCTCCGATATCCCCTGTTCCCTCTGTCTGCAAGTCCTCTTGATTTCTATTGTCCCTTGCAATCTTCCGCAACCCATCCTGTATCCTCCTGGGGCTCATATTTGGTGTTGTCTCCATTGACTCTTCCCCTCTTCCTATAGGACTAGCTGCTCTTCTCTTCTTCCTTACCCTCTCACCTTCAGCGACCACCTGCTGTGCCCCTTCTTCATTTTCCAACACCGCAAACCTGTTCCTGAGTTCTATTTCTCCTGCACTAACCGTCTTTTCCTCTGCCTGGTTCTCTTAGTCACATGCTTCCACTGTCCACTTTCCTCATGCAGCAGTCTCCCCTCAGAATTCTTTGGTCCTTCTTCCATCTACAAGTCTGAGCTTTTCCCTTCAGCCTCCTCATGTCTTTGCTCCATCATCTGCTCGAATCGCCTTCTAAACTCAATCAGAGTTTCCACCTGCATCTCCAATCCTCGGATCTTTTTTTCCATCAGCTCTATCAGGCGGCACTTCATGCAGATGAAACTCTTTTCAGGTACCCCCTCCAGGATCATGTACATGCCGCAGCTTCCACATCCAGTCATCCTCATTATGTCTTCCACTGCTGCCACATAGCCTTCCCACCTAAAACCTGTTAGTCCAGGAAACACAAACCAAAGCAAACCACCACCACTAACAGCAAAACAAATCCCCAATGGGCACCAGAACACCGGCAGAACACCACCAACTCCTTTCACTGGCCTGTCTATTCCTCTGCCTAGCTCTTCTCCGCAAAATCCCCTTGCAAACTCCCCTGTTTGTCAAGGCCCCCATCATTGAGTTTCCATTTAAGCGTGTAGCTTGGCAAAAATGTCTGTCAATGCCTGGCTCACGCTTTTAGCCCTGGTGTTGCTTAAAGCTACTGCTTCTGGCCATTGGGTGGCAAAATCTCAAAGCTGGAGAGGGCCCTTGACCTGGTCTTGAGGTTTTCCCACTCTCTGGCACACCTCACAAGACCGGACATAGGTAGAAACATCTTTACACATTCCTTCCCAGTGGAATGACTTCCCCAAAGGGTCCTTGGTGCTGTTCACCCCAGGGTGGCCACTAGGGTGAACATGGGCTAAGCTCAAGGGCTTTTCCCTATACTTAGTTGGAACTACTGACTATCTCTGAGGATGCCAGTCCTCCTTGTGCCCACCAGAAAGAGTATCTTTGTATAAGAGTCCTCCTTCTATAACAAACCTGGACCTGGACCTGAACTGAGAGGCGGTGGGTCACTCCTTGCTGCTGTCCAAGTTCATTTGAGTCTCTCATCTGCTTCCTGCTGTACTTGGAACTGCTCCCTTGATGCTGGAGACATTAGCTCCTCGCTGGGTTGTGGACTTGGGCTTGGCCTCATCAGAGGTGAGGCAGATGGTGGAGTTGTTTCCGTTAACCATGAACCGCTCTCTGTTGGTGCACAAGATGTTATTTCAGGCTCCAGTTGGGCCTCTTGTGCCGGTCTAGCTGCTGCTGCAGGTGCAGACTCTGTGGCACCCTTTGGTGTTGGCTCCCCTGACTCTGGTGGGGTTGCAAGCACGGGCTCTGGTGCTGACTGGTCAGACCATAAATGTTGAAATGGCCCACAAGCCCCTGATAACATCATCTGGCAAACCACTAAATGGCTGCACCTTAGGGATTTAAAAAATGATGATAAAGTTGCAAAAGTATGATATGGGCCTGCCCTACAGGCTGGCAAATTCATGTTTACTGCAGATGCACTTTCCAGAGCAGTGACTCCCACTACAAAACCAGAGAAGACCTTAGAGATAAAGATGCAAGCCTACATAGATACGATTGTAAAGTCAATTCCCATAGCTAACAGGAAAATGCAAAAAAATATGAAGGGAAAGGGAGAAAGATGAATCACTGGGGATCATTAAAGAAGTGATAATTAAAAGATGGGCTGAAGAATTAAGCATTTGCTGTCAAAGTATAAAAGACTATTGGAATTGCAGACATGATCTTACCAGGATGGAGTGATTTTCAAGGGCAGCAAAGTTGTAATACCAATAAACTTCAGGAAAGAAATGCTACAGAAGATCAATGAGGGTCATTTAGGAATTGAGAAGTGCAAACAATGAGCATGAGAGATGCTGCATTGACTGTGGATCCATCATGACATTACAAGCAGCGGCACAGGAGGCAGCAAACAGAGCTGCTAACAGGGGAGTTTGCGTGGGAGTTAGCAGGGGGAGGAGGAAGGGGGCCGCGCCGTGTCCCCTGTGTCTCCCTAGGTACAAGCACCAAGCGAGGCCAGGACAGCAGCAGCCATGAGCCAAGCAGCAGAGGACACACCAAGGATGAGAGCATGCAGCAGCTGCGGTATGTACCTGGTTCTAGCAGGGGACCCAGAGCAGTACTATGTATGTATGAAGTGTCGCCTAATAGAGCTGCTGGAGGAAAAGATCCAGGGCCTAGAGCTGCAGGTAGAAACCCTGATAGAGAATAGAAGGGGGTTCGAGCAGCTGATGGAGCAATGGCAGGCAGTAACTGAAGGGGAACGCCCAGGGGCACAGGTGGGAGCAGGGGCTAAGGCCAGTGAGGGGGGACCACCAGACGAGGAGGATGGGCGGTGGAAGCATGTGACTGTGAGAAGCAGGCCAAGGAAAAGGAGAGCCAGTGAGGGGGAAATAGAGCTAAGGAACAGGTTTGAAGGTTTGGAGAATGAGGAAGGGGTAAAGAATATGGTAGCTGATGGTGGGAGGCCAAGGAAAAAGAGACGAGCGGCCAGTCCCATAGATAGAGGGGAGGAGTCTATGGAGGCAACACCAAGTTTGGGCCCAGGGAGGTTACAGGATGGCTTAAGGGGAACCACAAGGGAAGATAGGAATGGAAGGAGCTTGCAACCAGGGGGAACGGGGGATAGGTTAGAGGACCGCACTGTCCCCAGGCAAAGGCAGGTCTACGTGATTGGGGACTCCATACTGAGAAGGTTGGACAGGCCTGTGACCAGGGCCGATCCGGAGAACAGAAGGGTGTGCTGTCTACCGGGCGCTAAAATACGGGATGTGGACCTGAGGTTGAAAAGGATCCTAAGAGGAGCAGGTAAGAACCCTTTGGTCATCCTTCATGTGGGAACGAATGATACTGCTAGATTCTCGCTAGACAGGATCAAGGGAGACTATGCCAGGTTGGGTAAGACGCTTAAGGAAATTGAGGGTCAGGTGATCTTCAGTGGGATCCTACCTGTCCCTAGGGAAGGGCGCCAAAGGGGTGAGAGAATCCTGACGATTAATAGTTGGCTGAGAGAGTGGTGTTACAAGGAGGGCTTTGGGATGTATGGGCACTGGGAGGCTTTTGGGGACAGACAACTGTTCTCACGGGATGGGCTCCACCTAAGTAGGGAAGGAAGTAGACTTCTAGGAGGGAGGCTGGCTCATCTGATTAAAAGAGCTTTAAACTAGACACTGGGGGGAGACGGTTGGGAGAGGCCCTGGTGCACTCCACGCCAAATTTATACATTGGGAGTGGGAACAAGAAGATAACAACAGATATAGCCAGAGGGGGATGGTTAGGTGTAAGGAAGAGGGGGGGGACAGATACTAGATCGACAGGTCATACTGGTAGTACTGTGTCCCTACCGAGCGGGGTGAGAAGAGTGAGAGGAGCCCAACAGCAAAAGGTAGGATGTTTGTTCACCAATGCGAGAAGCTTAGGTAATAAAATGGAGGAACTGGAGCTCCTGGTCCGAGAATTGAAACCGGATATCGTAGGAATAACCGAAACATGGTGGAACGATAGCCATGACTGGAGTACAGGTATGGAAGGGTATGTGCTGTTTAGAAAAGACCGATGCAAAGGTAAAGGTGGGGGAGTAGCATTGAATATCAATAATGAGGTGAAATGTAATGAAATAACTAGCAATGCAATGGTTAATACGGAGTCTGTGTGGGCAATGGTCACATTAGGGAAGAAAACTACCAGAGCCTCACCCGGGATAGTGATTGGGGTGTGCTATAGACCGCCAGGATCTAGCTTGGAGACGGATAGAGAGCTCTTTAATGTTTTTAAGGAGGTAAACACTAATAGGAACTGCTTGATCATGGGAGACTTTAACTTCCCAGATATAGATTGGGAAACAAATGCTAGTAATAACAATAGGGCTCAGCTTTTCCTAGACGTGATAGCTGATGAATTCCTCCATCAAGTGGTTGCTGAACCGACGAGGGGGGATGCCATTTTAGATCTGATTTTGGTGAGTAATGAGGACCTTGTTGAGGAAATAGTTGTAGGGGACAACCTTGGCTCGAGTGATCACGAGCTAATTCGTTTCAAAATTAATGAGAGGATAATCAATATTGCATCTGAGACTAGGGTTTACGATTTCAAAAGGGCTAACTTTACTAAATTAAGACGACTAGTTAGGGAAGTGGACTGGACCAACATATTTAGGAATCTAAAGGTAGATGACGCCTGGGGTTACTTCAGGTTGAAATTGCAGGAGTTGTCAGAGGCATGTATCCCGAGAAAGGGAAAACGGCTCGTAGGTAGCAGTTTTAGACCGAGCTGGATGACCAAGCGTCTTAGAGGGGTCATTAAGAAAAAACAGAAAGCGTACCGGGAGTGGAAAATGGGAGGGATCAGCAAAGAAACCTACCTTATTGAGGTCAGAGGGTGTAGGGATGCAGTGAGAAAGGCAAAGCGACGGGTGGAGATGGACCTAGCGAAGGGGATTAAAACCAATAGCAAAAGGTTTTTTAGCCATATAAATAGGAAGAAAACCAAGAAGGAAGAAGTGGGACCGCTTAAAACTTTAAACGGAGTGGAGATTAGGGATAATCTTGGAATGGCACAATATCTGAATGAATATTTTGCCACGGTCTTTAATGAGGCTAATGAAGGGCTAAGGAATAGTGATAGAGGGACCGATGGGAATGAAGATATGGGGGTAGACATTACGGTATCTGAGGTGGAGGCCAAACTTGAACAGCTTAACGGAAGTAAATCAGGGGGCCCGGATAATCTTCATCCTAGAATATTAAGGGAATTGGCGAGTGATATTGCTAGCCCGTTAGCGATGATTTTTAATAAATCTCTAAATTCAGGGATTGTACCGTTGGACTGGAGATTAGCTAATGTAGTTCCTATATTCAAGAAGGGGAAAAAAAGTGACCCGGGTAACTACAGGCCTGTTAGTTTAACATCTGTAGTATGCAAAGTAATGGAAAAAATTTTGAAAGAGAGAGTGGTTAAGGAGCAGGAGGCCGATGACAACTGGGATAGATTACAGCATGGATTTACGAAAGGTAGATCGTGCCAAACCAATCTGATCTCCTTCTTTGAGAAAGTAACAGATTTTTTAGACAAGGGAAATGCGGTGGATCTAATATATCTGGATTTCAGTAAGGCGTTTGATACGGTACCGCATGAGGAATTATTGGTTAAATTGGAAAAGATGGGGATCGAAATGAAAATCCAGAGGTGGATAAGGAGTTGGTTAAAGGGGAGACTGCAGAGGGTAGTACTGAAAGGGGAACTGTCGGGTTGGAGGGGGGTTACCAGTGGAGTTCCTCAAGGTTCGGTTTTGGGTCCTATTTTATTCAATCTATTTATTGCTGACCTGGGAACCAAGAGTAGGAGTGGGCTGATAAAGTTTGCGGACGACACCAAGTTGGGAGGTATTGCCAATTCGGAGAAGGATCGGGATATCCTCCAGGGAGATTTGGATGACCTTGTAAACTGGAGTATTAGTAACAGGATGAAATTCAATAGTGAGAAGTGTAAGGTTATGCATTTAGGGATGACTAACAAGAATTTTAGTTATAAGCTAGGGACGCACCAGTTGGAAGTAACGGAGGAGGAGAAGGACCTGGGAGTCCTGGTTGATCGTAGGATGACTATGAGTAGGCAATGTGATGTGGCCGTTAAAAAAGCTAATGCGGTCCTGGGTTGCATTAGGCGGGGTATTTCTAGTAGGGATAAGGAAGTGCTAGTCCCGTTATATAAGGCGTTGGTGAGACCTCATTTGGAGTATTGTGTGCAGTTTTGGTCTCCCATGTTTAAGAAGGATGAGTTAAAACTGGAACGGGTACAAAGAAGGGCCACTAGAATGATCCGAGGAATGGAAGGCCTGTCGTATGACAGGAGACTTGAGGAGCTCGGTTTGTTTTCCTTAACCAAAAGAAGGATAAGGGGAGATATGATTGCACTCTTTAAATATATCAGAGGGATAAATACCAGGGAAGGAGAGGAATTATTTCAGCTCAGTGCTAATGTAGACACGAGGACAAACGGATATAAATTGTCAGTCAGGAAATTTAGGCTTGAAATTAGACGAAGGTTTCTAACCATCAGGGGAGTGCAATACTGGAACAGCCTACCGAGGGAAACAGTAGGGGCGAAGGACCTCCATGACTTTAAGCTCAAGCTAGATAAGTTTATGGAGGAGATGGTATAATAGGATAACGGGCTTAGTCAATAGGTCAATTAAGTGCCAAACTGGTACTTAATTGGGTCAAATTGGGTCAATGATATGATATTCTTAACCTCTTTCAGAGGGTATGGCTGGAGAGTCTTGCCCGCATGCTCGGGGTTCAGCTGACCGCCATATTTGGGGTCGGGAAGGAATTTTCCTCCAGGGCAGATTGGCAGTGTCCCTGGAGGTTTTTCGCCTTCCTCCGAAGCATGGGGCAGGGGTCGCTTGCTAAAAGAGTGGGTAGATCGGCTAATGTGGCCTGCATCTTGCAGGAGGTCAGACTAGATGATCATAATGGTCCCTTCTGATCTTGAATTCTATGATTCTATGATTCTATGATACTTATGTGGTAGGAAACTGCTTTTCATGCTTGAAATACAAGCTATGCCAACAGGCGGAGGTGCTGAGATCTTGTCCAGTTCCACAAAGGTTTTACGAGAAGGCAGGCACTGACCTATTCATCTGGCAATCAAAACACTATTTAATAGTCACAGATTATAATTTGCTGTGTATCCAGAAATTTGCACACTGCACAGTATTAGTAGTAAATCAGTGATAGCTGGCATGAAAGGAATATTTTCCAGACATAGAACTCCAGCCCAGACATCAACACAGGAATGAAACAGTCCCACAACCCGAGCCCCATGAGCCTGAGTCCGCTCTCATGAGCCAGCCGCAGGTTGGTTTTTTTTGCTGTGTAGACATACCCATAGAGACTGGCCAACCTGCCTGGGAAAGGGTTATTTGAGGAATGACAGCGGTGACACCTCACTCCAGGGTGATGGTAACATTGCCTCTCTAGGTAGTGACATGGTGGGTATATGGAGCGTAATTTATGGCAATGCACAAGTTGAAATGAGAATTTAAGGTATGCATTATTAGATAGTTGTTAGCTGTTTATATATGTCACTCTTCTGCCAGTTGGCGTTGGCAGCAATAAGGGCTACATCTAGGGGTTCCTCTTAAAAATACAAAACAGAACAGGCTTGTGCCACCCTCCCCCCATAATAATCTAGGAAAATGTAAGTCTGTGTATAAGAAAAGATAACTTTTCATAAAAGGGAAAGGGAACCCAGCATTAGTTTGGGAAAACACCATACCCACATTGAAAAACAAGCAATACTAATAAAAAACCCATCTCCACAGTGTCTCAGTTTCCCACCTTGCAATGGGAAAGTGTAACGATGCTGCCTCTGGCGGGACACAACTGAAACTATCAATTCAGGACAAATTGCTTAGAGCAGGGCAGTTAAAGCCCAAGGCTGGGTTTTCTTTACCATTAAGGCACGCTAAACCAGCCAAACAGAGAGGACCTTGGTTTCACCCCACTGCCTAACCATAAGGGTACGTCCATACTACCCGCCCGGGTCGGTGGGTAGCGATCGACTTCTCGGAGTTCGATATATCGCGTCTCATCTAGACGCGATATATCGAATTCCGAACGTGCTCCCGTCGACTCCGGAAGCGTCGGGGGAGCCGCAGACTTCGATCCTGTGGCATCTGGACGGGTAAGTAGTTTGAACTAAGGTAGTTCGAGTTCAGCTACGCTATTTGCGTAGCTGAACTTGCGTACCTTAGTTCGACCCCCCCCTTAGTGTAGACCAGGCCTTAGTCATAAAAGCAATTTCCTGAGGGCTGGACTACACTACGATTTTATAAGCAATGCGGCTACACAATCAACCGTGTTCCGTCGATTTAAAGGGCTCTTAAAATCGACTGCTGTACTCCTCCCCTATGAGGGGAGTAGCGCTAAAATCGACCTTCTTGGGTCAAATTTTGGGTAGTGCAGGCACAGTGTTGTGCAGTTCAATGGTATTGGCCTCCGGGAGCTATCCCAGAGTGCTCCAATGTGACCGCTCTGGACAGAACTTTCAACTCCGATACATTAGCCAGGTACACAGAAAAAGTCCTGGGAACTTTTGAATTTCATTTCCTGTTTGGTCAGTGGGGTGAGCTCAGCAGCACAGGTCACCATGCAGTCCCAGAATCACAATTGAGCTCTAGCATGGAGCGAAAGGGAGGCACTGGATCTGATTGCTGTATGGGGAGAAGAATCTGTGCATGCAGAACTCCGATCCAGCAGAAGAAATGCTAATATATATGCCAAAAATTGCACAGAGCATGGTGGAGAGCGGCTACACCAGCGATGCACAGCAGTGCCGCTTGAAAGTTAAGGAGCTCAGGCAAGCCTACTACAAGACAAAGGAGGAAAACAGTCACTCTGGGTCAGAGCCCCATACATGCTGCTTCTATGATCAGCTGCATGCCATTCTGAGGGGGTGGGGGAACCCTATCAGTGCCCCATCACTGTCCGTGGACACCTGCAAGGGGGAGTCTCATGCAACATGGAGGAGGATTTTGTGAATGAAGAAGAGGAGGAGGAGAATGCACAGCAGGCAAGTGGAGAATCCGTTCTCCCCAGCAGCCAGGACCTTTTCATCACCCTGGAGCCAATACCTTCCCAAGGCAGGTTCCTGAAGGCGGAGAAGGCACCTCTGGTAATTACACTACAGGGGTTAAAAGCAATTGTGTTTAATGTTTGATTTGCACTGAAGAATTGGGATGCATTCGCAGCCAGTACAGCTACTGGAAAAGTCTGTTAACGTGTCTGGGGATGGAGCGGGAATTCTCCAGGGACATCTCCATGAAGCGCTCCTGGAGGTACTCTGAAAGCCTTTGCAGAAGGTTTCTGGGGAGGACTGCCTTATTTCGTCCCCCACAGTAGGACACTTTACCATGCCAAGCCAGTAGCAAGTAGTCTGGAATCATTGCACACAAAGCATGGCAGGGAATGGTCCTGGGTTCTGGTCGCATTCATGCAGCCTTCGGTCTTTATCTTTCTGTGTCAGCCTCAGGAGAGTGATATCATTCATGGTCACCTGGTTGAAATAGGGGAATTTTTGTAAGGGAACAGTAAAAGGACCTTGTTCATGCTGGGCTGTTTGCGCTTGGCTGAAAGGGATTGTAAGCCGGGGGGTCCTTCGCTACCTCCGCCGGCGGCGGTGGAGGGGTCCCGGGCACGTCCCTCGGGCAGGGGGGACGCTGGCCAATGCCCACGGCGCGCCCCTCAGACAGGGGAGCGCCGGTCGTAGTCCCTAGCGTGCCCCTCTAGCAGGGGAACGCTGGCAAACGTCCACAGCGCGCCCCTCAGACAGGGGAGCACCGGTCGTAGTCCCTAGCGTGCCCCTCTAGCAGGGGAACGCTGGCAAACGTCCACAGCGCACCCCTCAGGCAGGGGAGCGCCGGTCGTAGTCTC
Source organism: Mauremys mutica (assembly GCF_020497125.1). Lineage (NCBI taxonomy): Eukaryota > Metazoa > Chordata > Testudines > Geoemydidae > Mauremys > Mauremys mutica. Next base: position 52,231,134 of record NC_059078.1, on the reverse strand, counting down.
TAGCGGGCCCCTCTAGCAGGGGAACACTGGTAACTGTCCACAGCGTGCCCCTCAGGCAGGGGAGCGCCGGTCGTAGTCTCTAGCGTGCCCCTCTAGCAGGGGAATGCTGGCAAAAGTCCCAAGCGTGCCCCTCTAGCAGGGGAACGCTGGCAAAAGGCCCGAGCGTGCCCCTCTAGCAGGGGGACGCAGGCCAATGTCCAGGTAGATGAACCTCCGGGTCGGTCGGGTAGACCGCGGCGGGCAGCTCCGGCTCCTCGAGGGTTGCCGGGTCCTCCGCCTCCCCGGAGTCGGCAGCTGGGTCGGGCAGAAGCGGCTCGGCGTCGGGCCTTACCTCCGTCCGTGGTGCCTCCCGTCCGGAGCAAAGGGCCCTGCCCTTTGTATTCCTTGCTCCGCCCCTCCCACAGCTGGGGACGGAGCGAACGTGCCCTGGCCCCGCCCCCTCCGGCGGAGACCGCGGCGCGTCCCGGTTCGCTCTGCCCCTCCCACAGCTGGGGACGGAGCGAACGCGCCCTGGCCCCGCCCCCTCCGGCGGAGACCGCGGCGCGTCCCGGTTCGCTCTGCCCCTCCCACAGCTGGGGACGGAGCGAACGCGTCCTGGCCCCGCCCCCTCCGGTGGAGACCGCGGCGCGTCCCGGTTCGCTCTGCCCCTCCCACAGCTGGGGACGGAGCGAACGCGCCCTGGCCCCGCTCCCTCCGGCGGAGACCGCGGCGCGTCCCGGTTCGCTCTGCCCCTCCCACAGCTGGGGACGGAGCGAACGCGCCCTGGCCCCGCCCCCTCCGGCGGGGAACACGGTGCGTCCTGGACCGGCTCAGTAGGGGGCCACCCCGGCTCCCTACATACCCCACCCCTCAAATCCAGGTCCCGTACATCGGAGCTGGCATCCTCAGCCTCGCCGAGGCGGGACAGGAAATCCGCATTAGTGTCCTCGCGCCCCGCCCGGTGGCGAACCGAAAAGGTGTAGGGCTGCAACGTGAGGTACCACCGTTGAAGCCGGGGTTTTGTGTCCTTCATTTCATTAAGCCACTTCAGGGGGGCGTGGTCTGTAACAAGCGTAAAGGGGGCACCAAGGAGGTAATAGCGGAGGGCGTTCACTGCCCACTTAACGGCCAGGGCCTCTTTCTCCAGGACGGAGTAGTTCCGCTCCCGGGGGAACAGCTTCCGGCTCAAGTAAACAACCGGGTGCTCCTCCCCGTCCACCTCCTGGGAGAGGACCGCCCCAAGTCCGGCGTCGGAGGCGTCGGTCTGCACGATAAAGTCGCGATGGAAGTCCGGGCTGAAAAGTACCGGCTCGCTACACAGCCGGGCCTTGACTGCTAGAAAGGCCTCCTCACAGTCGGCGGACCAGCACACTCGGCGGGGGCTATTTTTCCTCAAGAGGTCGGTCAAAGGGGCCGTAAGGGTTGCGAAGTGGGGTATGAACCGTCGGTAATAGCCAGCTAGGCCCAGGAACTGCCGTACCTGTCTTTTGGTAGTCGACTGCCGGCACGCTTGGAGTGCTTGAACCTTCCCGATGAGGGGCCGCACCAGCCCCTGGCCTAAGGTGTAGCCCAGGTACGTAGTTTCTTCGCGTCCGATTTGGCACTTCTTGGGGTTGGCTGTAAGTCCGGCGGCGCGAAGGTCGCGGAGGACAGCCGCTACCTGGTTGAGATGGCCCTCCCAGTCGCTGCCGTAGATGACTACATCATCGAGGTAAGCTGCAGCGTATGTAGTATGGGGCCGCAAAACCCGATTCATCAATCGCTGGAAGGTTGCGTGGGCCCCATGGAGGCCGAGCGGCATTCGCGTGAAATGATAGAGCCCTGAAAGGGTGGCAAAGGCCGTCTTCTCCTTAGACTGAGGCTCCAAGGGGATCTGCCAATACCCTTTCGTAAGGTCTAGGGTGGTAATGTATCGAGCGTCCCCAAGCCGCTCCAGGAGCTCGTCTACGCGAGGCATGGGGTAAGCATCGAACTTCGACACGGCGTTGACCTTCCGAAAGTCGATGCAGAATCGCCGGCTCCCATCGGGCTTGGGGACGAGAACGACAGGGCTCCGCCACTCGCTCTGGGAGCGCTCAATAACCCCCAGCTCCAACATCGCTTGGACTTCGTCCTCGACGGCCTCGCGCATTCGCCTAGGTAACGGCCGCGTCGTTCCCCAGACTACCACGCCGGGGTCGGTCTGAATCACATGTTGGGCCAGGGTAATTCGTCCGGGCTTCGAGGTGAAGGTCGTGGGGAACGCGTCTATCAAGCAGGTAGCTTGGATCTGCTGCTCGGGGGTGAGCGTCTCGGCGAGCTGGGGCCGGCTGGTTCCCAAGACCTCAGGGAGTTCAGGGCCCAGGTCTGGCTCGGGGGGGTATAGAGCAATTAGTAGCCCTTCCGGTTCCTTCCAGGGTTTTAACAGGTTTATATGGTAAACCTGTTTTTCTTTCTGGCGGCCGGGCTGTCGGATCTCGTAAGTAACCGGGCCCAGTCGTCGAAGCACCTCGTAGGGGCCTTGCCAGCGGGCGAAGAGCTTCGACTCCTCCGAGGGGAGTAGGAGGAGGACCCGGTCCCCTGGTGCGAACGTCCGGGCCTGGGTGCCCCGATTATATTGCGCCTCCTGGGCTTTCTGGGCGGCGCTCAGGTTTTCTCTGGCCAGCTCACCCACCTGTGCGAGCCGCCCCTGTAGTCGTAGGACATACTGCAGGAGACCCTGCGTCGCGGACGGGGTGTGTTCCCACGTTTCCCTCAGGAGGTCCAACACGCCGCGGGGTCGTCGCCCATAGAGGAGCTCGAAGGGCGAGAATTTCGTGGAAGCCTGCGGGACTTCGCGAATTGCTAGTAACAAAGGGGGAAGTAGTTGGTCCCACTGGCGGAGGTCCTGCGTGGGGAAACGTCGTAGCATCCCCTTCAAGGTGCGGTTGAACCGCTCGACGAGCCCATCCGTCTGGGGATGGTAGACGGAGGTTTGCAACTTCTGGATCCCCAGCAGGGCACATACTTGGCGGAACAGCTTAGATGTGAAGCTGGTTCCCTGGTCAGTGAGAATCTCCCGCGGGAGGCCTACTCGGGCAAAGATTTTCAGAAGCTCGGCGGCAATAGAGCGTGCGGTGATACTGTGTAAGGGAACAGCCTTGGGGAAACGGGTGGCATAGTCCATGACGACCAGAATGTATTGATACCCCGCCTGGCTTTTAGGGAAGGGCCCGACGAGGTCCATCGCCACCCGCTCGAACGGCACCCCTACGACTGGCAAGGGGACCAAAGGGGCCTTCCGGACTCCCGCGGGGGCAGCGTGTTGGCAGTCCGGACAGGACACACAATAGTCCTTCACCTCGCGGTGAATACCGGGCCAGAAGAACTTGGCCAGGATCCTGGCTGCGGTCTTCTCCGGCCCCAGATGGCCTGCGGCGGGGATGTCGTGGGCTAGCTTTAGGACGGCCCGCCGGTGAATGCGGGGAACCACGAGTTGGCTTTGCACCTCTTCGGTTCGGGGGTCTCGCTCGACGCGGTAGAGGCGGTCGTGGCGGAGCTCGAACCTCGGCCAGTGGGTAGTTCGGCAGGCATCCACGACATCCCCCTCGACCCGGGCTAATTGTTCGTATGCGAATCTGAGGGTAGGGTCTTCCCGCTGATCCCGACTAAAGTCCTCGGTGCCGTCCACGGGGTCCCCGGTCGGTCGCCCGTTCAGGCCAGGGAGGGGGAAGGGGCTCTCGTCCAGGTCTGCGCGGGTGCGGGGGCCGATATCGGGCTCAGAGGATGCACCCTCGAATGCCTCGGCCGAGCCCGCGGACCGGAGCACGTCGACAAACCCGGGCCAGTCCCGGCCTAAAATGACCGGATAGGCCAGGGATGGGGCCACGGCCACGCTCAGCAGCTGGGTGGCCCCGTTCAGTGTGAGCGGGAGCTGAGCTGTAGGGTAGGGTTTCACGTCCCCATGGATGCATTGGATCCACACTTCCCCCGTGGTCTGCTGGCCCTCCGGAAGGAGCGCCTGCCGAACCAGAGTCTGTCCGCAACCTGAGTCGATCAGACCCACCATGTGGGTCCCGGCGACCTCCATGGGAGCCGTTATCTTGGCCGCTGAGGGCGGGGCGGGCTCGACGTTCCCCCGCGTACACGTGACCAAAGTCACACTCCATTGCGGTACAGTCGCGTTGCAGGTGACCGCTCTCGCCGCACCGGAAGCAGGGGCCTAGCTCCGGGCGCCCGGAACGAGTGGGGGCACTGGGGGCCCCGCGGGGTTGGCTAGACCCGGGGGATTGGATCCAGCGTCCGGAGCTGGTACGCGGTGGCGGCTCAGGGGGTCGGAATGAAGAGGTCCCCCCGCCTTCTGGGCGCCGGGCCCGGGGCGGGGTCCCCGGCTTGGAGCTGGGGCTCCGCTCCGGCCTCTGGGTGCCTGGTCCTGCCGGGTGGCTGCGGGCAGCCGGCCCTAGAGGGGCCTCAGCTTCTAGAAAGTCCTCCATGAGGGTGACGGCCGCCCGCAGGGTTTGAGGTCGGTGCCGCAGCACCCATGCCCGCCCGGGTGTCGGGAGGATGTGCGTGAACTGCTCAATGACAATTTGTTCTATCACTTCCGCCGCGGTTCTACGCTCCGGCTGGAGCCACCTGCTAGCGGCGTCCTGTAGTTCCTGGGCGATGGCTCGGGGCCGGGCGCCGGGAGGATAACGCTTTCCCCGAAACCGCCGTCGAAAGGTCTCGGGGGTAATGTCAAAAGCGTCCAAGATGGCGGCCTTCACTCACGCATAAACGCGAGCCTCATCGTCGGGGAGTCCCCGGTACGCCTTCTGCGCCGGCCCCGTCAAATAGGGGGCAAGGAGAGTCGCCCACTGGTCCGGGGCCCACCCAGCCACTGCCGCCACCCGTTCGAAGGTGACGAGATAAGCCTCGGGGTCATCGTCGGGTCCCATCTTAGCCAGACGTATCGGCGGGGCGGGGGGGGCGGGTGCGGCAGCCCCCCCAGGTGCGGCGCCACCAGGGCTCGACCACAGCGTGGCAAGCTGCTGGAGGCATTGGGCCTGTTGCTCCCGGTGCTGGACCCCCAGGGTCTGGAGCAGCTGCTGCTGGTGGGCTCCCAGTTGTTGCACGAGCTGCTGTTGCTGCTGCTGCTGGCTTTCAGCCAGGAGCTTAATAAGGGCCTCTACCTCCATCTCCTGCCCAGGACATCCGCTGCGCCCTGGCACGAGTCCCTTCCGGCAGGGACGGTTCAGATCCCTGGTCAGGTGCCACTGTAAGCCGGGGGGTCCTTCGCTACCTCCGCCGGCGGCGGTGGAGGGGTCCTGGGCACGTCCCTCGGGCAGGGGGGACGCTGGCCAATGCCCACGGCGCGCCCCTCAGACGGGAGCGCCGGTCGTAGTCCCTAGCGTGCCCCTCTAGCAGGGGAACGCTGGCAAACGTCCACAGCGCGCCCCTCAGACAGGGGAGCGCCGGTCGTAGTCCCTAGCGTGCCCCTCTAGCAGGGGAACGCTGGCAAACGTCCACAGCACGCCCCTCAGGCAGGGGAGCGCCGGTCGTAGTCTCTAGCGGGCCCCTCTAGCAGGGGAACGCTGGTAACTGTCCATAGCGCGCCCCTCAGGCAGGGGAGCGCCGGTCGTAGTCTCTAGCATGCCCCTCTAGCAGGGGAACGCTGGCAAAAGTCCCGAGCGTGCCCCTCTAGCAGGGGGATGATGGCAAAGGTCCCTAGCGTGCCCCTCTAGCAGGGGAACGCTGGCAAAAGTCCCGAGCGTGCCCCTCTAGCAGGGGGACGCAGGCCAATGTCCAGGTAGATGAACCTCCGGGTCGGTCGGGTAGACCGCGGTGGGCAGCTCCGGCTCCTCGAGGGTTGCCGGGTCCTCCGCCTCCCCGGAGTCGGCAGCTGGGTCAGGCAGAAGCGGCTCGGCATCGGGCCTTACCTCCGTCCGTGGTGCCGCCCGTCCGGAGCAAAGGGCCCTGCCCTTTGTATTCCTTGCTCCGCCCCTCCCACAGCTGGGGACGGAGCGAACGTGCCCTGGCCCCGCCCCCTCCGGCGGAGACCGCGGCGCGTCCCGGTTCGCTCTGCCCCTCCCACAGCTGGGGACGGAGCGAACGCGTCCTGGCCCCGCCCCCTCCGGCGGAGACCGCGGCGCGTCCCGGTTCGCTCCGCCCCTCCCACAGCTGGAGACGGAGCGAACGCGCCCTGGCCCCGCCCCCTCCGGCGGGGAACACGGTGCGTCCTGGACCGGCTCAGTAGGGGGCCACCCCAGCTCCCTACAGGGATCATCCCGGAGAATAGCCACACGGTGGGTGGAGGGGTATTCTGCACATCCACCCCAAAACCGCAGCCCCTCCTTTTAAATGGCAAACCCAACCGGCATTGCTTGCTATGGGAAAGGAGGGCGCTGCAGTTTGAAACCATTCCCACATGTTATGAAGGTGGAAGAAGCCAACCCCGTGTACTGTTTTGCTTACCATGGCTGCCTGCAAACCGAATTCTGTTGCCCAGCCTTGTGTGATGTGTCACCATACCGACAGGTGCTCAATATAAAAGGCAAAAATGCAACCTTGTACCTAAATCACATGTGCTGTCTGCTGTGAATTGCTTGATTCACTGTGAAAGCATTTCCCTTTTGTTCGCAGAAATGTATCTTAAATTTTACTCTCCCTTTTTATCCCGCCCTGCAGGTGCAAATGTTTCTATGATCCCCATATCAACTCCATCCCTGAGGTTATCGCAGATTAGAAGGCGAAAAAAAATGCACTTGAAAATATGCGTTGACATATTTTCTGAGCTCATGCAGTCCTCCCACACTGATAGACATTTGGTGGCAGTGAGCATGATCACAACATGCAGGAGGAGATGCTGAGGCTAATGGGGGAGCAAACGAACATGATCGGGTGTCTGGTGGAGCTACAGGAAACGCAACAAGAGCACAGACCGCCACTGCATCCATTGTATAACCACCTGCCCTCCTCACCAAGTTCTCCTCACCCAGACAGCTAAGAACGCGGTGATGGTGGGGAGGCTCCAGGCACCCAGACACGCAACTCCAGAGGATGGCCCAAGCAACAGAAGGCTGTCATTCAAACAGCTTTGAATTGTCCTTCCCTCCTCCCCCCCGCCACTCAGGCTACCTTGTCAGTGATCTCACCTTTTTTTAAATAAATAAAGAATGCATGGATTCAAAACAATAGGGACTTTTTTTCCTTTGCTAGCTGTGGTCAAAGGTGGGAGGAGAATTGGCTTACAGGTAAGTAAATTCAACAAAGGGGGTGGTTTTGCATCAAGGAGAAACACACACAACTGTCACAACTGGGCAGTCATGAAACTGTTTTTCAAAGCCTCTCTGATGTGTAGCGCGCCTAGCTGTTCTCTTCTTATTGCCCTGGTGTCTGCTGTTCAAAATTGGCCACCAGCCTCCCACCCTGCCATAAACGTCTCCCCCTTACTCTCACAGATATTATGGATCACACAGCAAGCAGCAATAACAATGAGAATATTGGTTGTGCTGAGGTCTAACCAAGACCATTCTGCACTTGCTCAGCCTATAGTTGAACTGCTCCTTACTACTGTCCCTTGCTCCCATGGTAGATTTGCCCACTCTGAATTGATTCCCGACTGACCAGCATTGCAAGATTTCACAGGGCTATCGCCAAGACAAAGGAGAAAATCAGTCACTCTGGGTCAGAGCCCCATACATGCTGCTTCTATGATCAACTGTTAGGGCAGGTCTCATCTTTGTATTCCTGCACTTCAGGGCAGGGGAAAGCAACTCACAAAGTTTCATGAAAGTGGCCTTAGGCATGCAAAAGTTTTGCAGCCATTGGGACTCATCCCATACCTGCAACACTATGTGGTCCCACCAGTCTGTGCTTGTTTGCTGGGCCCAGAACTGGCGTTCCACTGTATCAACCTGCCCCACTGCCGCCATGATGTCCCAATTGCCACATCCCGTGCTTTCAGGAATGTCTTTGTCCACATCCTCCTCGTGCTGGTGGCTCCTAGCCAGGTTCTGTACAAACTGCAGGATAATGTGCGAGGTGTTTACAATGCTCACAACAGCAGCACTGAGCTGAACGAGCTCCATGCTTGCCGTGCTATGGTGTCTGCATGGGAAACCCAGGAAAAAAGGCATGAAATGATTGTTTGCCGTTGCTTTCAAGGAAGGAGGGAGCGGACACTGATGACGTACCCCAAACCACCCATGACAATGCCATCAGGCATTGGGAGCTTAACCCAGAATTCCAATGGGCAGCGGGGACTGTGGAATAGCTACCCACTCCATGAGTCAATGCTAGCCATGGTATTGAGGACATACTACGCCGACCTACTGCGCTTAGTGGGGACATACACGATTGACTGTATAAAATCGCTTTCTAAAGATCGACTTCTATAAAATTGACCTAATTTCATAGTGTAGACATACCCTTAAACACTCCAGTTTTCCAGTATCACCACCAGTGCCACTCTTTATGGGGACGAATGGTTATGAAAACCAATAACCCAGTAAAAGAAAAAAGGTTCTCCCGACCCCAAAGGCCCAAGCCCCAGATCCAGGTCAATATACAAGTCAGATCTTGCCCACAAATCACGCTGTTGCCAATCCTGGAGAAAGGGGTAAACAGTGAGGTGGCAAAGTTTGCAGATGATACTAAACTGCTCAATATAGTTAAGACCAAAGCAGACTGTGAAGAACTTCAAAAAGATCTCACAACAAAATGGCAAATGAAATTTAATGTGGATAAATGTAAAGTAATGCACATTGGAAAAAATAACCCCAACTATACATACAATATGATGGGGGCTAATTTAGCTACAACGAGTCAGGAAAAAGATCTTGGAGTCATCGTGGATAGTTCTCTGAAGATGTCCACGCAGTGTGCAGAGGCGGTCAAAAAAGCAAACAGGATGTTAGGAATAATTAAAAAGGGGATAGAGAATAAGACAGAGAATATATTATTGCCCTTATATAAATTGATGGTATGCCCACATCTTGAATACTGCGTACAGATGTGGTCTCCTCATCTCAAAAAAGATATACTGGCACTAGAAAAGGTTCAGAAAAGGGCAACTAAAATGAATAGGGGTTTGGAGAGGGTCCCATATGAGGAAAGATTAAAGAGGCTAGGACTCTTCAGCTTGGAAAAGAGGAGACCAAGGGGGGAATATGATAGAGGTATATAAAATCATGAGTGATGTGGAAAAAGTGGATAAGGAAAAGTTATTTACTTATTCCCATAATACAAGAACTAGGGGTCACCAAATGAAATTAATAGGCAGCAGGTTTAAAACAAATAAAAGGAAGTTCTTCACGCAGCACACAGTCAACTTGTGGAACTCCTTACTTGAGGAGGTTGTGAAGGCTACGACTATAACAGCGTTTAAAAGAGAAATGGATAAATTCATGGTGGTTAAGTCCATAAATGGCTATTAGCCAGGATGGGTAAGGAATGATGTCCCTAGCCTTCAGAGGATGGAGATGGATGGCAGGAGAAAGATCACTTGATCATTGTCTGTTAGGTTCACTCCCTCTGGAGCACCTGGTATTGGCCACTGTCGGTAGACAGGATACTGGGTTAGATGGACCTTTGGTCTGACCCGGTACGGCTGTTCTTATGTTCTTTCAAATCTAAAAACTAAAGGTTTATTCATAAAAGAAAGAACTATAGGTGAGAGTTAAAATTGGTTAAATGGAATCAATTACATACAGTAATGGCAAAGTTCTTGGTTTAGGCTTGTAGCAGTGATGGAATAAACTGCAGGTTTAAATTAAGTCTCTGGAGTACATCCACAGCTAGGATGGGTCATTTGGTCCTTTGTTCAGAGCTTCAGTGTAGCAAAATTCCTCCAGTACAAAAGGACTGGTAACCGTCATCTCCAATTCCTAAAGCAGCAGACGATGCAAAAGGACTGGTAACCGTCATCGCCAATTTCCAAAGCAGCAGATGGTGCAATAGGGCTGGTAACCGTCTCTGCTACCTTGCAAAGGCAAATGAATGCTGCTGTGTAGCACTGCAGTACCGCATCTGTCAGCAGCATCCAGTACACATACGGTGACAGTGACAAAAGGCTAAACGGGCTCCATGGTTGCCATGCTATGGCGTCTGCCATGGCAATCCAGGGAAAAAGGGCGCTAAATGATTGTCTGCCGTTGCTTTCACAGAGGAAGGATTGAGTGACGACATTTACCCAGAATCATCCGCAACACTGTTTTTGCCCCATCATGCATTGGGATCTCAACCCAGAATTCCAATGGGCAGGGGAGACTGCGGGAACTATGGGATAGCTACCCACAGTGCAACGCTGCGGAAATCGACGTTAGCCTCGGTACATGGATGCACACTGCCGAATTAATGTGCTTAGTGTGGCCGCGTGCACTCGACTTTATACAATCTGTTTTAAAAAACTGGTTTCTGTAAAATCAGAATAATCCCATAGTGTAGACATACCCTGAGAAACAGGATTGAAGACAAAATGGAGGGGTTTCCAGGGCGTTTTATACTCTTTGCCCTGTGGAAGGACACCCCTTTGTTCTTACTGTGGAAAATCCCAGCAGTAAGGTGGAGTCACAAGTCACATGTCCATGCATGACTCAGTTTGCAGGTGGCAGCCATTGCTCACATACTATCTTGAACAGTCCCAAGAAGACTTCTTTTGTGGACTGGAGTCTCCCAAGGTCCATTGTCACATAAGTATTTCTTGACTGGGCATTCAATTTGAAAATTCCTTTATCAAGAAATTGACCAAATGCTTCACTAATGCTATTTAGAATCAAACACATTGAGGCTACGTCTATACTACCCGCCCGGGTCGGCGGGTAGCATTCGACTTCTCGGAGTTCGATATATCGCGTCTCATCTAGACGCGATATATCGAACTCCGAACGCGCTCCCATCGACTCCGGAACTCCACCACCGCGAACGGCAGTCTTCGATCCCGCGGCGTCTGGACGGGTGAGTAGTTCGAACTAAGGTAGTTCAAGTTCAGCTACACTATTTGTGTAGCTGAACTTGCGTACCTTAGTTCAACCCCCCCTGTGTAGACCAGGCCTAAGATACAAGTACATAGCCACTATTAATAACTTCAACTACAAAAATGATACACACATACAGATAGCATAATTATAATCAGCAAATCAAAGCCTCTTCATAGACACCTCACACAACAAGCTTTGTATAATATTTGGTGCAACTATATAACAGTGGTTACAACAATGATCTATACGGTCACAGTTCATGTAAATAATGTCACAGAAAGTCCAACAAACTGACCTTGCTTAGCGAAGACCCAGAGTTCAGAATTGTGCTTGAAGGGGTTCCCCTCCCATCTCTGTGGAGGGTATTGTGATGGATTCGGTCACAGAGACCCCCCTTGGGACTGTCACCTATGTGCTGAAATTAACTCCGAGACTGTTTTCCCTGACAATTTGGGCTTCCAGAACCCTGTCTTGTTGAGCCAGACATGCTAGCCTGCTGCAACACAGACCCAGGGTCTGGTCCGTGCCCCCCAAAGCTGCAGACTTTAACTAAAAACAGCTCATCAGATTACCTGCCTCCAGCACTCAGACACCCAACTCCCAATGGGATCCAAACCCGAAATAAATCCGTTTTACTCTGTATAAAGCTTATAAAAGTTAAATTCATAAATTGTTCAGCCTCTATATCACTGATAGAGCGATATGCACAGTTGTTTGCTCCCCCAGGCATTAAGCACTTACTCTGGGTTTACTAATAAACAAAACTGATTTTATTAAGTATAAAATAGGAATTAAGTGGTTTCAAGTAATAGACAGAACAAAGTAAGTCATAAAGCAAAATAAAACAAAACACACAAGTCTAAGCCTAATACAGTAAGAAACTTATTACAGGTAATATGTCACCCTCAAAGATGTTCCAGTAAGCTTCTTTCACAGACTAGTCTGGGCCCAATCCTTTCTCCGGTACAGTCTTTTTTAGTTCCAGCAGACATCTCACGTGGTAGGCAGCGGTTTTCTCATGACTGGCCCCCTTTGTCCTGCTCCACCCCCTTTTATAGCTTTGGCACAAGGGGGGAGTCTTTTGTCTCTCTGGGTTCCCACCCCTCCTTCTAAATGGAAAAGTACCAGATTTAAGATGGATTTCATTATCAGGTGACAATGGAAGGCTTTCAAGTAGCTAAGGCCATTTACAACTAATTATTTCTTGAGCACCCTTAATAGCCTCCACTTAATATATTTAAATCAGTGATACAAGTTAATATCTTATTCTCCTAACTCCAGATATTATAGAAATAATACAAGCAAACAAATAGGATGAATGCACTTAGTAGATTATAAGCTTTCTAATGACACCATACAAGAGGTATTTAGCATAAAGCATATTCATAGAATCATAGAATATGAGAGTTGGAAGGGACCTCAGGAGGTCATCTAGGCCAATCCCCTGCTCAAAGCAGGACCAACACCAACTAAATCATCCCAGCGAAGGCTTTGTCAAGCCGGGCCTTAAAAACCTCTAAGGATGGAGATTCCACAACCTCCCTAGGTAACCCATTCCAGTGCTTCACCACCCTCATAGTGAAATAGTGTTTCCTATTCCAGTTATGTCATATTCATCAGCATATTTCCATAAAGCATATGGAGTGCAATGTCACACCCTCCTCCTGAACTTACTGCCAGAGACTTGGACACTGTCTATGGTGAAGGCAGTATACCTAAAATTGCTCTTTTCTAGACAGGGCATCTGCTACCCAGTTCTCTTTTCCTTTAATATGCATAATTTCCATGTCAAATTCCTGCAGGACCAGGCTCTAGCATAGGAGTTTGGTGCTCTTAGTCAGGTTAAGCCATACCAAGAGTGAATGGTCTCTTAGAATCCTGAACCTCCTATTAAAGAGGTAAGGCCTTAGTTGCTTGACGACCCACACAATGGCATAGCACTCCTTCTCTATGACAGAGTAATTCTGTTCAGCAGGGGACAGCTTTTTGCTTAGGAAGGCAATGGGATGCTTCTTGCTGCCCTCCTCTGTCTGCATCAGCACAACACCCAAGCCTGTGTCTGAAGCATTAGTACACAATTCAAAAGTCTTATCAAAGTCAGGGTTGGCCAGCCCAGGCTCCGCAGACAAGAGTGCTGTCATGACTATAGGGGGAAAGGTAGCAACCTTTATGAATGCAGAGCATAAAATCCCTCCTTGGCAGCTGTACGTTAAGCAGTTCAAATAACCTAGTTGGCACCTGACCAGAAGGACCAATGAGGAAAGAAGATACTTTCAAATCTGGGGGGAGGAGGGGAGGATTTGTTTGTTGTTTTCTTTTGTTGTTCCCTCTCCAGACAGAGGGAGAAGCCAAGCAGGTACAATATCTCCTGAAAATATACCTGGAATAATCCATCTATAAACCACAGAAATTATAAGTAGGGCAAGGAAATGCATTAGGTTATCTTTTGTTTTGGCTTGTGAATTTTCCTATGCCACAGAGGTAGTTTTATTCCTGTTTTTATAACTGTGAAGCTGAGCCCAGAGGGGACTCCTTTGTGTTTTAAATCTTTTTATTACCCTGTAAAGTTATCTTTCATCCTGATTTTGCAGGTGTGATTCTTTTTTTTTTTTTTTATAAAGTTATTCTTTTCAGGACCTGATTGATTTTAGTGTTCTGAAGACAAAGGGTCTGGTCTGTTCTCACATTGCTAAGGCAACTGGTTGGTATATTATTCTCAAGTGTCCCCAGGAAAGGGGGTCAAGAGGCTTGGGGGATATTTGGGGAGGTAGGAATTCCAAGTGACCCTTCCCTGAATTATTGTCCAAGGACAAGGGAAGGAATTTGTGCCTTGGGGAAGTTTTAACCTAAACTGGTATAATATAAGATTAGGGAGTCTTTCATGTGGGTCCCCACATCTGAACCCCAGAGTTCAGAGTGTGTGTGGGGGGGGGGGGCTGACAAGTGCTTTTACCTCATTGAAGCCTTTCTGGCACACCTCTGACCAAATTACCTTATTAGGTTGATGCTTTTTACATAAGTCTGTGATAGAAGACACCATGTCACTGAACCCCTCCACAAACCTCCTGTAATAGTTTGCCAAGCCTATGAAGGATTGGACTTGTCTTTTAGTTTGGAGTACAGGCCATTTTACAGTGGCTTCCACCTTAAGAGGGTTGGGAGATATTTCATGCGCCCTCCCTCCCCCCCCCACCCCCAGTGTTCTAGATAAGGGACTTTGGCTGCCCCTATCTTGCTCTTAGAGGGTTTCACAGTTAGCCCAGCTTCTATGAGCTTTGAGCACAACTCCCAGGTGCTCCTTTGTGGTCACCCCAGGTGTTGCTGAATACAGCAATGTCATTTATGTATGCCCTCGCATAATTCTGCAAACCATTTAATACTTTGTTGACCAGTCTCTGGAAGGCTGCACCAGCATTTACCAGACCAAAAGGTAGCACCGTAAATTCATAGAGCCCTATATTAGTGATAAAAGCTAATTTTTGTTGTGCCACCCCCTCCAAAGGGATCTGCCAGTAACCTTTAGTTAGATCAAAAGTACTGAGGTATTTGGCTTGGCTCAGCACATCCATCATGTCATCAATTCTTGGCATGGGGTATGCTTCTGTTACAGTGATAGCACTGAGTTTCCTATCGTCTACACAAAATCTTACAGTGCCATGCCTTTTGGGGACCAAGACCACAGGAGAAGCCCACGCACTGTCAGCTTCCTTAATCACCCCCAGGTCCAACATGCTTTATATCTCAGCATGAATTTGCTCCTTTACCTTGCCGGTGGCCCTGTAAAGACTGTGTCTCTTTCATGAGGATTCTGTGGGACAGCAAGTGTGTCCTCCGTGGTTTGTTGGAAAATACCTCACTGTACCATTGCAGTGCTGATAACACTTCCTCCTTTTCGACTGGTGTCAACTCGCTACAGATTTCCATACTTTTCAGAGTTGACCCATCTTGGCATTCAGCCATTAAATCAGTGAGTGGTTGTGTCTCAGTTTCCCCTTCAACACAACAGATCATGTTTACCCTGGCCACTCTACTGTGATAGGCCTAGAGTCTGTTTACATGTACCAATTGAGGCACAGTATCGTCAAGGGGCTTTTTAACTTTATAAGCAGGGCCAGCTCATTACTTTTTGGCCACCCCAAGCAAACAAAAAGAGTGCCGCCCCGCCGTAACACCCTCCCCGCGAGCGCCAGGCCGCCCGAAGCCCCACCCCCCCAGCGCTGCGCCGCCCGAAGCACCGCCCCCCCTGAGTGCCGTGCTGCCCAACCCCCCGCCCCCCTGAGCGCCGCGCCGCCCAAAGCCCCACCCCCCCAGCACCGCACAAGCCTCCGCCCCCCGGAGTGCTGCGCCGCTGAAGCTCCCCCTCAACGCCACCCAACCCCCCGCCCCCCCAAGTGCCACGCCACCCGAAGCCCCGCCCCCGAGCGCCGTGCCGCCCGAAGCCCCACCCCCCCAAGCGCCACGCAAGCCTCCACTCCCCTGAGCGCTGCGCTGCCGAAGCCCCCTCCAGTGCCGCCCCAACCCCCGCCCCCCGAGTGCTGCACCGCCCAAGCCCCGTGCCCCCGAATGCCGCGCTGCCCAGGCCCCACTCCCCCGAGCACTGCCCCGCTGAAACAAACAAACAAAAAAACCCCAAGCACCGCCCCACCCCAAGGTGCCGCCCCAAGTACGTGGTTGGTCAGTTGGTTTGAAGACCTCAAGCTGCAGAGAATCCTCCAGCAAGTGACCCATTCCCCATGCTGCAGAGGAAGGCGAAAAACCTTCAGGGCCTCTGCCAATCTGCCCTGGAGGAAAATTCCTTCCCGACCCCAAATTGGCGATCAATTAAATCCTGAGCATGTGGGCAAGACTCACCAGCCAGCACCCAGGAAAGAATTCTCTGTAGTAACTCAGATCCCATCCCATCTAACATCCCATCACAGACACTGGGCATACTTACCTGCTGATAATCAAAGATCAATTGCCAAATTAATTGCCAAAATTGGGCTATCCCATCATACCATCCCCTCCAAAAACATATCAAGCTTAGTCTTGAAGCCAGATATGTCTTTTGCCCCCACTACTCCCCTTGGAAGGCTGTTCCAGAACTTCACTCCTCTAATGGTTAGAAACCTTCGTCTAATTTCAAGTCTAAACTTCCTAGTGTCCAGTTTATATCCATTTGTTCTTGTGTCCACATTGGTATTAAGCTTAAATAATGCCTCATCCCATTGGATACTGCAGTCCTTAATTTACAGATTTGTTCTTTAAACCTGAGCCAATCATCTCTGTTGGAATCTTGTCTTCTTCTCAGTGTCATAGGGCATGTCTTCACTGGCAACGTTAAACCACTGCCATGAGGGGAAAAGCTACCAGCGATGGGAGCGTGGCTACCAGCACTGGTGCACTGTCTACACTAGCACTTTAAAGCACTGAAACTTGCAGCACTCTGGGGGTGTTTTTTCACACCCCTGAGTGAGAAAGTTGCAAAGCTATAAAGTGCCAGTGTAGACAAACCCTTAGTTGCTTGCAGTGTGGGTGGGAGCAGGAGAAAGGCCTCTGTGTCTGTTTTATACCCTCAGTCCATGTGCTTGTAGGACACAATCCAGGCATGTCTAGGATCATTGCTGAGTCCCCAGGCATGGTTGAGCAATTCCCCTGGTGTGGCCTCATGCAGGTGAGTCATTGAATTGTAGCACCCTTGGTGGACAAAGGACAGTTACCTGTTCTGTAACTGGCGTTCTTCGAGATGTGTTGCTCAGGTGTATTCCACTATAGGTGTGCATGCTCGCCACGTGCACCGGTGCCGGAAGTTTTTCCCTTAGCAGTATCCGTAGCGGGAGAGCACTGCTGCGATCCCTGGAGTGGCGCTGACATATCGCGCCATAAAGGAGGCTGCACGCTCCCCCCACCCTCAGTTCCTTCTTGCCAGACAACTCCGACAGAGGGGAAGAAGGGTGAGACGTGGAATACACCTGAGCAACACATCTTGAAGAACGCCAGTTACAGAACAGGTAACTGTCCTTTCTTCTTCGAGTGATTGCTCATGTGTATTCCACTTTAGGTGACTCCAAGCTATACCTGATGGAGGCGGGTAGGAGTTTAAATGTAAAGTTTTAAGGGTTACCGGGGCGGAGCACCACCCTACCAAACCTGGTGTCATCCCTCGTTTGGGAGACGATAACATAGTGCGATGAAAAGGTGTGGACAGAGGACCACGTAGCAGCCCTACAGATGTCCTGGATAGGGACATGAGCCACATAGGCTGCTGACGAGGCCTGGGCTCTGGTGGAATGCGCCTCTACAATAGGAGGCGGGGGAACCTCTACCAGGTCGTAACAGGCGCGAATGCACGAGGTGATCCAGCGGGAGATGCGCTGGGTGGACACTGGCCGTCCCCTCATACGCTCGGCCGAAGCGATAAAAGGCTGGGGGGACTTCCTAAATGACCTGGTTCTGTCCAGGTAGAAGGCCAGCGCTCTGCGCATGTCCAACGTGTGCATGCGGCGTTCCTCATTGGAGGAATGGGGTTTAGGACAGAGGATCGGGAGGAAAATATCCTGATCCATGTGAAAAGCCGACACTTCCTTCGGCAAAAGAGCGAGGTGAGGGCGGAGCTGAACCTTGTCCTTATGGAAGACTGTATACGGCGGTTCAGAAGTCAGGGCCCTGAGCTCCGAGATGCGGCGGGCTGAGGTGATGGCCACTAGGAATGCCACCTTCCACGACAGGTGGGACCACGAGCACGTGGCTAACGGCTCAAAGGGAGGCCCTGTGAGGCGGGAGAGCACCAGGTTCAGGTCCCAGAGCAGAACCGGGGGTCTGGCATATGGGAATGCCCGAGTTAATCCTTTCAGAAACCGGGCCGTCATGTGATGCGAGAACACAGACAGGCCCTGCACCGGGGCGGGGGGGTGGAAGGACGAAATGGCCGCCAGGTGCATCCTGACTGAAGAGGGCGCCAGCCCTTGGGTCCTAAGGGAGAGGAGGTAGTTGAGGACAAGCTGGATAGACGCGGAGGAGGGAGAGGAACCTCTATCCCTCGCTCACATAGAGAACCTATACCATTTAGCCAGGTAGGTTCAACGTGTGGAAGGTTTCCTACTTTCCAGGAGGACGTTCCTCACATCCTCAGAACACCTCCCTTCCTCCTCATTTAACCATGGAGCAGCCACGCTGTTAGGTGGAGTGCGGCTAGGTTGGGATGGAGGCGACGACCTTCCTCCTGGGAGAGGAGGTCCGGGCGGAGCGGCAGCCTGCACGGAGGGGCCACTAAAAGTTGCAGTAGGGACCCGTACCAATGCTGACGGGCCCAATCTGGGGCTATGAGACCTGTCTGACTTCACCTTCTGTAGGACCCTGCCTATTAAGGGAAGGGCGGAAAGGCGTACAACAGGGGCCCCGACCATGGGAGCAGGAACGCATCCGATATTGCCCCACCGCCCCCTCCCGCTCTGGTGGAGAATCGAGGACACTGTCGATTCTGGGTGGTGGTGAACAGATCTACCTGGGGAGCACCCCACTGTAGGAAGATCCACCTGCCTACTTCTCTGTTCAGGGACCACTCGTGCTGCTGCGAGAACACCCTGCTCAGGCAGTCTGCGAGTGTGTTGCTCTTGCCAGGCAGGTACAAAGCCTGGAGAAGTACATTGTGGGCTATACAAAACTCCCACAGGAGTTGGGCTTCCTGGCATAAGGCCCGGGAACGCGTGCCCCCCTGTTTGTTGATGTAATACATGGCGGTTGTGTTGTCTGTAAGGACTCTGACACCTTCCCCTCTATGTGCTGGCAAAAGGCCATGCACGCCAGGCGTACGGCCCTGAGCTCCCTGACATTTATGTGCAGGGTCAGTTCCTCTGGTGACCACATGCCCTGGGTCCTGATATTGCGCCATAAAGGGGGCTGCACGCTCCCCCCACCCTCAATTCCTTCTTGCCGCCAGTGAAGGTAGTCGGAACTTGCTCCAGCCTAGGCTGCAGTGTTATAGCCTTAGCGGTATCCAGTTTTCCTGAAAACTTCCTTGCTGAACTTTCTCTTGCAAAGCCTGGCTCGGGGCATGCCCCGTGGCCCAGGCTTCAAGTCGTGCGACTCCTATCGCAACTCCATGCCCAGAAGTGATCCACACAGTCAGTGTCTTCGCTGTCTGGGCGAGGCTCACATTAGTGAGAAGTGTAAAATCTGCCGCTCCTTGAAGCCGCGAACAAAGGAGGAGCGTGAGATCCGACTCCGAGCTCTCCTCATGGAGTCGGCATTGGAGCCGACCCTGCATCCGGCACTTCATCTTCGGCGCGCAGCAAAGTGCCTCCGGTGTGCCGTCCTGATTCCGTGCCTGGTACCGTGTCCTCTGCACGCAGCGAGGTGCCGTCGACGAGCCGGCACCGCTCCCCAGCTAAACAAGGGAAGACTCAGCAGTGCCGAGAGAAGGAGAGGGGTGAGGCCAGACCCGAGTTGGGCAGCCCACTATCCCCATCGGGACATAGACCTCCGACTCGCGCTGAGCGGAGTAGTTCAGTCCCATCCGCGCGAGCCTCGCCTGAAGTACCATGCCGTCAACACCAGAGGCAGCTCAGGCCCCGCGTGATATCCTGGCACTTCCGGTGCCGGATGTGCTGTCTCAGTCAGGCCCCCAGTCCCGTGGAAAGCTGCCCTTGGGTGCCCATCAGCCCTCCCCAGAAGTGTCGGAGGTCAAGGCACCTTCCCGGGTCGAGGTGCCGAGTAGAGCCCTGCGACGCACGTCGACTCCACGTCCCGGCTCTTCAGTGAGCGGATCTCACTCCTCCGGTCTCGGACGCCGTCGAGGAGGTGACAAGAGACGGCGCCGTTCCTCCTCCAGCCAGTCCGAGAGGAACAGGTCTTGCCGCCGTCGGCGCCGACGCTCGTACTCAAGCGCCCGCCATTACAGAGGCCATGCTTGGAGTGCGTCCCGAGAGTCCCCGGCACCGAGGCGCCATGGTCGCAGGCGCTGCAGGGAGTCCAGAGATACCTCTTTGGAAATTTACCTTTCGACTTCCTCCAGGTCGAAGTCTCGGGGCAGGAGCCATCATGACAGAGACTGCTCCAGTCGTTCCTATGGCACCATGTGTTCTTCCAGGACTTCGATGTCGGTGCGCAGCCGTCTCTCCCTGCCGGCGCCCGATGCGACTCATTTCCAAGCCGTTCCCTGGCAAGGACAATGGTGCCACTGGGCACCATGGCCTCAGGTTCCTGCACAGCCGAGACCTCGTTCCGTGGCGGGAGCCTCTCAGGGCCGCACTGTGTCACCTCCCCGACACCGGGATCAGACCGTGGGCGTCGAACCCCCGACACTGACTCCGGCACCGGACCCGCATGTCGAGCCCACAATGCCTTCGGTGGCTGAAGGCACCACACCATCCACCTATTTGGCACAGGGTGATTCAGTTGCGGTGCTGCCTCCCTCTTCCCAAGAGGACTTCAAGGCACATCAGGAGCTGCTTAGGAGGGTGGCAGCAAATCTCGAGCTCTGGGTCGAGGAGATGGAGGAGCCCTCCGATAACCTCTTTAATGTCCTTGCCTCCTCGGTACCGGGGCGTGTGGCACTCCCATTCCATCAGGGAGTAGCCAACATCACCACTGGCCTCTGGCAGACCCCGGCTTCCCTTGTGCCAATTTCCAAAAAGGCCGAGAGAAAGTACTTCATCCCCACAAAGGGTCACAAGTACCTATACACCCACCCAGCTCCTTACTCCTTGGTGGTAGAGTCGGTTCACCACCGTGAGCGGAATGGCCAGCCCGCGCCCACACCAAAAGACAAGGATGCTCATAGACTGGACATCTTTGGGAAAAAGGTTTATTCGTCCGTGAGTTTCCAGCTCAGAGTGGCCAACCACCAGGCACTGCTGAGCCGGTATGAGTTTAATCTCTGGGGTTCCCTCTCCATATTTGAGCCTCTTCTTCGGGACAAGGACGGAAAGGAGTTTCGGGCTCTGATCGACAAGGGTGCGGCCACGGCCAAAGCAGCTCTCCAGGCGGCTTCGGATGCAGCGGACACAGCCGCTCGTACGATGGCTTCCGTAGTCTCCATGCGACGGGCATTGTGGCTCTCGCTCTCGGGGTTGTCTGTCGAGTCCCAATCTATAATGCAGGACCTGCTGTTTGATGGCAAGGCTCTGTTTGCAGAACAGACAGACACCCGTCTGCACGGAATGAAGGACTCCTGCACCACCCTTCAGACGCTAGGCCTGTACGTCCCTCCCCCTAAGGACAAGCCCAGGCCTCAAACCTCTGCTCCTCTGGTTCGGGGCAGATACGAACCCCTGCCTAAGCGGCAGAGGGAACAAAGGCATCGGTCCCAATGCCAATCCCGTTTGGCCCCACGGCCTGCGACCTCTAAGGCCAGGCGGCCGGGGAAGCGGCGTTTTTGACTCATTGAGGGGGGTCACCGAGCCTGTTGCCAGTGTTCCCCCCACCCAGTTAATAAAGTTGCCTTTTATGAACCGTTTATCGGCCTTCCGACTGCAATGGGCCCATATAACATCAGACCAATGGGTCCTCAGCACCATTTCCCAAGGGTACAGGCTGCAGTTTGTTTCCACCCCTCCCAACTGTCCCCCCGTCCGGGCAGCTGGCCGGGGTCCCGGAGCATGCCCTCCTCCTCTGCCAGGAGGTGGAGCGCCTCCTCTCCCTGGGAGCGGTGGAAAGGGTACCTCGGGAATACCAGGGCAGGGGTTTTTACTCCAGGTATTTCCTCATCCTGAAAGCGAAGAGCGGGCTCCGGCCCATCCTCGACCTGTGGAATCTCAACCAGTTCCTCATCTGTTGTAAATTCTGCATGGTGTCCCTGGCCTCTATTATTCCATCCCTAGACCAGGGGGATTGGTTTACGGCGCTGGACCTCCAGGATGCGTACTTTCACATCCACATATTCGAGGGTCACAGGCATTTCCTCCATTTCATGGTGGGTCAGAACCATTTCCAGTTTACGGTCCTCCCCTTTGGCCTCTCTACTGCCCCCAGAGTACTTACAAAGTGTATGGTTGTTGTGGCTGCCTACTTCAGGAAAAAAGGGCTGCAAATCTTTCCCTACCTCGAAGACTGGCTGCTCAAGGGCCAGTCTCAGTCTCTGGTGCAGCAGCACATGAGCGTCCTGCTAAACACCTGTGCAGCTCTCGGCCTACTGGTAAACAACGAGAAATCCACCTTAATCCTGGTTCAGCTCATAAACTTTATAGGGGCGCTGCTGGATTCCCGGGTGGCCATAGCTTCCCTTCCATGGGACAGATTCGAGATGCTCAAAGCTCTCATCGCCTCAGTCACGGCCTTTCCAGTGACCACAGTATGGGTGTGCCTGCAAATCCTTGGCCACATGGCAGCATACACCTATGTGGTGCGACATGCCAGGCTTCAGATGAGGCCCCTTCAACTCTGGCTGGCCTCCCAGTACTCCCAGGCAAGAGACAGCCTTGACAAGGTTGTCACGCTGCCGCCCAGGGTGGTGGCAGATCTCCAATGGTGGTCCCCCCGAGCAACATGCTCTGGGGTATCCCCTTCCGAGAGCCCCCTCCGTCACTAGACCTAGTGTTGGACGCCTCGGACCTGGGCTGGGGAGCCCACATGGGCGATATCAGGACCCAGGGCATGTGGTCACCAGAGGAACTGACCCTGCACATAAAGGGAGCTCAGGGCCGTACGCCTGGCGTGCATGGCCTTTTGCCAGCACATACAGGGGAAGGTGGTTAGAGTCCTTACAGACTACATGACCGCCATGTATTATATCAACAAACAGGGGGGCACGCATTCCCGGGCCTTATGCCAGGAAGCCCAACTCCTGTGGGAGTTTTGTATAGCCCACAATGTACTTCTTCGGGCTTTGTACCTGACTGGCAAGAGCAACACGCTCGCAGACTGCCTGAGCAGGGTGTTCTCCCAGCAGCACGAGTGGTCTCTGCACAGAGAGGTAGGCAGGTGGAACTTCCTACAGTGGGGTGCTCCCCAGGTAGATCTGTTCGCCACCGCCCAGAATCGAGTGGGGTCGCTGCCGGCCGGAAGTGGGTCACCGCCGCTATGGACTCGCTGTGGAGGCTGAAGCGGTTCGATGCGTTTCCCAAGACGCTGGAGGATTTTCGGGTCAAGACCTGTGGGGGCGCGCTCGGTGAGGGGTGGGGCGGGTAGAGCTGGCATGTCCCCCTTGCTGAGCCCGTTCCCCCGCTGGGGCGCTCGCTGCGGGCCCCGGCAGGGCTCAGGCCGCGCCTCCCCAGTGGGCTGGGGGCAGATAGCCCCCCCTGGCCCCTCCGCCGCCTGCCCCGGAGCCCATGCAGCATGCGGGGCAGGCGAGTCCAGGGTGTGGGGCTCCCGGGCCAGCGCCGAGGCCATCGCTCTCTTGCCCCGCAGCCCCACGCTGGTGCCCTGCCCTCAGCTGCAGGGAGCGAGGCTTTCTCACCCCCCAGCGCTCCCCGCCATCTCTGCATCGACCTGCCGCCTCTCATCTGCAACCGGGCACCTCAGCAAGGAGCCAGTGGGCTTGCTACAAAAACCAGCTAATTCTCCCCTTCCCTTAACCAGTCCCCCCCCCATGCCCAACCTGAAACTCCCCCAAATACAGAACGTGATGGGAGAAAAACACCTCCTTGCTTTGAAGGGTTAACAACCCTGGCCTGTTCCTCTCCTGCTAAGGCTAAGAATAGATCATTTCAAGTCCAGCTACATCCTTATCTCTTTCTCCCTGAGCGTCTTTCACCTCCCTAGTCACTAAGGTGAACCACCCCATGCGCAGGGGAAAGGTAGTCGTCTAACCCACTCCAGCCCTTGGCCATTAAAGCTGGAATAAAAGGCGTGTGCTTGTGTCAAAAGAAGAGAAGAGCCACCTCCCTGCCTGCATGGTAAGAACCATCAATACCTCTCCAAACAAACTGTCCAAACTCACTCCTCAGTCCTAGAGCAGTACCCATCCCTCAACCCAGAAACACAACAATCCCAGCCTCCCCGTCCATGTCATCACTTACAAAGCAGAACATCCAGCCCTCATATAGGGCAGATAGTGTCTGATCGTCCCAAAGCCAGAGTGATGTTTCCAGCTGGAGTTAAGGGCCAGAGGTGGTAATAAATGGGCTAGGAGTGGCATATACTCCTTCACTGTATTGTTCACACACACACCTTCCTTCTAATTGTCTCCCTGCTTCCTTTTCCCATTGTCCTCTCTCTGTTCCTTCTTCCACCCCTGCTTTGAGGAGTAACCTGACCAGTGCCAGCACAGCCAGTAACAGCAGTGAGGGATGGGTAGGGTAGAGGCTGTTCAGTCTCCACTCAGGCCCCAGAACCTGGTTTCTTTTAACTCTGAAGATGGTCAGTGGGCATGATGTTTGGGCTTGTCTACACTGGCAATTTACAGCTCTGCAGCTTTCTCACCCAGGGGTGTGAAAAAACACCCTCCTGAGCGCAACAAGTTTCGGTGCCAGTGTAGACAGGGTACCAGTGCTGGGAGCCATGTCTCTCGTGGAGGTGGGGTTTTTTACAGCGCTGGGAGACCTGGCACAAAAAGTGGGAAAGTGCTAATAAACTTTGCAGATGACACAAAGCTGGGAGGTATTGCTAACACAGAGAAGGACCGGGATATCCTACAGGAAGATCTGGATGACCTTGTAAACTGGAGTAATAGTAATAGGATGAAATTTTATAGTGAAAAGTGCAAGGTCATGCATTTAGGGATTAATAACAAGAATTTTAGTTATAAATTGGGGACACATCACTTGGAAGTAACGGAGGAGGAGAAGGACCTCGGAGTATTGATTGATCACAGGATGACTATGAGTCGCCAATGTGATATGGCCGTTAAAAAAGCTAATGCAGTTTTAGGATGCATCAGGCGAGGTATTTCCAGCAAAGATAAGGTGGTGTTAGTATGGTTATACAAGGCACTGGTGAGACCTCATCTGGAATACTGTGTGCAGTTCTGGTCTCCCATGTTTAAGAAGGATGAATTCAAACTGGAACAGGTTCAGAGATGGGCTACTAGGATGATCCGAGGAATGGAAAACCTGTCTTATGAAAGGAGACTGAAAGAGCTTGGCTTGTTTAGCCTAAACAAAAGAAGGTTGAGGGCGGATATGATTGCTCTTTATAAATATATCAGAAGGATAAATATTAGGGAGGGAGAGGAATTATTTAAGCTTAGTACCAATGTGGACATAAGAACAAATGTATATAAACTGGACACTAGGAAGTTTAGACTTGAAATTAGACGAAGGTTTCTAACCATTAGAGGAGTGAAGTTCTGGAACAGCTTTCCAAGGGGAGTAGTGGGGGCAAAAGACATATCTGGCTTTAAGACTAAGCTTGATAAGCTTATGGAGGGGATGGTATGATGGGATAGCCTAATTCTGGCAATTAATTTGGCAATTGATCTTTGATTATCTGGAGGTAGGTATGCCCAGTGTCTGTGATGGGATGTTAGATGGGATGGGATCTGAGTTACTACAGAGAATTCTTTCCTGGGTGCTGGCTGGTGAGTCTTGCCCACATGCTCAGGGTTTAACTGATTGCCATATTTGGGGTCGGGAAGAAATTTTCCTCCAGGGCAGATTGGCAGAGGCTCTGGAGGTTTTTCACCTTCCTCTGTAGCATGGAGCACGGGTCACTTGCTGGAGGATTCTCTGCAGCTTGAGGTCTTCAAACCACAATTTGAGGACTTCAATAACTCAGACATAGGTTAGGGGTTTGTTACAGGAATGGGTGGGTGAGATTCTGTGGCCTGCATTGTGCAGGAGGTCAGACTAGATGCAGGGGCAGCTCTAGCAATTGCGCCGCCCCAAGCAGGGCGGCACGCCGCGGGGGGCGCTCTGGCGGTCGCCGGTCCCGCGGCTCCAGTGGACCTCCTGCAGACGTGCCTGTGGAGGGTCCGCTGGTCCCGCGGCTCTGGTGGAGCATCCGCAGGCATGCCTGCGGGAGGTCCACCCGAGCCGCGGGACCAGCGGACCGTCCGCAGGCATTTCTGCGGGAGGTCCACCGGAGCCGCCTGCCGCCCTCCCGGCGGCATGCCGCCCCAAGCATGCGCTTGGCGCGCTGGGGTCTAGAGCCGGCCCTGACTAGATGATCATAATGGTCCCTTCTGACCTTAAAGTCTATAAGTCTATGATAGTGTCCTCGATTCTACTCCAGAGCGAGAGGGGGCAACGGGGCGATATTGGATGTGTTCCTGCTCCCATGGTCAGGGCCCCTGTTGTACGCCTTTCTGCCCTTCCCCTTAATAGGCAGGGTCCTACAGAAGGTGAAGTCAGACGGGGCGAGGGTCATTCTCATAGCCCCAGATTGGGCCCGTCAGCATTGGTACGGGTCCCTACTGCAACTTTTAGTGGCCCCTCCGTGCAGGCTGCCGCTCTGCCCGGACCTTCTCTCCCAGGAGGAAGGTCGTCACCTCCATCCCAACCTAGCCGCACTCCACCTGACAGCGTCGCTGCTCCATGGTTAAATGAGGAGGAAGGGAGGTGTTCTGAGGATGTGAGGAACGTCCTCCTGGAAAGTAGGAAACCTTCCACACGTTGAACCTACCTGGCTAAATGGTATAGGTTCTCTATGTGGGCAAGGGATAGAGGTTCCTCTCCCTCCTCCGCGTCTATCCAGCTTGTCCTCGACTACCTCCTCTCCCTTAGGACCCAAGGGCTGATGCCCTCTTCAGTCAGGGTGCACTTGGCGGCCATTTCGTCCTTCCACCCCCCCGCCCCGGTGCAGGGCCTGTCTGTGTTCTCGCATCACATGACGGCATCACATTTAAACTCCTACCCGCCTCCATCAGGTATAGCTTGGAGTCACCTAAAGTGGAATACACATGAGCAATCACTCGAAGAAGAAAGGACAGTTACCTGTTCCGCCACTGGCGTTCTTCAAGATGTGTTGCTCTGGTGTATTCCACGTCCCACCCTCCTTCCCCTCTTTCGGAGTTGTCTGGCAAGAAGGAACTGAGGGTGGGGGGGCGCGATATGTCGGCGCCACTTCAGGGGTCGCAGTGGTGCTCCCCCACTATGGATACTGCTAAGGGAAAAACTTCCGGCACCGGTGCACGTGGCGAGCACGCACACCTATAATGGAATATACCTGAGCAACACATCTCAAAGAACACCAGTTACGGAACAGGTAACTGTCCTTTTCTGGGAAAAGCTCGCTGAGCTCATGGGTCTGGCCAGGGAGAACCTAGCCAGGGCCCAAGGGAAGCAGAAGGTCTGGTATTACCACTCGGCGCAGGCCCGCTCCTATGCCACCGGGGACCAAGTTATTGTTCTCATCCCAGTGTGAAAGAATAAGCTACAAGCTGCCTGGGATGGGCCCTTTAAGGGTATCAAACCGCTGAATGAGGTGAACTATGTGGAACTGTCCAACTGGGCTCTCAGCCACTGAGGGTACCAGGTCAACATGATGAAGCCATACTGTGACAGAGAAAAGTTGGTGCTGGCAGTGTGTGGCCCGTGGGAGAAGAAGAGGGAAGAGCACCTAGTGGAGCTCTTCCCTGTGATGGGGCCAACCTCCCTCTGGAATCAATTCCCTTCTTTGACCAGCTATCCCCTGCCTCCCAGACAGAGATCAGAGAGGGGCTGCATTCATACCAGCAGCTGTTTTCCAACCGGCCTGGGCTCACTAACTTAGCTGTCCCACTGGGTGGAGATGGGTGCCAACCTTCCCATCAGGTATTCCCCATTCAGAGTCACTGGGAAAACCCAGGACCTGTCGAGAGAGGTCAGGGACATGCTGGCTTTAGGGGTGGTCCAGCTCTCCTTCAGCCCCTAGGGCTTGCCTTTGGTGCGGGGCCCCAAGAAGGATGGGTTGAGCCGGTTCTGTGTGGAAGCTCAATTCCATCACCGTGTTCAGTGCCTAACCCATGCCTAGGCCTGATGAGCTCCTAGACAAGTTGCAGGGAGCTTGATACCTATGGATCTCACCAAGGGTTACTAGCAGGTGCCTTTGGAGCCAGATGCCAGGTTGAAATCTGCTTTTATCACCCCTCTGAGGCTTATGAGTTCTTGGTCCTGCCTTTCGGCCTCGAGAGGGCACCTGCCACCTCTCAGCACCCGGTGAACAAGTTACTGAGCGGGATGGAGGACTTTCTTAGCCCTAGTGTATATTGATGATATCTGTGTCTTTAGCCAGACATGGGAGGCTCATGTGTCCCAGTGAAGAGGATGCTGGGTCGTCTCTGGGATGCAGGAGTGACTGTTAAAGCTGAAAAGTGTAAGGGGGGGGGGCTGGCAGAAGTGTCGTACCTGGGCCACAAGGTGGGGCACAGCTGCCTAAAGCCAGAGTCGGCCAAGGTGGAGGTGCTCAGAGACTGGCCCGCTCCGAAGACTAAGAAACAGGTCCAGGCCTTTACTGCGATGGTGGGTTTGTACCCCACTTTAGTTCCCTAGATGCCCCCATCATTGAGCTATGTAAGAAGGGTAAGCCAGATAAAGTGGTCTGGACCAAGCAGTGCCAGAGGGCTCTCTGTGCTCTGAAGGAGGCTGTAGTCAAGTGCCCAGTTCTGGTAAACTCAGTCTTTGACAAACCCTTCATGGTGTTCACTGATGCTTCAGACACTATGCTGGGGGGGAGGGATAGTTCAGTGGTTTGAGCATTAGCCCCCTAAACCCAGGGTTGTGAGTTCAATCCTTGAGGGGGCCATTTAGGGAACTGGGGTAA
Source organism: Mauremys mutica (assembly GCF_020497125.1). NCBI lineage: Eukaryota > Metazoa > Chordata > Testudines > Geoemydidae > Mauremys > Mauremys mutica. Next base: position 52,202,644 of record NC_059078.1, on the reverse strand, counting down.
AAATCTGTCTGGGGATGGGCCCTGCTTTGAGCAGGGGGTTGTATTAGATGACCCACCTGAAGTCCCTTCTGTTGGTGCCACTAGGCCTGAGTAAACCAAAGTTGTGACTTTGGGCCTGAAGTGAACCAAAGTTCTTACATGCTGTGAACTTTAATCAGCCTAAAATGCTAACAGACTGTAAGCAAAATGTGTAACTGTCAGCAATCTCCGCTTGCAAATGTAGGAGTTTGAAACAGCAGAAGCGGCGGGAAGGAGGGGGAGAGGGGGAAGGAAAATCTGTATGCGTTTGTTCTGTGAAGGCCACAGATAAGCTTGTGCATGAGAACCTTTTCTAACACGCTAAAATGTAATGCCTAATGTAGCTGCTGCTGGGAAGGGAGGGGTGAGGGGGAAAACCGAACAAAAGGCTTACACAAACAAGTGGGGTATAAATGCTGGGACCCCGCCTGCGCGCGGGCGTGCAGGATTTGAGAAGGCTTTTCTCCCTGGCACCTTTCTTTGGGCCCAAATAAACCTGGTTTTGCTTCTCCACCCTGGTGTGATAATTAGTGCGACGCACACCGGGCAACGAACCCTGCTGTTGCTCCGCCTCAGGCTCTTTGAGCCGGCAACACTTCCAACCCTGATATTCTATGATTATATGAAATTGATGTGAAGGGGGAGAGAGACCCCATCATGTAGCTGAGCAGGAAGCTGCTACTCCTGGAGCAGAGCTATGTGGCCATAGAGAAGGCATGCCTGGCCCTGGTGTGGGCCCTTAAAAAGCTGCAGCCATATCCATTTGGGTCGTGCTTCACTATGTACACTGACCACTCGCCCCTGCTGTGGCTGCACCAGATGAAAGGGAGCAACACCTGTTAGGATATAGATATTCAGGCCTGTCTGTAAAGGCCTATACTTTAAGAATTTAGGTGTATTCTTATCACTTAGCTAGTTATAGAGGTATAAAAGAAAGAATCAAAATCACTGTCTGCCGGTGTAAGGGCCTTCTCTCACTGTGACAGTCTGAGGCCTGGTTCTTAGGCTAAGGCCTGCAGCTAAGCAGCAGAGACCAGCCATAAACTGGGAAGTGTATGGTCACATCCTCACATTCCAAACTAGTCACATTGAAATAAGGTGCTATTGGGCTGTCCTGTCCTGTCCTGATATTCCTATCACCTCCAGAGAAAGGGAAGAGCCTAGAAGATATAAAAGGAAACTTAGTTTAATAGCATCCTGTCCGGCAAGAACTCACTTATCAATAGCTGGGATGTGAAATCCTCATTTCTGTATTGTTCTATCACTGTAGTCTCCACTACCCTATTGTTTGTCTGTATAATCTCTGTCTGGTTCTGTGATTGTTTCTGTCTGCTGTATAATTAATTTTGTTGGGTGTAAACCAATTAAGGTGGTGGGATCTAATTGGTTAAATAACCATGTTACAGTATGTTAGGATTGGTTAGTTAAATTTCGGTAAAATGATTGGTTAAGGTAAAGCTAAGCAGAACTCAAGTTTTACTATATAGTCTGCAGTCAATCAGGAAGTAAGGGGGGAATAGGAACAGGGACTGGGGGAATTGGGACCATGTTTTGCTAAGGGGTGGGAACAGGGACACAGGCAAGGCTCTGTGGTGTCAACGCTGGGAAGGGGGACACTAAGGAAGGAAACTGGAATCATGCTTGCTGGAAGTTCACCCCAATAAACATTGAATTGTTTGCACCTTCAGACTTCAGGTATTGTTGCTCTCTGTTCATGTGAGAAGGACCAGGGAAGTGAGAGGGTGAAGGAATAAGCCCCCTAACATCTTGGTGCCATGACTCGGATGCATTGCATTGGATAGGTGAGTGGCAGCCTGTAAGTGCCCCTCCCCAACAGTCCGCGCAGCTGCTTGGAGGGGGTATAGCGAACTCTTGTGATGGTAGTTGCGGGTTCTGGCAAGCCGGGTAAAGGATTTTTTGGATAAATGGATAAGGAAGAACCAGGGCCCATACCAGGTGCCAGGGTCAGCCTGGGATGAGATTAAAAAGGAAATGGAGGAAGTGTTAGGGGATCCAGAGGGATGGGGGGTGGCTGAGGAGCCCACCCTCCTTTGGTATATGGGTAGTGGAAGAAGGTCCCTGCCCATTGGGACTGAATTCCTTCCAGGGAAAGGAGGCACTTCAGTCCACTTGTGAGAGGTTTGAAGTAAGGGTAGCATTATGGAAAGCTGCCAGTAATCTTTCAAGTTTGGTGCTGTTTCAGCAGGGGCTGCTGAAGCATTGTAAATTAGTTAGGGTGGTTAAAGATGATTTGGCACAACAGGGTTTAAAGTCAAAAGCAGAGTTAACAGACCACCTTTAAAGACAGGAGCTGGGACTTGGTCCTGGGGGACTGGAGGAAAAAAAGAAAAGGTTTCAAGTGAAAAATGGCAGGGTTTGCAGGAGCAGGTAACAACCCCCACTCTTATCCCAGAGCCAGGATGAGAACCTGGGGGTAAGGGTTCCCAACTGTTTCAACCCGGGGAGCCTACTCTTGGTTCAGAGCTAACTATATCCTTTTCTTCTTTTCCTTCTTCTTTCTCTCAGTTTACTTAATTTGCTGCTGATAGCCTGTACTTTAAACTGACCTAACAAGCTTGATTGGTTTCTTTCCATCTCTTCCCCCACCTCTCCCCCTGCCTTTCCACACTTTTGTTTTTCTGAATTTTTAATGGAGGGTACTTTGGATACTTATGTGAAATGTTTTTGGTTTTTTGTTTTGTTTTGTTTTGCTTGGGACAAAGTATGACGAAGGTCTGCTGTATTCCACTGGAATTTTTGGAGTAAAAGATCCATGGGCAACCATGGGAACAAATGTTTTACTGTCTTTTGAACAGTCTCAAGGTAAAAACAGCACAGGTTAAGGCAGCTGTGTGGCAGTAATTGTACTTGGTCGCTGAGTGGTTAGAGACAAAGTGCACTACCTTAAAGAACTAAATGTAGGAGTAAGTGATTTAAAGAAATAAGTGAAAAGTTACAAATACCTTTTGCAAAAATTGATAATACAGGGTTTGGAGGAAAGTAAACATTTGGGAGTTGTGAAAATGGTACAGGTAACAGTTGTGGTGTTACAAGAAGGAAGTTTTTGGTTTAATAATAAAACCCAGTTATATAAATGTAACTGTATGTGCAACTCTGTGCAGTCCCATTGGTTGGAAGCTTGGAAATTAAATTATACCAGGGGTTCAGGTAGAGTGGCTACTACCACCACTATGCTTCTGTCCCCAGAAGCCTTTACAGCTATTCTGAGGGAAAATAGGCCCTTTTCCCACAGAAATGGTCTATAAGGGACTGCTGCAGAAATAATCTGGAGAAATAGTCTGATCAAAATTATTTGACTATTGGGTAATGTAATCAAAATCACTAAAGGAGTGTCAGGGGTTTCTATTGGAACTTAACTTGGCTGCCCCTGGCTGTCTCTGGTTGTACAAGATGGGAGTGTAATCGGGGTACAGTTGTGTAAAAAAGAGTAATCACAGTGCAAGGGATGTTAGACAAAATAGAATTTTGTGTGTGTGTGCACAGGAAAAGGAAAAGGGGAGCAATGATGGGAACACTGAACCTTGGGGTGGCTCTGGAGGATTGGACTGTGCAAACTCTGTGGGCATGGGGGAGGCAGTTACACCTTGTGTAGCATTAATATGGCTAATATAATGTTATGGAGGTTAAACTATTTCCCAGGACATGTGCAGTGTATATCTGAAGGGGTAAAAGAAATGCAAATAAAACATGGTACTTAATTAAAATCCTGTTAGGGCTCCAAAAGGAGCCACAACAGGTTGTACTCTCTTTTTCAGATCTCTGTGTGTTTTGGATCAGGAGATGAGAGTGAAAAGCAGGGGAGGCTCTAGGCACCAGCAAAGCAAGCACGTGCTTGCAGCAGCCCATTTGCAGGGGCGGCAGGGATCCAGCATGGGAGCTGAGAACCAACAGGGGGCCCTGGGAGCTGTAGTTCCTTGGTTAGCTCCCTGCCTATAGAGCCAGCCCTGGATCAGGGAAAGAACTACATTTCCCAGCATTCCCTTGGCCACTACCAACAGGAAAGGAAGGGGGAGGAAGTGAAGTAGCTGAGACCTCATGCTGCAGCTTGCTGTGAATGGAGAGCTGCACTGTGAAGGGTAGGGATAACATATTTTAACATTCAAAACATAGGACACTCCACGGGGAGGGAGGATAGCCCCACCCTGCCACCATCCACTCCCTCTGACTGCCCCCCACAGAAACTTCAACCCATCCAACCCCCCTGCTCCCTGTCCCCTGATCACCCCCTCCCGGGACTCCTGCCCCTAACTGCCCCCCAAGAGCCCACCCCCTATCTAAGCGCCGCTGGTCCTTGTCCCCTGATTGCCCCCACCTGGGACCCCTACCCCTAACTGCCCCTTGGGACCCCACCCTCTATCTAAGCCTCCCTTCTCCTTGTCCCCAACTGCCCCCTCCTGAGACCCCCCCCAACTTCCCCCAAAGGACCCCACCCCCTACCTGTCCCCTGACAAACCCCTGGGACTCCCATGCCTATCCAACCGCTGTCTGTCCCCTGACTGCCTCTCCCGAACCCCTGACCCATCTAACCCCCCCTTCTCCCTGCCCCTGACTTCCCTCCCGAACCTCCGCCCCATCCAACCCCCACTGCTCCCTGTCTCTTGACTGCCCCCCCAAACCCCCTAGCCTTCTCCAACCCCCTTACCGTGCCATTCAGACCAGTGTGTCTAGCTCCGCGCAGTGCCAGACACGCTGCTGCATACATGCTGCCGTGCTCCCCCGCGGAGCCACAGCCGCCCTCCCCCAGCACCTGCCTTCCAGATTTGAACACCTCAAAATTCAGGAGTGCTCAAGCTCAGTTTGGGCAGCTGTTACTTCATTTCTCCCAAATCAAATATACTGATCCACTGTAACTTGCTGTAGAAAAAGTAGGATAAAATTGAGCAAGAAATGCTTCCCAGTGGTTATTAGGACTGGAATTGCTATTTTCAACAGCCATTGCCTTTTTGTTGTTTGTTTGTTTAAAAGGAAGACAGTGATATTGCATTGGCAAATTCCCCATAGAAAGAAAGAGTGGAACAAAAGAATAATAAAGGCACCTCAACTTTTCCTCATTTATGGAGGACAGTCTTATAATATGCATCCAGATATCCTCCAATCACACAAGCTGAAAATTGTTCCACTTTACTGCAGTTCTGTAACCACATGGGAACCAATCCTGTCTGTGTTCTGTGCACATCTAAAATTCCTGCTGAATGACCTGCCCTGGGAGCGAGTTACCAGTGACCCAGGGCTGCGGCGGAAGGAGGGTGCAGGTGGGGACAGGGAGAGCCCAGGGCTGGGGCGGCAGGAGGTGTGTGTTGGGCAATGGTGGGGGGGAAGGGGGGAGCCCAGGGCTGGGACAGGGGGCAGCCAAAAATTTTTTTGCTTGGGGTGGCAAAAAACCTAGAGCTGGCCCTAGTGAAAAGTAATCAGAACTCTGGTGGAAGTGGAATGTGTCCCCTTTTAAGACAGTCTCTGAGCTGCTAATAGCTTTGGATCCAAAAGCAAGCCAAGAAAGCCTTTGTGTGGATGCAAATTACGTAACTGATGGGGGAAGGAGGAAACTGCCCATAAGTAGCAGCACAAAGAACCTGCAAATAATGAATATATCTGGTCAGCAAACAAGCTACTAGAAGACTCAGATTATGGCCCTCCAGAAAAGGGAGGTGAAAAAACAAGTCAAGCCTGAAAATAAAGGGGACAGGTTAACCCTAAGGGGTGTGTGTGTGTGTACAGAGCAGACATCTGAAGCTGTCTCTCAGCTATTAACTGAGAATAAACTTAAAGCTTGGTACAGCACAAAAATTATTGCAAGCCTGGTCTGTTGTACAAGAGGGGAATCTGAGGCACACCACCTCATGAATTTAATAAATGACCAGTGAGTGGAGTAATTCACTAGCCTGACTATAGAACAAAATAAGGACAGCTTGGAGGTAATTCTTCTGTATTTCCTGCAATTAGCATGGAAATTTGTAAAAGGAATTGGTATTATTATTATTATTATTATTATTAAACAATAATCTGGTGGGGACCAGGGGGGTGGAAATTGTTTTTTTTTGTTTTTCAGACACTCTACAAGCTGGCGCCAGCGGAAGAATAACCCAGAATACCATGGATCTATGTTTTGTGTTGTTTGTCTGTGGTGTTTGTCTTGTTGCTAGCATGATGTGGGTGGGGGGTGGCTTCAAAAGGCTGACCGGGGTGTGTGTGTGTGTGAAGATATGTATGGGAATGCAAAATGCTCAACTACGAGGCCAGCACCTGTGTAATAGCTACCATGGTGCCTGGAAATAGAATGGCAACTAAGGTAGGCCCCACAAGCTCTATGGAAATAATGAGAAAGGGAGGCGCTCACTGGGAATCAATGGAGGGGTGTGTAAAATGGTGTAAATCCAGAGAAGATGTTTGGATGTGCCCATCTCCTATGACTATGGAGGAGCAGGATCAATGGCCTATGGCAAGGGGTGGACAATTGGGTGTACTGTGTATGAGGTGTTTTGCTGGAAATGTACATATTACTAGGGGGCACAATTACACCAGCCCCTAACCAAACTACACACATCTACACACTGCTATCTGGACTTTGATGCACAAATGGATCTGTAAATCTTATTGCTGTGAATAATTGAACCAGGGCATATTGCCTGATTCCATACAACGTGGTTAAGTTGGTTTGGACAATAACCCATTTCTCTGTGGACATTCAATGGACTTATGATATGGACAAAAGCACGTAAAACTTGCAGGGGCAGCTTGTTGCAACTGTCAGCAAATGGACACATTAAAATCTTGACCCTGTCAAAGGAGGAGAGGCAGTGTTTTGGTCATGGCTCGGATGTTGGACCGTACTGCAGTGGTCAGGACTCGATGTTGCTGTGGATAGTGTATTGTTAACTGTACTTGTGTTACGCTGCATATGGAGATAACCTATAAGTAATGTAGTAAGCCCTCCCCACACCACAGTGTACTAAACAACCCAATCTTCTCGGGCCCACTATAATGGGAAGTCTGGAACACTAATTGGAATAGATGTGGTATACCCGTACGAGAGAAGGTGAAGGGCTCTGTACTACACAAGGGGCAGTGGGACAAATGGAATATCGACACCTTCCACCTTGATGCCTGGCCCTATCAGGAAATGTGTCGCCATATGTCCTATGCTTTTCCAGGGATACCTGGGCAGGAGGATCCCAAACGAAAAAAAAGGGGTGGAGTGTTAGGATATAGATATTCAGGGAAGACTTTGGGTATTGTTGCTCTCTGTTCATGTGAGAAGGACCAGGGAAGTGAGAGGGTGAAGGAATAAGCCCCCTAACAATGCCAAACTCCTGAGGTGGAGTCTGGTCCTCCAGGATGGAGGTGGTCCACGTGAGTGGCAGTCCCAGTGTTATAGCTGATGCTTTGTCATGAAGAGATGGGGCCTGAAGTTCCCCAGGTCACTGGCTAAACTGACCCTGCTCAGTTCAGTCTCAAAGGGGGAAGAGATGTGACAAAGTGGGAGTTTTTTTTCTTAATGTTTTGCATGAATACTGTGTGTGCCACAGTTTCTCCTGTGTTACACCAATACCTAGGAGGTGAGACAAGGATGTGTTATTTTTTTACTGAGACTCTAGTGGGCAGGTGTGGCTGCCACTAGTTGCCTGCACACAGATAATGGTCAGCAGGGCCTGATTAACACAGGGGCTTTAGGGGTTGCAGCCCAGGGCCCTGGCTCAAGGGGGGGCCCAGAAAAATAAATCACAGGTAGTGATCAAAGGGGTGCTCAGGCAGGCTGCCTGCATGCTGTGGCCCCACGCCTCTCCCGGAAACTGCCGGCTGCTGGCACATCTCTGTGGCTTCCAGAGGGGGAGGGGCTCTGCACACTGCCCCCACCCCCAGCACAGTCCCTGCAGCTCCCATTGCACCCCCTGCCCCGCACCCCAATGACTTGCCCCAGGTCAGAATCCTCTCCTGCACTGAAACTCCCTCCCAGACCCTGCACCCCCTCCTGCACCCCAATCTCCTGCCCCAGCCCCCTCCTGCACCAAACTCCCTCCCAGGAAAAATTACTTGTATACAGGGGCCCCACAAAATCTAATAGCCCCAGGCCCACAGGAGAGTTAATCTGGCCCTGATGGTTGGACACTTTGTAACCTGGGAACTGATGGCCAGGGCCCCTCTACCAGGAGCCAGCCAGCTGCAACAAGTTGGAACAAGGAGTGAGGTGGAGACCAGGTGACCTTTTTGCCCGGAAAAGAGACAAAGGACTAAGGACAAGCTGCTGGAGGCTAGTTAGTCTCCTGGTTTGGGACACAGTGGGACAGCCTCCAAGATGGACTTTGCAGTAACTTCCTGCTTTATGTGCTAACAAGCTCTGCTGTAAGCTGTGTTCTTGTCAACTACTAAACACTTCTATTTCACTGTGCTGGCTGAGAGTCACTGCCAACTGTGAAGTGGGATGCAGAGACCCTTTGGGGGCGGGGGTGAGGCTTCCCCAGGTGGCCCATCCAGGGGGACTTGCTGGGGGGAGCTCACAGAGGGCTGAATGCTCCAAGGTCAGACACAGGAGGCGCTGAAAGTGAGCAGGTTGCCCTGGTGAGAGTGGCCCTGAGGGGAGACATGCCCCAGAGTCTTGCCTGGCTTCAATCAGAGCGGTTCCAGAGCACCCAGCCTGTGACTCCATGACAGCCAGTCTCCTCGAGCCAGGTAGCCAGCTCCTTAGCCAAGAGTCCCCTGTGACTCATCAGGCTATGTCTACACTACAACGGGATCAATGCTCTGAGAAGTGAAGCCCTGCCAAATCATCAGCAGATCGCTCTCCAGTGGACCCCTGTACTCTACCCCCAATGAGGGACAGGTCTACACTACTGCGGGGATCGACGCTCTGAGATTGATCTACTGGCGGTTGATTTAGCGGGTCTAATAAAGACTGCAGATCGCTCTCCAGTTGACCCCTATACTCTACCCCTGGTAAGAAGAGTAAGGTAAGATTTTCTCCCGTCTACCCCCCGTGGTGTAGACCCCATGGTAACTTGACCAAGGGACATTATTCATGTAGCTGGAATTGCGTAGTGTAGGTCAACTTACTGTGGTAGTTGGATCCAGCAGCTCAGGGCTGCAGGCAACTCTGCTCCCCACCTGTCCCACAATGAACACAGCTATGCTAGGAGGAAAAGCCATTGTCACACCAAACCTGGCTGAACCCAGACTTGCTCACCAGGACCCCAGTGCTGCTGGCCATGCCCATTCAGCTCAATCCAGCAGCTGCTGCTAGTTGCTAGTGCCTGTCACCTTCTGGGCTGCCCAGCTCTCCTCAGTGCACTCCAGCCCCACTTTGCTGTGTAGTCTCGCTCGATACAGATCAAGTCATGGCATCCTCTGATTTCTATCAAGTCCTTTTATTCTGTTCCCACAGAAATACCTTGTAGGGGCAACGTCTTGGAGGGAGTCACAATACAAGAGGTGGCACACTGAAATACACGTTCTCACAGAGCACAGCAGGACTACACACCATTCACAAGGTCATTGCACTTACAACTGGCAATTTGTTCTTTTGATTGAGCTTTGAACAGCACCCCCTCCCCCCTCCAAAAGCCAATGCAAAGGAAAGCCCCGGGGGATGTGAGCGCGGGAGGGGATGGCAAGAGCAGTCAGCCCAGTGAACCCACCACAGACGTGTGGCCAGTGTGCTGGGCAGTGAGAGGTGCTCCGTGGCCTCGCTTTGTTTTGTTCTCAGTACCACTGGAAATTCCACATTGTACAACTATTTACATGGCAGGAATGAAGTGGGCTGGTGCAGCCACTTCTGAGCAAACCAGCGGAGCAAAGGAGTCCAGCTAGAGCCCTGGAGAAGCATCTGCAGACTATGCACTTGTCATTGGGGGAAACATCCTGGCAGGCCCTAGAGCGTTTCTGCTCAGGAACGTCCTACTGCCTGGGGCAAGAACAGCCATGCCTGCCCCCTTCGAAGGCAGGCAGGAGCCCAAGAGCGAGGCTCTGTGTTCAGGACTAGCTCACTCTTATACCCAAACCAGTATCCCAAGTGGGCGGGATGTTAAGAGAGTCAGGTCTCTCTGTTCTGCTTCACAAGTGTGGCCAGTGCAAATCAGCAGGCGTAGTGCCCAGCAGCTGTGCTGGGTCCATGACTAGCTGCTTGCCTGTTAACTGCAGTGTGGCCATGTCTGCAGTGACTGCACACTTGTTGGCAATGCCACGTTGACCAGGCTGACCCTGCCAAGCTCTGACCTGGGGGCTGCTGCTCTGCACTCTCCGACAGCCTGGCCAGGCAAAGGGCTCTGTCACTCCCCCCTCACTCTGTCACACCCAGGCCAGGGGCCTGGTTTTACCTCCTCTCTGAGCTGCAGCACCTAAGCAGGAGGTGGGAGAGGATGTGCTCCTGGCACAGCTGGGGAGGGACTGACTCACAGTCCCCCGGCGACAGTGATGCTCTGCCCTGCATGGAAAGAGGAGAACTCAGCCTCCATGGCCACAAGGATGTGGCCTCTGTGATGAGACACCACCCAGGGGCTCAGTCACTGACTATGACGCTGCAATGTAATGGGAGGACAGTGAAACAAACCCTAAGCAGGGTGTGGAGCCCAAGATCCCTGACCAGAGGTGCTTTGGGATCCGAGAAGGAGGGTGTTGGCTGGGCCAATCACTCACCAATCTGGCACAGCCAAGCTGGTGCACACTGCAGAGTGAGTGCTGTGGTGAGCACCCCCGGGTCCTGCCCTGTCCCCACAGGCTCACCGTGCCCAGGGGCACAGAGAAGGCTCTGGCCCCATCTCTCACCTGAAAGGGCTTTACAGGCTTCATCTAGCTTGTGCAAACACAGGGCTCAGCCAGGTGGCTATGGGCAGGGAGGGAACTGTAACTGCAGGGCAGTCTGCTCCGCTTTACTATCACTGGACCATGCTCAGTTCTCTCTCCATGGATTCCTGGGGTAGTTGTTCAGGGCTCTTCAGTCACTGGTAATACTGCACTGGAAGGAGTGGCACTGGGAACTGACACCACTATGAGACCTCTCAGCCTCACAAAGCAGGGCAGTGCAGGGAGGCTTCAGTGCAAAAATTCGAAAACCAATTTCCAGAGCTGCTCCAGCTGCCCTGCCCAGCTGGCTACTGGTCTCGCCCACCCCACCCCCATTTGCCCGGTTGCCTATTCTGAGATGGACCAGGGCTGGACAAAGGTCTATCTCAGGGAATCCCTGGTGGTGCTGTGTATTGGACCTTGGTAGCCACTGCAGGGCAAGAGGCAGGGAGTTCAGATGCATCAGCTGCAGGATGTTCTGCTTCACATTGGGACTGCACCATCAATAACAAGTGCATAAATCTGCTACTAGCATTCAACATAGAAGATGAACCATGAGAAAAAAATCCTCCAAGCAAAGAACTGCAAGCGTTAAATGTAGATGAGAGCGTGCAGAAAGTAGCAAGCCATGCTCTACTACAGGACAGTCACAGGCCTTTGGCAAAGTGTCCCTCAATGGGTCAAACATGCCACTAATTGAAATGTTATACACACGGGTGTTTGATATAAAGATCACTATCCAGTATCAATAGCACAGTTGCAATTAAATCCTTATACAGAACATTGAACTTGGTAAATATTAACAGGATATTTTCAATTTTTGTATTTCATTGCATAGAACATTAGACATGAGACTCACTCGCAGTTACCCAAGGTGGATGGAAGCTCCAATAGATCACACCAATGAACTGTTGTTTTGAGCATGCTCAGCATGGACAAGAGACTGGCAGGAAACTGACAACACAAACAAATGAAAACCAGAACATTTGTACACTTGCTGATTTCTTTAAGGTGAAACAAGCTTTCCATTTGGTTTCCTTCTGCTCTCCTGGGTTATGGTCCGAGGAACTTCATCCTGGCAGGTTAAACATTTTGTTGTGAGTAGCTCCTCCATCTTTCGGAGCATGCCCACCGGCAATGGCTTAAGAAGGACTTGAATTGCACAGTAATAAGAAGGAGAATGGCAGAGGCAGCGCTCTCCTGACCTTGTGCTCTTTATAGCCTTCTGGACTCTATTGCTTCTACAAACAACAGCCTGGGTGCTAACTTAGCACAAAGCAGAAAGGAAAGAGAATTCAGTACAAAGGAAACCAAACCAAAAAAAACAAGAAACCTCCAGCCCCTGGGTGTTGATGAGGTATAGACGTAAATCAAAGTGGAATGATTAAGGCTATTCTGGAAATAAAAATAATACCCAGGCATACGTAAAACAATGTGTGATGTTACCAATGGATAGCACTGCCATTTGAATGCTTTAGAATGGCTTCTGGATGGCTTTGGGGCGGCTGAGAGACATGCCTGGCCAGTATCTACTTTGGGAAAAGTCAGCCAGTTTACGCACTGCCTTTCAGAGTCCTATGGCCTCGTATCTCAGTAAGGAAACAGTGTTAGGTCCTAATTGAAGTTCTCTCAATCCCCGGATTGGGGTGTGGAACACTTTCTGTCGCAGGGATGGTGAGAGTACAGGAACGCTGTGCGTGCAGATGGGCCGATGGGGCAAACTGGAATGTGAAGGATATTGGAGCCTTCAGCTGCCAGCCCTCGACTCGTACATGGCTCAGAGAGAGGGAAAAACCTATGAAGATACTAGAGTTAAGATTCAGTGAGTGAGCAACTCTGTGTATAATCTCAAGAAAGGGCCAGGGTCCCCACATCAGATCCCCGGCCCAAGTTGACTACAGGAAGGAGCAGTCTTGCACAACCTCAGAAGTATCCTCTGAGAGCAGGGCACACCCCACCTCCATGACAGTCACATTGTGGCACGGGCCCATACTTTGTCAATGTTCCTGATGGACACCAAGCCTGCGTGCTGGGCACGTGTTCCCATGGCTTGCTCCAGACAGTGCACAGAGCTGAGAAGAGTTCACTCCCCACGCCCTCCTGCAGTGCTGCCTCAGGCTCTGAAGAAGCTTGCTACAGGTAAAGGCCTGGTTTGCTCAGTGAGACCCAACATCCTGTCTTCGGCCTTCCAGGTCACACTGGGCCCTTCTGGCCTTGCAATTTGTGAAGCAGCCTAGTGGTTTCCATGGTTTCAAAAGCTTGATGAGAGACAGAAAGAGATGGAAAGATCATTGACAACTCTGCGTCTGTGCAGCGCCTGGTGCAATGGGCCCTGGTCCATGACTGAGCTCCAAGCGCTTTCACTATCACTCCTGCCCCCACAGCACGCACAGTCCTCTGGCTTGGGAACCGCTCCCTGCAGGCACAGTGGCCAGCGAGAGGAGTGTGTAGTCTGTTTACAATCAAGGAGATGGCTGACGAACTCCTGACCCAATGAACTGCCCAGCCCCAGGGGACCCTTAGCTTAAATCTGGGCTCAGAGCTGTGCATTTCACCCTCTGCAAATGGGCACTACAGTCCCTGCCCCCACACACCTCCCCAGCAGGCCAGGACAGGCTCCCGCAGCTCTCCTGCCATAACTCTGGTGTTCGGCTACCCATTGCCAGGCAGGGGCTCAGCAGCCCAGCGACACCCAAGCAGTGGGTGATGCTCCAAGCAGGAGGAATGGCCTGGGCAAGCCATGATTCAGCAGCCACAATGTCAACCAGTCCCTCTTGGCAAAGGGCTGGTGGGGAGGGTGCTGGGGCAGCCAAAGAGAGATCAGCTCATCTCTGTGGGCGAACATGGGCCAGCCGGCAAGGAGGCCTTCCCAGTGGGGTCATGACCTCCCTGTGGGTTCGGTACTCCAGTGGCTTGTTGGTCACATGCTCTGGGCAGTCCCGTCTCTCACTCCCAGCTCTCCCAGGCAGGGACTGTTATGTTCTGTGCAGTGCCCACACCACAGGGACCAGCCTGTTGCGTCAGACTTCTGCTGTACCCGTGTGAATGGCCACGTGGGGCGTGAATGTTGGTGAGAGCAGGGCTGGGGGAGCTGGCCTGGACACTGAACAGCCTAGGGCAATGGCTGCCATGTCCAGGAGATGGCATGGGGCAGGGTCTGGTTCCCAGGGAAGGGAACCTAGGCTGAGCTTCTCCCACACTGTATTCTTCCCACTGGGACAAGGGCCTCTCAAATGGCCCATCCACTCCCGGCCTGGGGGGCACTGCCCTGTTCCAGCCACCTTCGCCCTGCCAACCTCATCATACAGCAAACGTACCACACCTCAGGCGTTTTGCTCTCCAACGCACTATGACTGATGGCACATGGAAAATGAGCCTGTCCGTTCTGGTACCAGCAGAAAGCCTGCACACAGCTTTAATGACGGGCACACTTTTTTCAGGAACAGCAGGGGGCCGTGGGTTGGGAGAGGGCACTGGCAGAGCTAGTGGAGTGGGGAGCTGAAATAGCAGAGGGCTGTGGGTTGGGAGAGAGGGGCACCGGCAGAGCTGGGATGGGGGGGATCCCAGGGCTGGGCTAGCAGGGGCTGCGGGTTGAGGTGGGACTAGCCTGTGGCTGCAAGGCGGGTGTTTGAGAGGCACCGGCAGAGCTGGGGGAGGAAGCTTGCTGTGTGCCTGACCCTGCCCATGGGCATTAATTTCCACATAATCCAATCTGCAAAAGGCAAAAAGCAGCAGTTCCCCTCACGACTGTACCCCGACCCCCACGTGGCTGTACCCAACCCCCATGCGGCTGTATCCTCAGACCCCCATGTGGCTGTATCCCTAGCAGTCCCCCTTGTGGATGTAGCCCCCGAGCAGACCCCCTTGCAGCTGTAACCCAACAGACACCCGCCTCACTTTGCAGTGACACTCACTGTTATACCCAGAGTCCAACGTTGCCTGCTGAATTCACTGGTTTCTTCATAGGTTTTTTCCACTGCAAAGACTAGATTGCCACCTGCTTTCCCAGCCTCCTGTTGGGGGAAGAGGGTGGGTTGGGGCAGAGAGGGGGCCGGCAGCTAATGAAAAGCACCCCAGGCAATTCCCGCCTCAGCAGGGTAGTGCAGTCAGCAAATAACAGGTGGGCTACTGGGCAGGAGAGAGGATGGGAGGTCAGTGCGGTCTGCAGGGGCTGGTGAATGGGCAAACGGTGAGTGACTGCCGGTGGGGTATGGAGAAAGTGAGTGGCTGGAGGGACAGTGACTTGGGTGAGTGGTGGGGGATAATGGGAGCCAGGGAGTGGGGGAATGGGTTGGTGGCACATGGAGGGGGGCTGGATGGGTTAATTTTCATCTCCCTAGCGTGACATTGCAGACATTGCTTGGGATGCTCTCACCCATTCCCAGCATCCAGCAGACACTATAAAGCTCACACACCTAGTCCGGAGCATCAGGCAAGGCCAATACCGCAGGGCAGTAGTAGGGTAGCGAAGGCTGGGGAATCATGGTGGATTTGTGGAACCGAGGGCTAGTTCGTCGGGGCAGTTGTTGGGTGGTGAGGGCTGGTGCTTCAGGGTGGCCATGAGGAGGTGAAGGCTGGTGCTTCGAGGTAGCTGTGGGAATACGAGGGCTGGTGCGTCAGGGTGTCTTTGGTGAGGCAAGAGCTGGTGGCTCCGAGTGGTTGTGGGGAGGGGATGGTTGGTGCGTGGGGTAAGCAAGGGCTGCAGGGTCAGGGCGGCTGTGGGGAGGTGAGGGATGGAACATCAGGACAGCTGTGGGGAGGCGAGGGCTGGAGCATCAGGGCGGCTGTGGGGAGGTGAGGGCTGGTGCATCAGGGCAGCTCTGGGGAGGCGAGGGCTGGCACGTAAGGGTGGATGTGGGGAGACGAGGGCTGGAGTGTTGGGGCGGTTGTGGGGAGGTGATGGCTGGCACGTCAGGGAGGCTGCGGGGAGGTGAGGGGGCACGTGTCAGGGTCGCTGTGAGGAGGCGAGAGGTCGAATGTCAGGACGGCTGTGAGGTGGCAAGGGCTGATGTGCTGGGACTGTTGTGGGAAGGTGAGGGCTGGTGTGTCAAGGCGGTCATAGAGAGACGAGGGCTGGTTGTTCAGAGCAGTTGTGGGGAGTTGAGGGCTGACACATCTGGGCGGCTGTGGGGAGCCAAGGACTGGCGCATTGGGACAGTTGTGGGGAGTCGAGGTTTGGCACATCAGGGAGCCATGGGGTGACTACAGATGGCAAATCAGGGTGTCTGTAGGGTGGCGAGGGCTGGTGCTTCTGGGCGGCTGTGAGCAGGAGAGGGCTGGTGCTTCGGGGCGGTTGTCAGGATGCAAGGGCTGGTGCTTCGAGGCGACTATGAAAAAGCAAAGGTTGGTGCTTTGGGGCAGCTGTGGGAAGACGAGGGTTGGTGTGTGAGGGCAGCTGTGGGGAGACGAGAGATGGTGGTTCTGAGTGGTTGTGAGGAGAGGGTGGCTGGTGTGTCAGGGTGGCTGTGGGGAAGCAACGTGTGACATTATTGACACGAACTGTGTCCGTACAGACCATTGTTGCAACCAAGATCCTTTAGTGGCACCAAATCTTGTACACAGAAGGTCAAGTAAGGTGTCTATGAGGAGGTTATGATTTACTAGTTATGATTATGCTATCTGTATGCATGTATCATTTTTGTATTTGAAGTTGTAAGTATTGGCTCTATACTGTCTGTATTTCAAACCTGTGCTATGCTTCTGGATGACACTCCAGACAATTTGGCATCAGCACTGCCTAGCCTGCTTGATGGCCCATTAAGGACCATCAGCTATACAACTGACCCACTGAGAGAAGGCAGATACGCCTTGTGACTCAGCAAGGCATGCAGGGACATGCCTATGGACAGAACTCTAAGGTTTTTCTATGCCAGGTGCTGGATAGCTTATCTTTGGGACAAAGAAAGCAGAGGCCACATGGCAAGAGACTATAAAAGGCTGCTGCATCTCCTCCATCTTGTCTTCAATCCTGCGTCTGACCTCTGGAGGAACTTTGCTGCAAACTGAAGCTCTGAACAAAGGGACCGAATGACCCATCCCTGTGGATGTACTCCAGAGACTTGATTTGAACCTGCAGTTTATTCCATCTGTGACGGAGCAGGGTGGATTTGACCTGGGAATGTTGCAGGGAGGTTACATTGGGAATGAGAAGAAATCTACCTGTGCTGTAACCTGAGCCAGGAGAGGGGTTAAGGGAATTCACACCAGCTGCCTACGGAGACTGAACAAAGGGAGGAGGGGCAGAGGGGAGGAGGAAGAGAGGGGCTGGAGAGATTTTTAGTTTCAGTTTGGGCTGGGTGATACTAAGCTCCCTGAACCCCCAGAAGGACTTGATTGAGGGGTCCCTGTTGTGCCTACAAGCTCTGCTGTAGACTGCGTTCCTATTGTCCAATAAACCTTCCATCTTACTGGCTGGCTGAGAGTCACTGTGAATCCCAGGAAGAGGGGTGCAGGGCCCCAACTCCCCCACACTCCGTGACACCATCACTGCTACAAGCCTGAACCAAGAACTTTGCCATTACTGTATGTAATTGATTCCATTTAATCAATTTTAGCTCTCATCTATATTTCTTTCTTTTTCTGAATAAACCTTTAGATTTTAGATTCTAAAGCAGGCCTGCACAACATACGGCCCACGGGCCGCATGCGGCCCGCGGAGCCTCACTGTGCGGCCCGCCGAGGGGATTCTAAATCCCCCCCACGGCGCTCTGCGGGCACCCCAGAACCCTTTGAATCCCAGCCGCAGCAGGGAATCAAAGGGCTCTGGGCTGCCTGAAGGAGCAGGGAGCCCAGAGCCCTTTAAATCTCAGCCGGGGCCGGGATTCAAAGGGCTCTGCGCTGCCTGCTGCGGCGGGGAGCCCAGAGCTCTTTAAATCCCGGCCGCGGCCGGGAATCAGAGGGCTCTGGGCTGCCTGCAGCCGCAGGGAGCCCAGAGCCTTTTAAATCCCAGCCACGGCCAGGAATCAGAGGGCTCTGTGCTGCCTGCAGCCATGGGGAGCCCAGAGCCCTTTAAATCCCAGCCGCGGCCGGGAATCAGAGGGCTCTGGGCTGCCTGCAGCCGCGGGGAGCCCAGAGCCCTTTAAATCCCAGCCGCGGCCGGGAATCAGAGGGCTCTGGGCTGCCCGCAGGGGCAGGGAGCCCAGAGCCCTTTGAATCCCAGCCCCTGGCCGCTGATTGCCCCCTCCCCAGACCCCTGCCCCAACTGCCCCCCAGGACCCCCACCCCCTATCTAAGCACCACTGGTCCTTGTCCCCCGATTACCCCCTCCCGAGACCCCTGCCCCTAACTGCCCCTTGGGACCCCAGCCCCTATCTAAGCCTCCCTTCTCCTTGTCCCCAACTGCCCCCTCCTGAGACCCCCCCAACTTCCCCCCAGGACCCCACCCCCTACCTGTCCCCTGATAAACTTCCTGGACTCCCATGCCTATCCAATTGCTGCCTGTCCCGACTGCCCCTCCGAAACCCTGCCCCATCCAACCCCCCCTGCTCCCTGACCGCCCCCCAGAACTCCCTACCCCTTCTCCAACCCCCAAACCGCTTACTGTGCCACTCAGACCAGCGTGTCTGGCTCCGTGCAGCTCCAGACAGTTGCTGCCATGCTCCCCCATGGAGCCCACAGCCCTCTCCCACCCCCAGCACCTGCCTTCCAGATTTGAACACCTCAAA